>NW_020173335.1:378085-403431 GCF_003031525.2 Neophocaena asiaeorientalis asiaeorientalis
CCAGCACCTCCCTGGCACTGTGATCCCACCAGGGTCCTCAGTGGGACAAAGTCCAGGCCAGGTTTTCCCCCCAGCCTTGCAGAGAAAGTGGAGGAAGGAGCAGGGTCACTCCCAGGCTTTACCTTTCCCAAGTAGGTGAAGAGCACAGCCTCCGGAGACAGCTCCCCACTGTGTAGCTTCTGTACCAGTTGAGGCAGAGGCAGGGCCAGCAGTGCCTCTGAGTCCAGGTCAGGGTTCTGGGGAGACACCTCGGATCAGTCCCCTACTCCCCGCAGGCTCCATGTGCCTGCAGCAGACACCAGTGGCCCATGCCCCCAAATCCCCACACCTACCAAGCACGTGCTGTCACCTGCCAACCCGTGACAGATGTGCCCACCCACAGCTCTGACACCACAAATGTGGTCCAGCCTGGGCAGGCCCTTGCCACCTGTAGAAAATACAGATCTATCTCTTCAAGAAGCTTACCTGAGAGGGGTCCAGGGAGAGGTCATGCCCAGGCTGATCATTAGACCATTACTAACAGGGACCACCAATGACTACCTACTGTGTGCCAGGCACCATGCCAATGTGCTCCATGTTTGGATGAAATCTTACTACCATTCCCATTGCACAGCTAAAGAAACTGAGGCTCAGCAAGGGGAAGTGCCTTGCCTAGGACTTACAGATAAACTATAGTTCTCTGCCCATTCAGCATGGGCTGACCACTGGCTGTCCACCTGCACCTAACTACTCAACACCTTGTCAGGGGAGGGCAGAAATAAGAAAACCCTGTCCTGGGTGGTTAGGGTTGGAGCTGGAGCCACATCCAAATGAGAGGGTTTTTTTGTTCAGTCCATAGATATTCATTAGGCACCTATTCCGTAGCAGCCACCATGCTAGGCAAGGGGATACAGCAGTGAACAAAAAAGTCACATCCAGGCTTTGGGGGAGCTTACACAAGGTGCAGAGTTGGGGATGAGCAGATAATTCATAAGTAAATAAGAATTTTAGATAGCAAGAAATAAAGAAAATAAAATGGATGCAGTGAGTGGGCGGCACACAGGTAGAGGGTGGTCAGGGAAGAGCTCTCTGAAGGAGAAGGGATGTTTGATCAGACACCTACTGCCAGGCCTCGAAGGCCCCCAGAGTCTCTGGAGTCAGCCCCTGCCTGCAAACATCCGCTGGCTTCCCCCGCGAGGGTATTGGGCTAATTAGTGAATAGGGCTAGGAGGACATCTGAGTTGCAGGCACCACATCTCATCTCTACCCTCCTCTGCTCCTGCCAAAGTCACCAGGGACTTCCTTGTTGCCGAATACAACAAACACCTGACTCTGTTCATTCTGCTCCAAGTCTCATGGAGGCATTCAGAGGGCTCGCTTCAGTTTCCTCTGGGCACAGACATACCCCGCTCCCCGGGGCTCCCTCCCACCTCTCCGCTCCTTCTGTCATCCGCTCATTCAGTCAACACACAGGTTCTGAGCATCTACTATGTGCTGAGGACTAGCTAGGGCTGTGAATTTAGAGATAACCAAGACAGACAAGTCTCTGCTGTCAGAGCTTACCTTCAAGAAAACAAACAAGTTAATTGGGAAAATAATTTGAAAAAGAATAAAAGAAAAAAATATTTTTTAAAGAAAGAAAATAAGTTAACAAAGAATGGACAGATCATGGCAAGTGTGAGAAAGGATAAACGGAGCCTGTGACAGAAAGAACAGAGGAATGACTCAGATGGGCTGGGTAGGTGGTGGTGACATTTCAGATGTGATCTGAAGCATGAGAAGGAGCCAGACGCGGGGAGAGACAGAGGCTCCTGGAGGTTCCTCTGGCACCTCTTCTTCCCTCTCTGATGCTGGGAGAAGTCACTCCTCATGGCTTCCACTCCAGGCCCTCTGCCTATCTCACAGCCTCCAGATCATCGTCCTTCGACTGACCCAACTGAGCTCAGACCTACTCGCTGGGCTACTCCCTTTTCTCCCTCTGTCCCTGTGTCATTCCCCTGAGCTCTGTGCCTCCCCACCCCTCTCCACTGGCTCCTCTTCCCTCAGGGAAGGACGCTGCCCTCCGTCTTCCACTCCCCGCCCTCCCTCCCACCCACATCCAATCACCAAGCCCCCTAAGTAGCTCTGGCAAATGGCCACCTCTCTGTCCCCTCTACCAAGACCCTTGCCGGTGCACATCCTTTCTCTCCTGGGTCAGACAGGGGCCACCCAACCGGCTGCCCCGCCCAAGCTTTGTGGCCAGGCCAGACAGTGCAATGTCCAAGCCCACCTTGCCTCTCCCCTTAAAGTCCCCTTCACACCACAAGCTCCAGGAGATGCTTCCAGGCCGTGGTCCTGTCAGACTCCCCTGAACCCCCTCAGTGCAACATGGCCCCCTCACACCCACCACACGCCCAGAGCTGAACGCCCACCACACCCACCCACCACACAGCCTTTGAAGCCTGGCCTCAATATCAGGAACACTCCACCTCTTCCCTGAATTTGTTAAATGGATTCAACACTCACTTGGGATTTTTTTTTTTTTAAATAATACAGGCAGCTACAGGGAAGGAAAAAAAGAAAAATGGATCCATGATCTCCCCACCAACACACGAGACAACCCCTAGTGACGTACTTTTTTAAAGGTATACAGAATGAAAAGTGAACATTTCCCCCCACCTCTAGGGCCACCCTGCCCAGTCCCTCTTCTGAAAAGGAAACCATAGTTAACAGTTTCTGCTGAAACCTCACAGGAAAAAAAAAAAAATGTCTGTGAAAAACCCACAATGTGGGGCTTCCCTGGTGGCGCAGTGGTTGAGAATCCGCCTGCCAATGCAGGGGACACGGGTTTGAGCCCTGGTCTGGGAAGATCCCACATGCCACAGAGCAGCGAAGCCCGTGCGCCATACCTACTGAGCCCACATGCCGCAACTACTGAAGCCCGTGCACCTAGAGCCTGTGCTCCACAGCAAGAGAAGCCACCGCAGTGAGAAGCCCGGCCTACCGCAACAAAGAGTAGGCCCCGCTCGCCGCAACTAGAGAAAGCCCGCGCGCAGCAAGGAAGACCCAACGCAGCCAAAAATAATTAATTAAAAAAAAATTAGTATGGAGAATGCAGGGAAGTGTACAAATAACGTCTCACCAAGCATGTGGCCATCTGTATGCCTACTTTTTCAAGCAAAAGATACTATAGCTATCATTGAATCACTGCCCCTCCTCCATCTGTTTTTCTCCTTCTGAACCACCTACTGTCCTAATTTCAGGTATCCTCGATTGTCCTCCAAGTCTTTTTTATTTTCACTCATGGGGTTTTTTTTTTTTATCGCTTTTGTCCTATTTCAAGATATCTCTTCCATTTGATCATGTAGGCTACTGATACTGATCGAAACAAAAACCATACTGTTCTTCGCGTTATTCATTGAATTGTTTTGTTTTAAAATCAGCTTCAGGTTGGTCTTGGAGACGCCAGGAGATGGAACTACAGGTCAGATCCAGTTGAAGGAAGTGGCATTTGTAATCCAGTGGAATTTTGACAAAAGGGCTTGTAAGGGATGTGTGGGAAGGGCATTCAGGATAAAACTACAGGTGCGGAGGCACAGAGGGATAAGCAGGTGTTCTGGGATGGCTCTCCCAGCCATAATATTCTGTCAATGGTGGTCTCTCTCTTCAGTCCAGAAAGGATATTGAAACTCATTCAGGGGGCAAGGTGGAAACAAATGCAACAAATGGGCATGTTACAAAGGTTAAGCTTCATGCGGTCAACAGAAAATACAAGAAATACGCCTCACTCTAAAGTTGCTCTAGAGTCCAGAGAAAGATGAACCATCTTGCAATGTTCAGGAGGGGGTTAGTACTCCTCCTCCTCCAGCAACGCCTCGGGACACAGGAAGTATCTGGGTCCCAACTAGCTTTCCTGCTGTCTATCAGGCAGGAGCTGCACTATAAGCTGCTGTATTCTTCCAGGGCCCTACTAACCCTGGGCCCCTTCCCAAGGCCCTGGATGAGCTCAGCTAAACTGCCCACCTCCTACCCCTTCCCAAAGCTATTGTCATGAAGACAACATCTTTGTCTTCTTTGCTGATTGCTCAACACATTGAGGCTCCTAAGATAGTTCTCCCTCTCTTCTCCCAGTCACTGGAAAACCAAAAGGTGATTTCCCTGCTTTCCCATCTGCAAGAGCCAAGTTTTGGTGTTCCGAGGCCAGGCTCTGCCCCGTGGAGGCTGTTTCAACAGCTTTTGGTATTTCAGGGCCAAAGTTTCTACCCTTGAAGAGTCAGTTCTTAAAAATAATGAAAGGCTGTGCTCCAGAAGGAAACTGTGTAGATGCTGATGCTTGGAGTTGAAGCGAGGGAAGACCCACCCTTCTACCACCCCACACCCCTACCAGCTGGTGGGTTCCTTGCAACCAGGACGGGAGTCCTGTAGGCACAAACTGTGGACAGATTCTTACAGCTGCCTCCACACAGCCCCCAGTGCTGGCAGAACTCAGCTAGCCAGCTGCACAGGACCTGGAGCCTCGGGAGCAGCCGAGGGTCTCCAGGCTGAGCCTGGCATCACTGCAAGGATCCGTGAGCGGGGCACCAAGGAGGTCAGCCAGAGAAGGAGGATCAGACAGTGATAAACCTGTGCCCAAGTAGGGAAAGTGACCAGTTTGGATGGAATACCTAAAAACTGACTGATTGTGTACTTTTCAGCCAGCTTGATGAGTGAAGGCTGGAACCAGATACATTTTTATTTCAATAAATAAACAAATATGACATTTCCTGGTCCAGGAATGGTGTGGAGTGAATCCATACCATTACATCCAGCTAAAACCTCACGGCCATCAAGGCCATACCCAGGGCCTGGCATTCAAGGCCAGGGTCTCTCTTCCTAATCTTTCTCCCCTGCTCCTCTCCAGCGGAATGAGGCTGGATGGTCCCACCAGGCATCTGGGTTTTAGTTCCAGCTCCTGCCTCGTGCTGTCCCATTATCCGGAATGCCTTCCCACCTGTCAGATCCAAATCCTATCAAACACTAGGGGCAAGTCTTCCCTCCCTCAGCACATAAGACCTGAGTTCAGCATTTTGACTTGGAGCTGGGTCCAGTGTGTCACACATCTGGAGGGAAAGAAAGCCTCCCCTTCTAGGCCTCTCCCTCGCCCCCATACACACACTGAGCTGATCCAGAGGAGAAAATCTTGTTGACAGATCACCCACCTAAACCTATTCATGCAAAGGGCTTATAACCCATCAGACTCGACAGCCTAGGTGGCAGGGGTCCAGCTCCGCCAGTAACTCCCTGTGGACTTGGGCAAGTCCCTCCCCAGCTCCCTCTTAGCATCCTCAAGCACATATCAATGAGTTTGAACTGTAAGCTCTCCAGATGCCCTTGGCCATCACTTTATTATTCCAAAGTCCTCAACCCGAGCATCCTATTGGTTCTCACACTTGCGTTTTAGAGTCCTAATAGTGATCTTGAGATTCTTTGGCACCAGAGCAAAGCTCCTCTTTGACCCAGTGCGCGACAGCCTGCCCAGTTCCTTTCGTTTCCCTTCCTCCCCTAGGCCCCATCTGGCTCAGAAAGAGTACGCAATGCATTACGGCGAGAGGAGTTTCGGGGAGTTACGAACCTGCGCTGCCCGCTGCCCGCCGCTCGCCCCTCCGCGCGGCCGGGCGGCTAAAAGTGCTGCCGCCACCCCAGGCCCTCCCCCTGACCCTGATTCCAACCCCGGCCATCACCTGGAGACGGAAGCGCTGCGCCGCCTTGTCCATGGTCTCCAGGGCCGCTTGCTGCCTCTGTCGTGCCCGGGCCGCCGCGCCCCGCGCCGTCCGGTGACTGGACCAGCGCAGGGCCAAGGCCGCCGCCACCAAGCAGCAAGCCACGGTAGCCCCGGAGGGGCCGGAGAGCGCGGCCCACAGTTCATCCAGCACCATGGTCTCCTGCCGCCGACCGCTGCCGAGGGCAACCGAAGAGGAATCAGCATGCGCGGACTCCGCCGCAAAACCCGGCCTGGACCTAGGATCCAGCGCCCGCCTGCGCTGGAGGGAGGGAGGGGCGGTGCCGCAGCCGCAGACCCGCGGGGCGGGGCGCTGTTGTCTGGCAGCCGGCCAGAGGCCGGTAAAGCGCAACCGTCAAGGTCAAGCGCGGCAGCTCGGCTAGGACTGCTCCGCAAGTCCTCACGCACTGGGCCGGGCGGAGCGGGAGGAGCACCCGATTCCCTTGGGCGCCCTCGGAAGCTCGAGCGTAGCAGCGGTTCGGCGCCCCCGTCCGGCCCGACCTCTGCCCTGCGCGCCCGAGAGCCCCAACTCCCGGAAGATGCAGTCCAGCCGGAGCCCCTGCGGGTAATAGGACGGAGAGCAGCGATAGGCTGAGCTCCCGGACCTGTTTAATCCCCGCAAACAGTTTAGCAGCATCTTCCTTGGAGAACCTTGGGTTGGGCGGTGCATCACAGGGCACCCACCTCTCCCCTGCGTGGGGCTTTGGGGTGCCAGGCAGAGATGGGCACAGGATGTTCCTCTCAGGGAGCCCACCTGCTGCCCCCTCTCCTCCCCCACCGTGGGACCCGGTGTCTCCTTCCGTGGACTCTTCTTCATGGTCAGAATACCCGTCACTTGTCCTTTTGCTCAGCCACCTCCCACAGACTGACCTTCCCAGGGTCACTCATTTCCAGTCCTGGGCCCTCCTGGATTTCACACTCAGGAAACAGAAAGAACTGCTTCTGTCTGGGGACCTGACACTCTTCATTAGTGGGGTGGGTGGATTATATATACACACACATAATATTTCTCCCATCTAGGCCTTTCTCACAGGACTTTATGTGCTTTATTTCATTTGTCCTCCCAACAGACCTATGAGGAAAGCATTTTTATTATCCTCATTTACAGATAAGGTAACTGAGGACAAGAGGGGTTAAATGACTTCTGTGGGTCACAGAGGTGGCTGAGTGGGGATTCAAACTCAGGTCCGATCCTAAACCATTGCTCTTAACCATCAAGCAGTACTACCATTACTGCCCCTGGAAGTGAGGCTTTGTGGGATGGGATGTGGGAAAGTGCTCTGTGGCTGGAAAACTCTGTCTGCTGAAACACTGCTGTCCATCCAGTTCTGTCTTTACCTCTTTGAACCCGTGCCTTTTCCCGTAAAAGGATGAATGCCTACCTCGCAAGATTGTTAGGAGGAGTCTGTGAGATCCTTGCTGTGAGCCAGGGAAACTGAAGGAGGTACCAGATCTTCAATCAGGCCTTATGGAGCTCAAGGTCTGGTTGAGAAGGAAAAAACATGCATAGACCAAGAAACAAAAGACATGCTTTGGTGGAAATGCAGAGATCATGTGGCATGAATCCAAAAAGCCTTGGATGCTGGGCCCTTAGGCTGAATAGCCCTTGGGAAAGCCAGATAGCACAGTGGTTTAAAGTTTGCCTCTGGAGCTGGAGTGTCTGGTAACCCACCCTTGTTGTGTGACTGTGCCCCAGTTTCCTTACCTGTAAAATGAGGATAATAGTACCCCCACCCCCGGGCCAATTCTCTAGTACTATTGTAAGAATGAGCTAACACATGAAATGCAGCCAGAACTGGGACTAGCCTATAGAAAGCAATCCGTGCATGTTAGTCAGTATATTATTGTTGTTGTTATTATTAGAGACCTACAGAGAGGGGTTTTCTGACCTGAGAAGCCCAAGCTCAGGAACCAGACTCCCTGAGTTCAAATCCTAACTTTGCCACTTACTGTGTAACCTTCGGTAAATCACTTTAACCTCTTGTGCCTCAGTTTCCTTATCTGCAAAATAGGAGATAATCATAGTGACTGCTTCATAGAACTGTGAAGATTACATGAGTTAATTCAAGGGAAGTTAATTCAAAAGAGTCAATTCAGCTAATTAAATGAGGTTAGAACAGCACCTGGTCCATTGTAAGAGCTCAATAAACATTGACTCATTATTTTAAACAGAGATGTGACACAAATGTTTTGGAAAGGCAATGTGGAGGAGGACGGGGAGAGGAAAGCTGGAGGCAGAGACCGTGGAATGGAAGAGCAGGCGGATGTGGGGTTCCAGTGGGGCTGGGGTTTCCAGGGCTCCACCTGTGTTACCAGAAAAGCATCTGTAATTCAACACCACACCATTCCTCGAGACAAAACAGCACTTGCCTGCCCTCAGGTGGTGTGTGTAAACTAGAGTTACTTGTATTTCCAGTCGCTCAAGCAGGCCCTGGTGGGTTTCCTGAGCAGTATCAGGGTTCTCCCCCACTAGCTGGTGACCTTGAGCAAGTCATCCTTATGTATCCTCAGCTGTCAAGTGGGAAGACAGGTAAATACCTTGCCAAGTTCAGTTGGAGGTGGGGGCAGGGCAGAAGGGATGAGGGGTAGAGCTTGCAGAAGGGGAGGAAGCTTCTCAGATTCCAGAGGGTTTGAACCCTGTCTTTGTTCTGGGGGTGAGAAGAGGGAGTGTGCCCCTGTTCTCAGTAACTGCCCTGCTTTGTTTTCTTTCACTTCTGTGAGCCTTTCCTCAATACAGAAGGGGAGGGCAGGAGCAGGGCACAGCCTGGCTCCAAGGAACTCACAGTTCCACAAGTGACATAGGATACCACACTCAGAAGCACTACCTGTGGGGCATTTTATAATTTCAAAGCACTGACAGGTCTTTGACCTCAGCTGACTGAGCTCCCCAACCACCTCAGAGGCCCCCTACTCTTACACTCTCCCCAGAGGGAGGGGAGAGTTTGTCTCCTATGGCAAACGATTCCAATACCACAGCTTTCTATGTCTCCGCTCTTTGCAAAGAGCTCCTCCCTTCAGAAGGGAGCTATTTCCCCACCCCCTGTAAATCTGGGCTGAACTTTGACTTGCTTTAACGATCAGAATGCAGTGCACGGGATGTTGTGTTAGTTCTGAGCCTAAGCTGCAAGAGAATTGTTTTCTTTCTCTCTCCTGGAACCCTGCCACTGCCATGAGAAGAAGTCCAAGCTAGCCTTCCTGAGGATGAGGCCATGTGGAGTAGAACCTCAGCCAGTTGTCCCTGCTCAGGCCCTTACACAGGTGAGAGCCCAGCCAAGATGAGCAGAGCCACTTGAATGCAGATACATGAGTGAACCTAGCCAACCAACAGACTCAGAATAATAAATCGTTGTTTAAATCACTAATTTTGGGGTTGGTTTATTACAAAGCAATAGCTAATTGACATACCTTCCAATCCCCATGGCCCAGATGAATAACTGAGGCCCCCAGACAACCAGGGACTTGCTTAATACTCCATAGTGAGTGGGGGCCCACTGTGAGTCAGACCTGGATCTTTGAGACTCACTGCTACCTCTGTAACAGGGATACACACACCTAGACTTTAGAACTGTTATTAAAAGTTCCTGGGCTTCCCTAGTGGCGCAGTGGTTAAGAATCCGCCTGCCAATGCAGGGGACACGGGTTCGAGCCCTAGCCTGGGAAGATCCTGCATGCCGTGGAGCAACTAAGCCCGAGCGCCACAACTACTGAACCCACGTGCCACAACTAGTGAAGCCTGTGCGCCTAGAGCCTGTGCTCCGCAGCAAGAGAAGCCACGACAATGAGAAGCCCGCACACCGCAACGAAGAGTAGCCCCCGCTCGCCGCAACTAGAGAAAGCCTGGGCGCAGCAACGAAGACCCAACACAGCCAAAAATTTTTAAAAACAAATTAAAAAAAGAATTTTAAAAAATTTCTTGTATTAAAAAAAAAGAAAGTTCCTAGTCGTTAGCCTGGAAACACACCAACCACATCTCACCCTTAATCTGTTTTCCTCAATCTGTTTTAACCCATGTCATCCTTTGGATATACACAAAATGTTTTATTTGAAACTGTGGGGTAAGTTTCTTCACCATTCTGCCCCTGAGTTTCCTCATCTGTTAAATGGAGGTATTGTACTACCTCACTGGTTATTGAGAATTAAATGAGTTAATTTTAGTACAGTATTTAGAACAGTGCCTGACATATAGCAAGGGCTATATAAAATAACAGAATAAAATAATGTGACTAAAAATGAGCCATAGCAATAGCAATTTTATTAGGGAAACATTTTTATTTTGATCCTGAGAGCTACATATTTTTCACTTGGCTCTGGTGACATCAATATGAGTATTGAGTCAGCTTGTATGCCATAACCTTTGTATCCAAGACGGTGAGGAAG
Organism: Neophocaena asiaeorientalis asiaeorientalis; assembly: GCF_003031525.2. NCBI lineage: Eukaryota > Metazoa > Chordata > Mammalia > Artiodactyla > Phocoenidae > Neophocaena > Neophocaena asiaeorientalis. The sequence continues at coordinate 388,179 of NW_020173335.1, forward strand.
AAAACATCTCGTGGGTGGCAAACCAGTTTTTGAAAACCAGACATGCAGAAAATCACATGCCCCCCTTCTCAAGAAGCATCAGTAGGAAATCATTATATATTTACCTCGTACTTCACAGAGGGTATATTCTTGGTAGGTTGTGTATAAATCAAATCTTAACATAAATCTATCTTATTTAAAGAACTCATCTGGGGAACCATTCTGCAAAGTGAGGATGGCTTTTGTAAAACCAGTATACCTTTGAGGGACATTCAGAATTTTGACTAGAGGTAGACAGAACTTCTTCGTGTCTAAAACAAATCTACCCTCCCAAGGTTCCCTCAGGTGACTCTGGTCCTTCTCTCTTGGGCTGCCTGCTACTGAATCCTGATACATCCCAAAGAGGCCTCTTGCCCTTGGCTCTCTAGGACTGGAATTTTTGCAATTCCTGACTCTACCAAGGTGAATCCCTTTGAAACCAGAAGGTGTGGGGCCATTGTCCTCAGTGACTCTGATGTCACTATGCTGACAGTCTAGATATTCAGCTACCAAGCTCTCTGGCTTCTGCTCAAGCTGGCGACAACCTGCTTACAACTTCCTTCACAAACAGGGTCATCTAAGAGAGACAGAGCCCACAGTTCTAGCGGATGCCCTCATCTGGTTCTGTAAGTTGGGTGAACACACGGGTAGGGTTCAAACTCAGTATCTAACGACTCTGGCAGACTGTCAGAATGAGCACATGTACAAAGGAAGGTCCTAACTCATTTCTCGGCCTTCCTCAAACACTTTAGGTCCCAGTATTATTCTGTGCCTTTGAACACACTTCCCTTGGCCTCTAATGTCCGATGTTCCTCCAAAATCTTCACCCCAACCCTGCAACACACACTGCCTGGTAAACTTCTATTGATCCTTCAAGACCCAATTCAGAGGCCTCAGGTTCCAGATGGCAGATGATGCACATGTATTTTGCAGATAAAGCATTTACCTTCTTCATTAAAATAACAGAAGAACATATTTTTAAAAGAATAACAACAACAAAAAGAATAACAGAGGCATTATTGGTAAACAAACCAACCCCCAAAAAAGTAAGATTCTTAGAAGATAGAAAGCAGGTGATATCAAATTGAAGGAAAAGGAGAAGCAGTCTAAGACACCAGAGGGAGCCAGGGTCTTCCCCAAGAAAGGCCTGGGGAAGGTCCAAGCAGGAATGGGCAGTGAGGACAGTCTTGGGAATATACAGAGTACTGTTTTGGAACTGCTGTGACTTTGGGGCTGTTCCCTGCCGCCTTCAATAAATAAAATAACAGTCCAGGTTCGAGTCTGATGAAATACTCTCTAAATGAAGTGCCCCAGTTTGGGAAGGGCAACCACTAAGGGAATCAGGGCTTGCGAGGAACAGAACAAAGAGGAACTGTATGACTCTGGTCCCCTAGAACAGACAAGGAAGGGAAAAAAGAGAAAGGGACAGCGACATTGTAGGAGTCCCAGCCTACCTGCCCACTTCTTGGCCACATTCCATCTCCTGACCAGTCAACACGCTTGAGTCAGGGGAAAAGCCTCCTGGGAGGTAAGACCAACACAACTCAAGAAGACATACCACCAGCCACCTTTCTTGACTAATAGTTTGTTCATTCATCCATTTATCCCATCAGGTGCAGAGGGATTGAATTCATCATACCCCTCAGTTCACAGGACATTATCATCATTAATCCATCCAAGCCCCTCTCGTATATTATCTGAGTTTTGTTTGTTTGTTTTTGTTTTTTTTTTGCGGTACGCGGGCCTCTCACTGTTGTGGCCTCTCCCGTTGCGGAGCACAGGCTCCGGACGCGCAGGCTCAGCGGCCATGGCTCACGGGCCCAGCCACTCCGCGGCATGTGGGACCTTCCCGGACTGGGGCACGAACCCGCGTCCCCTGCATCGGCAGGCGGACTCTCAACCACTGCACCACCAGGGAAGCCCTATCTGTTTATTTTTTATCTTTGCTCCCCAATCTTATCCTCCCTCCACCCATAAGCAACTCATAATTTGTTTAAGCCTATCTTTTTGTTTGTATATGATCTTTTAAAATGTGTTGTTTTCTATGCATATATCTTATAGCTTTGAGATATAACTGGTACACAATAAACTGCACATATTTAAAGCATACAGTACCATGAGTTTTTTACACATGTATATACATGTAAAATCATTACCACCATCAAGACATCTATCATCCCCAAAAGTTTCCTCATGGTCCTGTGTAATCTAGCCTTCCCTAGGCAACCACTGATCTGCTGTCACTATAGATTGGTTTGCATCTGATATTTTCTATTCTATTCTCTTTTGTTAAAAATATACATAAAATAGATAAGCAACAAGGATTTACTGTATAGTACAGGAAACTATATTCAATATCTTGTAATAACCTATAATAAAAATAATCAAAAAAAGTATTATGTACATATATGTGTGTATATATATATCTCTGAATCACTTTGCTGTATACGTGAAACTAACACAAGATCGTAAATCAACTATACTTTGATTTAAAAAAAAATCAATAAGAAAAAAAATAAGGAGCTGATCCATGCCCGCTGGATAGGTCAAAAGAGACCAAGGTAGGGACTTCCCTGGCGGTCCAGTAGTTAGGACTCCATGGTTTCACTGCTGAGGCCCCGGGTTCAATCCCTGGTGGGGGAACTAAGTTCCCGCAAGCCTCGCAGCCAAAAAAAAAAAAAAAAGGAGAAAAGAGAGAGAGACCAAGTTATACTTCAGTAACAACACAAACTCTCAGAGGCTGAACATGGCAGTTATTTTTCACTCTCGCCCCATGTCTAATGCAGGTCCACAGGGGGTTCTGCTCAACAAAGTCACTTGGGCACTCAGGCTGATGTAAGTTCCATCTCAATATGTGTTTCCATCGTCACTGTAGTGGGAATGACATGGCAAACCTGATGTTCACTCTCAACGCTTCCATCCAGAAATGTGGAAGAAAGACACCACTTCTACTAATATTTCATAAAGCAAGTCACATAGCCATGCCCAACTACAGAGGCAGTGGGGAAGGCAACTCTTCTGAGGAAGAGGAGTAACCTTCCTTCAGGAAGAGAAGTAACTAACTAGCTATCTCTGAAAAATCCTAATGCCTACCATACGCACAAAATTGATTCCATGACCACGAATGAATTATGGTTGTGAACCACAGTCCAGAAAGCACTAGTTTAAAGGTTTTCTATTGATCTGCAATCTGGCTCACTACAACTTTCTTCTACTGACCCCAGCTCTACTGACTCTGGAGACACTCAAAACACACCTGCACCCCCTGCCTCAGAACAGTCCTATTTAGATACAGGCATCTCTCATTCTCTCTCTCTCTCCTCTCTCTCTCATTCTCTCTCTCTCTCTTTCAGCAACAGAGACATCAGCGGTTTAATGGATAGAGGGAGCTTACATGTCTGTGCAAGGTCCTGGAGCGAAACCCCTCTGTAGCGGGGTTGGACTTGGCGGGGCCAGACTTGGTGGCAGTCTTCACTCCCAGGGGTAGGTGTAGGTTACCAGTTATAGGGGGAATTGATGTTAGGTTGGCTTATTGGTTACCAGGGAAACCAGCAGAAGGGCACACCTCTCACTACCCGTATGATAAGCGATCACAGTGGCTAAAGTTAGAACAATCATTAGCTGGGGCCTGGGGCAAGCATGTAGGAAGGTCAGTCAGGTGAGTAGGGTGCAGGTGAAGCAGGCACTGGTTGAGCAGGGAATGTACAGAGAGCAAGAGAACAGCTGTCTCCTGGCTTAATGCTCCCAGTTCTTCTTCCCAGGATGGAACTTTCAGTTCCCTCTCCATCCTGGTCATCCTCCCAGGTACACCTGACTTTGCCAGTGTGCCTCCTAGTGGGTCACCTCAAACTTCAGTCTGAACAGCAGGGAATTCAACAGCTCCCTTTACTCAGACAGGGGAGGGCTGAGGAAGCTTAAGTATTGGACTGACCTTCAGAAGCATTTTCTGTTGAATCAGTTATTTAACTTCCTCATTCAGCAAATACTACTGATAACCATACTCCCAGCGGGAGGCCCATGGAAATCTGATCAGGTCACTTTCCAGCTTAAAACTCCTGCACTGGCTTCCAATTACTCCAAGTACTCACTCCTTCAGAGCCTGCCAGCCCTGGTGCAGTTGACTTCCGCCTGTTCTCTGACCTCATATTTCACAAGCGTCCCCTTCTCTCTGTACTGCAACATACTAGACCTCTTTCAGGGCCCGGAGTCTATCTCTCCAGCCTCAGGAGCTTCAGTCACACAGCCTGTTACCTCTGCTGGAGGACAGCCCTCACACACACACACCCTCCTCCTCTGCCTCACTAATCTACCGCCTCCTCATTCCCAGGTCTGTCTGAACACGTCTTCCTCCAGGCTACGTTAGGTCTCCCAGGTATACGCACTGTACACTTCTCTCAGTACTTTGCTCACCTGTAACTTAGTTGTAATTCATCTGTAATTTCTTATCTTTCTTGCCCACTAGATTGTACATCCCTTGAGAACAAAGACCTTGTCCATTCTGATCACCCCTCTCTCTAGTATCTTGGATGAGGCCTAACACATATGAGATACTCAAGTCTCTACTCATGCCTTTTATGTACCAAACACATTGGTGCTGGGGGGTTAGAGATGCAAGATACTAGCTTCCTGCCCCGAATAATTCTCAGTTTGGGGATGGGGTGAGGAGAGAAAGCACACAAGGGAAGTGTTATATTCATAATATATACAGAGGGCTGGGGAAGCACAGAAAAGGGAACAACGCAGTCTGCTTTAGAAAATCAGAGAAAGCTTCCTGGAGGCGGTGGAAATCTGGGCTACCACGAACAGAGAGAAAAGGGCATTTAGACAGAGAAAACAATGTGTCATGATACAGAGGCACCAGGGGACAGGTTATGCTTGGGATACACAAAGAACTTGTGAGAGAAGGGAGCATTGGGGGATAGCAGAGATAGAATCAACAACCAGGGGCCAGGGCAGAGTTTGGACTTGATCCTGCAGGCAATGCAGAGAGAACAAAGGATTGTAAGCAGGTAAATGACAGTCAGATTTGGGTTTTCCACACGTGTCAATTATTTGTTGCTGTGTAACAAACCACCCCCAAAACTCAGCGCTTTAAAAACAACCATTTTATTTACTCATGATTCTGGGAATCAGCAAGCTAAGCTAGTCTTGACTGGAGTCACTCATGCAGTTTGGGTCATTTAACCACTTAATTGAGGTTAGAAGGTCTTAACTTGGTGTCCATCACATGTCTCCAGCAGCTAGCCTAGGCTTCTTCACATGGCAGTAGAAAAGTTCCAAGGTGAGAGTGAAAGCTGCAAGGCCTCTTGAGGCCTAAGCTTAGAATTTACACAACATTCATTCCACCAAATTTAACTGGTCAAAGCAAATCATACAGTCAGCCCAGATTCAAGGGGTGAGGAAAGAGACACTGTGTCTTGGTGAAGGAAGTAGCAAAGCCATAATGCATTGGGGCAGGATGTGAAGTTTAAAATTTATAATACCAAGTATTAGCAAGGATGTGAAGCAAAGTACTCTATCTTTAGATTGAATCTCCATGATCTGTGTGGAGAATCTTGGCTGTGGGAGAGCTCAGATCTTTTTATGCTACTCTGGCCATGTAGTCAGGCCACACACATGTAATTAGTTAGGCCAGCTGTAAACCATCAGCAAAGAAAGTGACCTTGGGAGTCAGGGGAGCTTCAGAGTTAAATAGCACATTAGAAATACCAATGCCCTTACCTCAGCCAAGAGTGAAAAAACAGATATCCAGATAAAGACACAGCCTTTGCAAGCCAGCTGTAAATCAACTCCCTCTTCCATAATGTGAAATTCTAGAATAGGCAAAACTGTAGTGACAGAAAGCAGATTAGTGATTACCTGGGACCAGGATTGGGAGAAGGGGATTAAGTGCAAAGGAGCACAAGGAAACTTTTTAGAAGATGGAATTATTTTCTATATTTTGATGGTGATGATGGCTATACTACTATAATGAATTATCAAAATTCATTTAAATGGTACATTTAAAATGATAAATTATATCATATGTAAATAACAACAAAAAAGAATAAAGTTTTATTTTTAAAGGACATCATGCTACATCTAATCTTTGGGACTAAACTTTTCATTTAATATATTTTTGCTAAGAATCATTCATATTGTTATGTGTTATTGTAGCTCATTTTTTTGACACCTGTATAGTATTCCATTGTGTGAATATTCCATTTTATTTGTCCACTCTCATGGGCATTTGGGTTTGCTTTTGTGACCAGGGCTACTATGAACATTCTTTTTTTTTTAATTTTTTTTTTCATTTTTTAAAATTAATTTATTTTTGGCTGTGTTGGGTCTTTGCTGCTGCACACGGGCTTTCTCTAGTTGCAGCACCCTTCATTGCAGTGCGCGGGCTTCTCATTGCGGTGGCTTCTCTTGTTGCGGAGCATGGGCTCTAGGCACGTGGGCTTCACTAGTTGTAGCACGTGGGCTCCACTAGTTGTAGCACGTGGGCTCAGTAGCCGTGGCTCACAGGCTCTAGAGCACAGGAGCCACTGGAGCCACTAGACCTCTTCCCAGCCACATTTGGGAAGCAGTGCTGTTGACAGCAGGAGGAATGGCTGGAATTATTCAGCTCAAGAGAGCTTTCTCAAAGTAAGTAAGCAGATTATTATGCACTGGCTTAACATTTTAGTTACTTGTTCCTTAAATTAGATCATGGGACATATGGAGAAACTTGGTAGGCTTGTTTAAGCCCTTCGGCTGCTCAAGACTTATCATGCAGAACTCACCTCAAGTGTGAGACGGGCTCTGTAACCAGAGGCCTGTAACCAGGCTGAGGTCCTGTGCTTTGGGTACCTGGGTACAAAAGGAACTAACACTACTTGGACTGACATGAGGCCCCCCAACTACAGTCCCAGCTCCATGTAGCTTCAACAATTTTATTGGCTAAATGCTTCTTCCCAAGTTTACAGCTTAAAGAGTGGCCCTGCTCACTGGTTCCTCCGCCTAAGCCCCTAATGGGGCAGGAACCTTTAGCACAGGCTCAGAGATGGGGAGTAGGAGCTGGAAGTGGGGTGTAATAAGTGAGTTAGAAATGTGCTGATGCTCCACAACTGGACAGCAGGACAGAAAAACTCTTACTTCCTATTGCTGAAAACTGTCTACAGAAAGACATGAATGGGATGGAGATAGGCCAGAGTGCATCTCTGCCACTGGTCTCCACAAGAGTACACCCTTTGTCTTCTTACAACAGGACTTCAGGAACAGGGTGATGCTACGTCATTCTACACATTTTGCAAAAGTACATAGGCCCAAAATTGGCCATGAGGTTTGGGATTACCAGCTCCCCAACTTGGCAGGATGGGAAGAAAGAAAATGTGTCCATGAAAAGCTTTCGGAAGTGAGTCAGGTCTTCCACATGAACCTTGATGTCGTACTGATTGGCCAGGAGCTCGATGGTGCCTTGCACCACATACTCATTCTGTAAGTGTGAGAGTGAGCAGGTGGAATAGACAACACGGCCTCCTGGTTTGGTGGCAAGGAGTCCAGCCCTGTAACCAGAAAGAGAAAGTACCAGTGACTAGTGAGCTTCCCAGAAGTAGAAGCGCATCAGAAGAAGCTGGAAGGATAGGGGAGTGTATTGTGGGATGGGTAGCTGTGTTAGCCTCTGAAGTGCCTTCCACACTGACACCACCTGAAAGTTGTTCTCAAAGCTGAGAGCAACCCAACCTTACTCCATGGGCTCTCCTCCAAAAGTCCTTTTGAAATGGTCCCCTGATCTTTGACTCAGGTTGTAAACCAAACCCTGATGCTGCCCATGGACTGAGTCCCTACCCCAGCTCTACAGAGCCTTAACCTCAGTAATTATTTTTCAAAATTGTGCTACTCACTGACATGGGGACTAGCATAGAGGTAAAAGTGAATCTGTGCAGCCCATCCTGCTATGCATGTCCTACCACACAGTCTTTTCTTTTCTTTTTGAATTTTGTTTATTTATTTTTTATACAGAAGGTTCTTATTAGTTATCTATTTTATACATATTAGCATATACATGTCAATCCCAGTCTCCCAATTCATCCCATCACCACCACCACCCTCCCCGTCACTTTCCCCACTTGGTGTCCATACGTTTGTTCTCTACATCTGTGTCTCTATTTCTGCCTTGCAAACCAGTTCACCTGTGCCATTTTTCTAGATTCCACACATATGAGTTAATATACGCATATATTGTTTTTCTCTTTCTGACTTACTTCACTCTGTATGACAGTCTCTAGGTCCATCTATGTCTCTACAAATGACCCAATTTTGATCCTTTTTATGGCTAATACTCCATTGTATATATATGTATCACATCTTCTTTATCCATTCATCTGTCAGCATTTAGGTTGCTTCCATGACCTGGCTATTGTAAATAGTGCTGCAATGAACACTGGGGTGCATGTGTCTTTTTGAATTATGGTTTTCTCTGGGTATATGCCCAGAAGTGGGATTGCTGGGGCATACGGTAATTCTATTTTTAGTTTTTTAATGAACATCCATACTGTTCTCCATAGTGGCTGTATCAGTTTACATTCCCACCAACAGTGCAAGAAGGTTCCCTTTTCTCCACATCCTCTCCAGCATTTGCTGTTTGTAGATTTTCTAACAATGCCCATTCTGACCGGTGTGAGGTGATACCTCACTGTAGTTTTGATTTGCATTTCTCTAATAATTAGTGATGTGGAGCAGCTTTTCATGTGTCTCTTGGCCATCTGTATGTCTTCTTTGAAGAAATTTCTATTTAGGTCTTCTGTCCATTTTTTGATTAGGTTGTTTTTTTAACATTGAACTGCATGAGCTGTTTATATATTTTGGAGATTAATCCTTTGTCTGTTGATTCATTTGCAAATATTTTCTCCCATTCTGAGGGCTGTCTTTTCGTTTTGTTTATAGTTTCCTTTGCTGTGCAAAAGCTTTTAAGTTTCATTAGGTCCCATTTGTTTATTTTTGGTTTTATTTTCATTACTCTAGGAGGTGGGTCAAAAAGATCTTGCTGTGATTTATGTCAAAGAGTGTTCTTCCTATGTTTCCCTCTAAGAGTTTTATAGTGTTTGGCCTTACACTTAAGTCTTTAATTGATTTTGAGTTTATTTTTGTGTATGGTATTAGGGAGTGTTCTAATTTCATTCTTTTACATGTAGCTGTCCAGTTTTCCCAGCACCACTTATTGAAGACACTGTCTTTTCTCCATTGTATATCCTTGCCTCCTTTGTCATAGATTAGTTGACCACAGGTGCATGGGTTTATCTCTGGGCTTTCTATACTATTCCATTGATCTATATTTCTGCTTTTATGCCAGTACCATATTCTCTTGATTACTGTAGCTTTGTAATATAGTCTGGAGTCAGGGAGTCTGGTTCCTCCAGCTCCGCTTTTTTCCCTCAAGAAAAAAGATTGCTTTGGCTATTCAGGGTCTTTTGTGTCTCCATACAAATTTTAAGATTTTTTGGTTCTAGTTCTGTAAAAAATGCCATTGGTAATTTGATAGGGATTGCATTGAATCTGTAGATTGCTTTCGGTAGTATAGTCATTTTCACAATATTGACTCTTCCAATCCAAGAACATGGTGTATCTCTCCCTGTGTCATCTTTGGTTTCTTTCATCAGTGTCTTATAGTTTTCTGAGTACAGGTCTTTTACCTCCTTAGGTAGGTTTATTCCTAGGTATTTTATTCTTTTTGTTGCAATGGTGAATGGGACTGTCTCCTTAATTTCTCCTTCTGATCTTTCGTTGTTAGTGTATAGGAATGCAAGAGATTTCTGTGCATGAATTTTGTATCCTGCAACTTTACCAAATTCATTGATTAGCTCTAGTAGTTTTCTGGTGACATCTTTAGGATTATCTATGTAAAGTATCATGTCATCTGCAGTGACAGTTTTACTTCTTCTTTTCCAATTTGTATTCCTTTATTTCTTTTTCTTCTCTGATTGCTGTGGCTAGGACTTCCAAAACTATGTTGAATAACAGTGGTGAGAGTGGACATCCTTGTCTTATTCCTGATCTTAGTGGAAAGGCTTTCAGTTTTTCACCATTGAGAATGATGTTTGCTGTGGGTTTGTGGTACATGGCCTTTATTATGTTGAAGAAGGTTCCCTCTATGCCCACTTTCTGGACAGTTTTTATCACAAATGGGTGTTGAATTTTGTCAAAAGCTTTATCTGCATCTATGGAGATGATCACATGGTTTTACTTCTTCAATTTGTTAATATAGTGTATCACATTGATCGATTTGCATATATTGAAGAATCCTTACTTTGAGAAGGATAGCTGTTAGCTCTTCTCTAAATGTTTGATAGAATTCACCTGTGAAGCCATCTGGTCCTGGACTTCTGTTTTTTGTTTTTTTTTAATTAATTTATTTTATTTTATTTATTTTTTTGGCTGCATTGGGTCTTCATTGCTGCACATGGGCTTTCTCTAGTTGCAGCAAGTGGGGGCTACTCTTCATTGCAGTTCACAGGCTTCTCATTATGGTGGCTTCTTTTGTTGGAGAGCACAGGCTTTAGGCGCGCAGGCTTCAGTAGTTGTGGCACACAGGCTCAGTAGCTGTGGCTCGTGGGCTCTAGAGCACAGGCTCAGTAGTTATGGTGCACGGGCTAAACCTTGGGTTTTGTTTGTTCTTCTTTCTCTAGTTCCTTTAGGTGTAAGGTTAGATTGTTTATTTGAGACTTTTCTTGTTTCTTGAGGTAGGACTGTGCAGCTATAAACTTCCTTCTCAGAACTGCTTTTCCTGCATCCCACAGGTTTGGATCGTCATGTTTTCATTGTCATTTGTCTCTAGGTATTTTTTGATTTCCTCTTTGATTTCTTCAGTGATCTCTTGGTTATTTAGTAACATATTGTTTAGCCTCCATGTGTTTGTGTTTTTTACGTTTTTTTCCCCTGTAATTTATTTCTAATCTCATAGCGCTGTGGTTGGAAAAGATGCTTGATTCAATTTTCTTAAATTTACCAAGGCTTGATTTGTGACCCAAGATGTCATCTATCATGGAGAATGTTCCGTGTGCACTTGAGAAGAAAGTGTAATCTGCTATTTATGGATGGAGTGTCCTATAAATATCAATTAAATCTATCTGGTCTATTGTGTCATTTAAAGCTTGTGTTTCCTTAATTTTCTGTCTGGATGATCTGTCCATTGGTGTAAGTGAGGTGTTAAAGTCCCCCACTATTATTGTGTTACTGTTGATTTCATCTTTTATAGCTGTTAGCGCTTGCCTTATGTATTGAGGTGCTCCTAGGTTGGGTGCATATATATTTATAATTGTTATATCATCTTCTTGGATTGATCCCTTGATCATTATGTAGAGTCATTCCTTGTATCTTATAACATTCTTTATTTTAAAGTCTATTTTATCTCATATGAGTATTGCTACTCCAGCTTTCTTTTGATTTCCATTTGCATGGAACATCTTTTTCCATCCCCTCACTTTCAATCTGTATGTGTCCCTAGGTCTGAAGTGGGTCTCTTGTAGACAGCATATATGTGGGTCTTGTCTTTGTATCCATTCAGTGAGCCTGTGTCTTTTGGTTGGAGCATTTAATCCATTCACATTTAAGGTAATTATTGATATGTATGTCCCTATTACCATTTTCTTTATCATTCTGGGTTTGTTCTCGTAGGTCCTTTTCTTCTCCTGTATCTCCCACTTAGAGAAGTTTCTTTAGCATTTGTTGTAGAGCTGGTTTGGTGGTGCTGAATTCTCTTAGCTTTTGCTTGTCTGTAAAGCGTTTGATTTCTCCATCAAATCTGAATGAGATCCTTGCCAGGTAGAGTAATCTTGGTTGTAGGTTCTTCCCTTTCATCACTTTAAATATATCATGTCACTCCCTTCAGGCTTGTAGAGTTTCTCCTTAGAAATTAGCTGTTAACCTTATGGGAGTTCCCTTGTATGTTATTTGTCATTTTTCCCTTGTTGCTTTCAATAATTTTTCTTTGTCTTTAATTTTTGTCAATTTGATTACTATGTATCTCGGCATGTTTCCCCTTGGGTTTATCCTGCCTGGGACTCTCTGCTCTACCTGCACTTGGGTGGCTATTTCCTTTCCCATGTTAGGGAATTTTTCAACTATAATCTCTTCAAATATTTTCTCAGGTCCTTTGTCTCTCTCTACTCCTTCTGGGACCCCTATAATGCGAATGTTGGTGCGTTTAATGTTGTCCCAGAGGTCTCTTAGGCTGTCTTCATTTCTTACTATTCTTTTTTCTTTATCATGTTCTGTGGTAGTGAATTCCACCATTCTGTCTTCCAGATCACTTATCTGTTCTTCTGCCTCAGTTATTCTGCTATTGATTTCTTCTGGTGTATTTTTCATTTCAGTTATTGTATTGTTCACCTCTGTTTGTTTGTTCTTTAATTCTTCTAGGTCTTTATTAAACATTTCTTGCATCTTCTCAATCTTTGCCTCCATTCTTTTTCTGAGGTCCTGGATTATCTTCACTATCATTATTCTGAATTCTTTTTCTGGAAGGTTGTTTATCTCTACTTCATTTAGTTGTTTTTCTGGGATTTTATCTTGTTCCTTCATCTGGTACATAGTCCTCTACCTTTTCATTTTGTCTATGTTTCTGTGAATGTGGTTTTCGTTCCACAGGCTGCAGGACTGTAGTTCTTGCTTCTGCTGTCTGCCCTCTGGCAGATGAGGCTATCTAAGAGGCTTGTGCAAGCTTTCTGATGGGAAGGATTGGTGGTGGGTAGAGCTGGGTGTTGCTCTGGTGGGCAGAGCTCAGTAAAACTTTAATCGGCTTGCCTGCTGATGGGTGGGGCTGAGCTCCCTCCCTGTTTGTTGTTTGGCCTGAGGTGACCAGCACTGGAGCCTAGAGGCTCTTTGGTGGGGCTAATGGCGGGCTCCAGGAGGGCTCATGCCAAGGAGTACGTCCCAGAACCTCTGCTGCCAGTGTCCTTGTCCCTGCCGCTTCTGCAGGAGACCCTCCAACACTAGCAGGTAGGTCTGGTTCAGTCTCCTATGGGGTCACTGCTCCTTCTCCCTGGGTCCTGATACGCACAATACTTTGTGTGTGTCTTCCAAGAGTGTAGTCTGTTTCCCCCAGTCCTGTCAAAGTCCTGCAATCAAATCCCACTAGCCTTCCAAGTCTGATTCTCTGGGAATTCCTCCTCCCACTGCCAGATCCGCAGGTTGGGAAGCCTGACGTAGGGCTCAGAACCTTCACTCCAGTTTGCGAGTCACTCACCCAACGGTTATGGAATTTGATGTTATTGTGATTGCGCCCCTCCTACCATCTCATTGTGGCTTCTCTTTTGTCTTTGGATGTGGTGTATCTCTTTTGTTGAGTTCCAGTGTCTTCCTGTTGATGACTGTTCATCAGTTAGCTGTGATTCCAGTGCTCTCACAAGAGGGAGTGAGCGCACATCCTTCTACGCCATCTTGAAGCAATCTCCACATAGAGTCTTTATGTCCCAGAGAAAGACCATCCAATGATGATTGTCTCCTCCAGGCAGATTCCCAGCCAGAAGACCCTTCTACGGGTAATGGTCTTGGCAAGAGCTTCTAGCCCCCAAGCCCCCCAGGTGACCAGACCCCCCCCACAGCACTCTGGCCCGAAGTCCTGAGTTTCTGTAAACCCATTACTCACGCAAGAAGCTGCACCTGCAACATAGGCAACATCTGCCGCTCCTTCTTCCTTGAACGCTGAAAGATGTTGTTCTCCTCCTCATGAAGGGAGTGGCGGTCTGTTGTACAGGGCACATCCACCAGCACCTGCCCAGGAGTGTTAAAGGGTAAAGTATTAGGGCTCCTTACAGGCTCCTCTTCCTCAGGCCAGGGGTGTTTTAGGCCCCTAACCTGGAGGGTTCTGCAGAGTGCTCCCCTAGCCCATCCCCCCACTGCAGAGCATCTGACAAAGCTTCTCACTTTAACCTGGTGGACAATTGTGAAATAATCAGTGGGAAAATAGTACATCTAAGTATACTCATGGCTAGGCAAAAAACCAAAACCAACATACAAAAAACTGAATTAAGTAATTGATATCAACCTAAAAAGAAGTCTTCAGTGCTTCAGGGCTCTGTCCTTGACTCTGTCCCTAGCTATTTGAATGAAAACATCCAATTTACAGATGATATAATACCCAAAGGGTAGCTAATATATTGAATAACAGGATCAGGATTCAAAATTATCTTATGCTAAAACAATGTCATATCCAATATGGAAAAGTTTTAAAGTGAGAGATGGAAAGTCATTCATTCACTGAGGAATTCCTCAGTGGTCCAGTGGTTAGGACTCCACGCTTTCACTGCTGAGGGCCTGGGTTCAATGCCTGATCAGGGAACAAAGATCCCACAAGCTGCGCAATGTGGCCAAAAATAAATAAATAAATAAAGTTATTCATTTATTTACTAAGAGCCTACTCTGCGATGGGCACTAAAGACCAAAAAACAAAAAACCTACCCATCCCCCCAAAAAAACAGTCCTGTATTTACATTTCAAAAAGTAAAATCAGGACTTCCCTAGTGGTGCAGTAGATAAGAATCCACCTGCCAGTGCAGGGGACATGCATTCCAGCCCTGGTCTGGGAAGATCCCACATGCCACAGAGCAACTAAGCCTGTGCGCCACAACTACTGAGCCTGCGCTCCAGAGCCTGTGAGCCACAACTACTGAAGCCCGCATGCCTAGAGCACGTGCTCTACAAGAGAAGACACCGCAATAAGAAGCATGTGCATCGCAATGAAGAGTAGCCCCCGCTTGCCCCAACTAGAGAAAGCCCGCGTGCAGCAATGAAGACCCAATGCAGCTAAAAAATAAATTAAATAAAATTTATTTAAAAGAAGAAGTAAAATCATCTGTGGAAGAGATCTATAAATTTTCAGTCAAGCAGAAATTCCGAGTAAATTAGTAATGACCCAGTGTTCAATACCCTGCTGTACTCTTAGGCTGAATGAATTGATACAGTGTATATAGAGTAAGAGAAATAATGACTACCTTGCATTCTAGTCAGGTCGTATCTCAAGAAATGTGATGCGGCTAGCGTCCACAGGAAAAATAGACATTAACTAAATAGGAATGCTCAGAGAAGGGCATAGGAATGCTCAGAGAAGGGCCACTGGAATGTTTAGAAACCACACGATAGAAGAAATTAATACCTTCTGTTTCCAGGAACGTAGTAAACTAGATATCTTGAAACTCTTGTGATACAAAATATCTAAACATAAAATATATTTTTAAGGGCTTCCCTGGTGGCTCAGTGGTTGAGAGTCCGCCTGCCG
>NW_020173335.1:403496-427963 GCF_003031525.2 Neophocaena asiaeorientalis asiaeorientalis
AAATGCATAGCTCATAGAAAATTAGAGAAATCCTCAGAAGCCAAAGAAAAACCAGGAGCACAAATCCAGGGAGGGATTCCAGAGCTGAAGTCAATGCCTTCTATTTTTTTTATCTTTTTTAATTGAAGTATAGTTGACTTACAATGTTGTATTAGTTTCTGGTATACAGTGAAGTGATTCAGTAAATATATATATTTACACGTATATATTATATATATTATTTTTCAGATTCTTTTCTTTGTAGTTTATTACAAGATACTGAATACAGTTCCCTGTGCTATAGGGAACTATATTCCCTATAGCACACTTCCCACTAGGCCACCAGGGAACTCCCAGGACCTTGTTGTTTATCTGTTTTATATACAGTAGTTTGTACCTGCTAATCCTAAAACTCCTAATTTATCCCTCCCCCCTTCCCCTCTGGTAACCATAAGTTTGTCTTCTATGTCTGTGAGTCTGTTTCTGTTTTGTAAATAAGTTCATTCGTTTCTTTTTTTTAGGTTCCACATGTAAGTGATCTGTGATATTTGTCTGTCTCTGTCTGACTTACTTTATTTAGTATGATAATCTCTAGGTCCATCCACGTTGCTGCAAAAGGCATTATTTCATTCTTTTTTGTGGCTGAGTAGTATTCCACTGTATATATGTACTGCATCTTCTTTATCCATTCATCTGTCAATAGACATTTAGATTGCTTCCAAGTCTTGGGCCTTGTAAATAATACTGCTATGAACATGGGGGTGCATGTATCTCTTTGAATTATAGTTTTATCTGGACATATGTCAAGGAGTGGGATAGCTGCATCATATGGCAACTCTATTTTTAGTTTTCTGAGAAACCTCCATACCATTTTCCATAGTGGCTGCACCAATTTACATTCCCACCAACCGTGTAGGAGGGTTCTCGTTTCTCCACACCCTCTCCAGTGTTTATTATTTATAGACTTTTTGATGAATGCCATCTGACTGATGTGAGGTGATACCACATTGTAGTATTTTTTTTATTTTTTATTTTTGGCTGCATTGGGTCTTCACTGCTGCACGTGGGCTTTCTCTAGCTGCAGCAAGTGGGGGCTGCTCTTCATTGCAGTGCACGGGCTTCTCATTGTGGTGGCTTCTTTGTTGCGGAGCACAGGTGCTAGGCATGCAGGCTTCAGTAGTTGTGGCACACAGGCTCAGTAGTTGTGACTCACAGGCTCTAGAGCGCAGGCTCAATAGTTGTGGCACACAGGCTTAGTTGCTCCATGGCATGTGGGATCTTCCTGGACCAGGGATTGAACCCATGTCCCCTGCATTGGCAGGCGGATTCTTTTTATTTATTTATCTATCTATCTTTGGCTGCGTTGGGTCTTCATTGCTGCACGCAGGCTTTCTCTAGTTGCAGTGAGTGGGGGCTACTCTTCATTGAGGTGTGTGGGCTTCTCACTGCCGTGGCTTCTCTTGTTGCAGAGCACGGGCTCTAGGCGCACGGGTTTCAGTAGTTGTGGCACACAGGCTCAGTAGTTGTGGCTCGCGGGCTCTAGAGAACAGGCTCAGTAGTTGTGGTGCACGGGCTTAGTTGCTCCCCGGCATGTGGGATCTTCCTGGACCGGGGCTTGAACCCGTGTCCCCTGCATTGGCAGGTGGATTCTTAACCACTGCACCACCAGGGAAGTCCCAGCTGGCAGATTCTTAACCACTGTGCCACAAGGGAAGTCCCCACGTTGTAGTTTTCATTTGCATTTCTCCAATAATTAGCAATGTTGATCATCTTTTCATGTGCCCATTGGAGGTGCCTTCTATCTTTTATCAATCCCTTGTAACCCAAAGCCTTGGAGGGCAGAAAACTGGGCACTTGAGGTACAGAATTGGAATGGAAATCCACAGAAAAGTCAAAATCCTTAAAGGGCTACATGCTCAATCAAAGTATGAACTAGGGGGGAAAAAATCAGCCACAATGGGACTTCCCTGGCAGTCCAGTGGTTAAGACTCTGTGCGTCCAATGCAGGGGGCACAGGTTCAATCCCTGGATGGGGAACTAAGATCCGACATGCCACGTGGCACAGCCAAAAAAAGAAAAATCAGACACAACGGAAGACAAGAGAACTTGTCTGTTTTGGCAGCTCTAGGCGCACGGGTTTCAGTAGTTGTGGCACACAGGCTCAGTAGTTGTGGCTCGCGGGCTCTAGAGAACAGGCTCAGTAGTTGTGGTGCACGGGCTTAGTTGCTCCCCGGCATGTGGGATCTTCCTGGACCGGGGCTTGAACCCGTGTCCCCTGCATTGGCAGGTGGATTCTTAACCACTGCACCACCAGGGAAGTCCCAGCTGGCAGATTCTTAACCACTGTGCCACAAGGGAAGTCCCCACGTTGTAGTTTTCATTTGCATTTCTCCAATAATTAGCAATGTTGATCATCTTTTCATGTGCCCATTGGAGGTGCCTTCTATCTTTTATCAATCCCTAGTAACCCAAAGCCTTGGAGGGCAGAAAACTGGGCACTTGAGGTACAGAATTGGAATGGAAATCCACAGAAAAGTCAAAATCCTTAAAGGGCTACATGCTCAATCAAAGTATGAACTAGGGGGGAAAAAATCAGCCACAATGGGACTTCCCTGGCAGTCCAGTGGTTAAGACTCTGTGCGTCCAATGCAGGGGGCACAGGTTCAATCCCTGGATGGGGAACTAAGATCCGACATGCCACGTGGCACAGCCAAAAAAAGAAAAATCAGACACAACGGAAGACAAGAGAACTTGTCTGTTTTGGCTTTAACTCCAGGCAAAAAGAAAAAAAAGTCTCCCTGAGAATTTGTAACCACTCAGATAGGAGGTTCAAACTCATGATGCCTGCATGATCCAGGAAATCCCCTGTAGAGCAATAAATGGTCCTGGATTGAGCAATCCCCCAAACACCTAGCAAAGCAAATGCAGGTTCCTTTCTGGAGGAATGAAAATCAACGATTAAACCAGGGCTCTTTTAATTAACTAGGCAACGATCATAAGCTCACAATAAACAAAATCAGGCTTTACACTTCTAGTAAAAGCAGAATAGCTTGTAAACCAACACTCCTGGTGGAACAATTAGAAATGCTTGACAAAATATTTAAAATATCTATCTGAAATCATTAGAGATCTACTAAAGAACCAAGAACTGAGGGACTAAGATCCTAGAGAGGATAAAGTACAGGTAGGTAAGCCAGACGCATTCAGCTCTACTGTGACAAATAAGGGGTTGAGAAGATGAACAGAACTTTCAGCAGTCTTATAGAACTGTGGGGACAAAAACTGGAGTTCAGAGTCCACACCAAGGAGTAGAGGGTCCTAGGAAAGAAACACCTCATGCCTTGAGCTAGAGTGCTGAAATTAAATACCCTACATATAAAGGTAAACTGGAAAAAGAACAGCCCTCACAAACTCCAGCTTTGAATCAGCCTAATTTCTGGCTGAATTAAGATGATCTGCTCTGATGTTAACTGTCAGCCTTAGGAAAATCAAACCCTTTCTAGAGGAAGATATCTAGAGCCTCAGATTATCCCTGCAATTTTTCACACAAAATGTCTGGCATTCTAACAAAAAAATCACTAATACCAGGAGATAAAAGCAAATGACCAAAAACCAAGAGAAAAAACAGATCATAGAAGCTGACCCATGAGATCCAAATACTAGAATTATCATAGTATTTGAAAAAATCATGCGTATGTTCAAGAAGTTAGATGAAAAGACATAAAATTTTATCATTTCTAATTTCTACAGAACTAGAATTTTTTTAAATAATCAGCTGGAAATTCTAAAACTGGAAAATATAATAACTGAAATCAAGAACTCAATAGATGCAGTGAGAATATAAGTTACTGCAGCCACTATGGACAACAGTATGGTGGTTCCTCAAAAAATTAAAAATAGAACTATCATATCATCCAGAAATTCTACTTCTAGGTATTTACCTGAAGATAACAAAAACTTTACTTTGAAAAGATATCTGCACCCCCACGATCACTGCAGCATTATTTACAATAGCCAAGACATGGAAACAACCTAAGTGCCCATCAACAGATGAATAAAGAAAGAAAACGCAGAATATGTATACAACTGAATATTACTGAGCCATAAAAGAGAAGGAAATTCTTCCATTTGAGACAATATGGATGGACCTTGAGGGCATTATGCTAAGTGAAATAAGTCAGACAGAGAAAGACAAATACTGTATGATCTCACTTATATGCAAAATGTAAAAAAAAAAAAAAAAAAGAAAGAAAGAGCTAGTAGATACAGAGAACAGAGCAGTGGTTACCTGAGGCAGGGAGTGTGGAAGGTGGGCGCAATGGGTGAAGGTGATTAAAAGGTACAAACTTCCAGTTATAAAACAAATAAGTCCTGGGGATATAATGTACAACATGATGACTATAGTTAGCAATACTGTATTATATATTTGAAAGTTGCTAAGAGAGTAGATTTTAAAAGTTCTCAGAAGTTCCCTGGTGGCCTATTGGTTAGGATTCCGAGCTTTCACGCTGTAGCCCAGGTTCAGTCCCTGGTCAGGGAACTGAGATCCCACAAGCTGTGTGGGGCAGCCAAAAAAAAAAGGTTCTCATGATAATAAAAAAATTTGTGGGACTTCCCTGGTGGTCCAGTGGTTAAGACTGCGCGCTTCCATTGCAGGGGGCACGGGTTCAATCCCTGGTCAGGGAACTGAGATCCCACAAGCTGTGTGGTGCAGCCAAAAAAAAAGGTTCTCATGATAATAAAAAAATTTGTGGGACTTCCCTGGTGGTCCAGTGGTTAAGACTGCGCGCTTCCATTGCAGGGGGCACGGGTTCAATCCCTGGTCAGGGAACTAAGATCCCACAGGCCGCATGGCAGCCAAAAAACAAGAAAAAAATTTGTTAACTATGTGTGGTGATAAATGTTAATTAACTAAACTTATTGTGATAATCATCTCACAATATATACATATATCAAATCATTATGTTGTACACCTAAAACTAATACAATATTAATATGTATGTCAATTATTTCTCAATTTTTAAAAAGACCTCAACAGATGTATTTAACAGCTTATTAGACACAGGTAAGAAAGGACTGGTGAATCAGGTCAAACACGACATCCAGACTGAATCATGATGGAAAAAAGGAGAGAAATATAGGAAAGAATATAAAATTTATATGGGACATGGTGAAAAAGCCTAACATACATGTAATTAAAGTCCCAAAATTATGAGAAAAAAATGAAACAAAAAATTATATAAAGAGATAATGACTGAGAATTTTCTAAAACTGATGAGAAAATCAAACCACAGATTCAGGAAGCACTATGAACCCCAGGCAGGAAATATACACACCACCTTTAAAGGAGGTTTTTTTTTTTGGTGGGGGGCATGCCTCATGGCTTGTGTGATTTTATTTCTCTGACCAAGGACTGAACCCAGGCCCCGGCAGTGAAAGCACTGAGTTCTAACCACTGGACTGCCAGGAAATTCCCCTCAAGAAGTTTTAATAAGACTTATAGTTGACTTCTCAACAGAAACAATGAATAGCAAAATAAATAAGATCTTCGGGGACTTCCCTGGTGGTCCAATGGCTAAGACTCCATGCTCCCAATGCAGGGGGCCCAGGTTCAATCCCTGGTCAGGGAACTAGATCCCATATGCTGCAACTAAAGATCCCACACACCACAACAAACATCCCACGTGCCTCAACTAAGACCCAGCGCAGCCAAATAAATAAATAAATATTTTAAAAAATAAAAAAACAAGACCTTCAAAATGTTAAAAGGAAACAATTACCAATATAGAATTCTATGTCCAGTGAAATTATCTTTCAGATATGGTTTTTAGACTCAATATAATTCCTGGCAAAAGCCCTGAAAGTCTTGTTGTGTAAATTGACAAAATTTATGAAAATACAAAAGAACCAAGAAGAGCCAAGAGAAATTCAAAGATAAAGTTAGAGGATTTAGTATACCAGATATTAAAGGCTTATTATAAAGCCACAGCAATGAAGATAGTATAGTTTCTTGAAAAGAAAGATAAATAGGCCAATAGAACAGAACAGAGTCCAGAAACAAACCCACATATATATGGATACTTGATTTATGACAAAGGTGACAAGGCAGAGCTGTGGAAAATGAATAATCTCTTCAATAATTGATACTGGGTCAACTAAATACCATTTTTAGTATCCTAACTTTGTTCACTACACATAAAAATCAGTTCCAACTGGACTGTAAATCTAAGTGACAAAGGTAAAACAAAAATGTTTCTAGGGCTTCCCTGGTGGTGCAGTGGTTGAGAGTCCGCCTGCCAATGCAGGAGACATGGGTTCGTGCCCCGGTCCGGGAAGATCCCACATGCCGTGGAGCAGCTGGGCCCGTGAGCCATGGCTACTGAGCCTGCACATCTGGAGCCTGTGCTCCACAACGGGAGAGGCCACAACAGTGAGAGGCCCGTGTACCACAAAAAAAAAAAAAAGTTTCTAGAAGGTAATACTAGAATATCTTTATTACCTTAGGGTAGGCAAAGGTATCTTAAATAAGACCTAATGTGAAGAAAAGGGAACCCTCCTACACTGTTGGTGGGAATGTAAATTGGTGCAGCCATTACAGAAAACAGTACAGAGGTTCCTCAAAAAACTAAAAATAGAGTTGCCGTATGATCCAGCTATCCACTCCTGGACATATATCCAGACAAAACTATAATTCAAAGAGATACATGCACCCCTATGTTCCTAGCAGCACTATTCACAATAGCCAAGACAAGGAAACAACTTAAATGTCCACTGACACATGAATGGATAAAGATGTGGTACACATATATAATGGTATACTATTCAGCCATAAAAAAAAATGAAATAATGCCATTTGCAGCAATATGGATGGACCTAAAGATTATCATACTAAGTGAAGTAAGTCAGAAAGAGAAAGACAAATACCATATGATATCACTTACATGTGGAATCTAAAATATGACACAAATGAACTTATATACAAAATAGAAACAGACTCACAGACATAGAGAACAGACTTGTGGTTGCCAAAGGGGAGAGGGGTTGGGGGAGGGATGGATTGGGAGTTTGGGATTAGCAGGCGCAAACTATTATATATAGAATGTATAAACAGGGTCCTACTGTATAACCCAGGAAACTATATTCAATATCCTGTGATAAATTATAATGGAAAAGAATGTGAAAAAGACTGTATATATATTTGTATAACTGAATCACTGTGCTGTACAGCAGAAATTAACACAACATTGTAAATCAACTATACTTCAATAAAATAAATTAAAAAAAAATAAGACCCCAAAGCATTAACCATTGTGATAAATTAGACTACATTAAGAACTTCTGTTTCATCCTAAGAGGGTGAAAAGATAAGTTACAGAGCGGAAGAAGATATTTATAATACATATATATTCAATAAAGGACTCATATCCAGAATACATAAAGGAACACTCACACATTAAAAAGAGACAAACAAGGGGACTTCCCTGGTAGTCCAGTGGTTAAGAGTCCACCTTCCAATGCAGGCAACACAGGTTCAATCCCTGGTCAGGGAACTAAGATCCCACATGCCATGGAGCAACTAAGCCCGTGCACCACAACTAGAGCCCGTGTGCTGCAACTATAGGGACCACACGCTCTGGAGCCCACGCCACAACTACTGAGCCCGCGAGCTCTGGAGCCCATGTGCAACAACTAGAGAGAAGCCTGCATGCCTCAACGAAGAGCCCATGTGCCACAATGAAAGATCCCGCGTGCTGCAACTGAGACCCGACGCAACCAAAAATAAATAAATAAGAAGTAAATCCTTAAAGACAGACAGGGAATTCCCTGGTGGTCCGGTGGTTAGGACTCCACACTTTCACTGCTGAGGGAATGTGAGGGAATGGGTTCAAACTCTGGTCAGGGAACTAAGATCCCACAAGCCCCGTGGTGTGGCCAAATAAATAAATAAAATAAAAAATAAAAAGTAAATAAAACTTAAAAATAAATAAATAAAAATAGACACATTAAAAAGAGACAGATAATAGGAAAAACAGGCAAAAGGCTTGAATTCTCACTTCAAAAAAAAATAGCCAATCAACACATGAAAAGGTGTCCAAACTCATTAGTCATCAGTGAAACAAAAATTAACATCACAATGCAAATACCATTACACGCCCATCAAAATGGCTAAAATGAGGAAAAAATAGTGTATATGTACACACACACACACACACACACACACACATATATATTTTTTTGGCCGCATCACACAGCATGCGGGACACAGGATATTAGTTTCCCGACCAGAGATCAAACCCGTGCCCCCTGCAGTGGAAGGACAGAGTCTTAACCACTGGACCACCAGGGAAGTCCCAAAATAGTATATGTTGATAAGGTTGTGGAACACCAGGAATTTTCATGCACTGTAGGGAGGAATGTAAACTCGCACAATCACTTGGAAAACTCTGACAGTAGTGACTAAAACTGAACATATACATACTCTATGACTCAGAAATTCAACAGAAATGTGTACACAGTGCAACAAAACACATTTACAGGAATGATCACAGCAGTGTTGTTTGTAATAGCCCCAAACTGGAAGTGACCCAAATGTCTCTTACGAATAGAATAGACTATAAATTCTGTATATACACGATAATATATAATACAGCAACAACAATGAATAAACCACTGCCAGGGGCAACAACATGGATGAATCTCACAAACATAATGAGAGAAAAAAGTCAGACAAGAGTACATACTATATGATTACATTTATATGAAGTACATCCACGGTTTTAGAAGTCAGAATAGTGATCACCTCTAGGAAGACAGAAAGGGGCATAAGAGAGTTTCTGGGATGCTGGTAGTATCATACTTCTTGAAAGGGTAGTAATAATATATTTCACTATAAGATCATTCTTTAAGCAGTATATTGATGATTTGATCACTTCTGTTATACTCCAACAGAAAAATTATTAGAAAATTATGAAAGGTGATAAAAATGACCACAAAATTTAAAGGGAGGGCTTCCCTGGTGGCGCAGTGGTTGAGAGTCCGCCTGCCAATGCAGGGGACACGGGTTCGTGCCCTGGTCTGGGAAGATCCCACATGCCGCGGAGCAGCTGGGCCTGTGAGCCATGGTCGCTGAGCCTGCGAATCCGGAGCCTGTGCTCTGCAACGCAATGGGAGAGGCCACAACAGTGAGAGGCCTGCATACCGCAAAAAACAAAAAAAAAAATTAAAGGGAAACAAGCCTCCTTAAGCAAGTGTTAGCAGAAACAACCACCAGTAGAATTAAACCCCCAAAGAGTTTTCATATTGAAATTATCTAATGTAGAATTAAAATATAAACCTTCCTGGGACTTCCCTGGTGGCACAGTGGTTAAGAATCCACCTGCCAATGCAGGGGACATGGGTTCGAACCCTAATCTGGGAAGATCCTACATGCCACGGAGCAACTAAGCCCATGTGCCACAGCTACTGAGCCTGCACTCTAGAGCTCGTGAGCCACAACTACTGAAGCCCATGTGCCTAGAGCCCGTGCTCCGCAAAAAGAGAAGCCACCGCAATGAGAGGTCTACGCACCGCAACCAAGA
Organism: Neophocaena asiaeorientalis asiaeorientalis; assembly: GCF_003031525.2. Taxonomy (NCBI): domain Eukaryota; kingdom Metazoa; phylum Chordata; class Mammalia; order Artiodactyla; family Phocoenidae; genus Neophocaena; species Neophocaena asiaeorientalis. Next base: position 413,054 of record NW_020173335.1, read on the forward strand.
GTAGCCCCCACTCGCACCAACTAGAGAAAGCTTGTGTACAGCAACGAAGACCCAATGCAGTCAAAAATAATTAATTAACTAAATAATTTTAAAAATATATATATATATATAAACCTTCCTAAATAAAGTAAAACAAACACAGTAAATAATCTGACAGAGCCAAAACCAAATATATCGTGACAATTGTTTTAAAAGAATAAAATTTACAGATTTGTTCACAAAGCAAACCCCAACTCTATGCAGTATATAAGAGACATATCTAAAAGGAAGTGATTTAACAAGGCTAAATATAAAGAGATGGGTAAAGGTATAACTGCAACACCTATACAAAGAAAGCTGTGAGTGGGGAGGCAGGTCGGTATCTTGCCATGAAAATGCAGAGCTCTGGCACTCCAGCTGATGGCCAGGTAGAGTTGGGGGAGAGATAGAGTTACCAAGAGTGTATGGAGCCCTGAGATAGTATTCTTCTTTGCATCTAAAGTGCTTCACCCTTGCCTAACACGTAGTATGTGTTACTATGTTATAGTGTGCACAACTATTTGTTCAACAAATAAATTAACAAAGACATCTTCAGGACATTAAAGCTGTTTTCAAATGTCTGAAGCACTGTGATGTGAAATGGGAGGCAGCTCACTGTTCTAAAAGGCATAGCTAAGACCGATGAATGGAAATAATATAATAAGGGTTGTGATGATGACAATATTATTAAATGCTTTCTATATACCAGGAGCTATGCTAAATGCATTCTTATTTAATCTTCACCTATGTGATAGGCACTACTATTATCCTTATTTTACAGATGAAGAAACTAAAGCCTAAACTGAAAGGTTAACTTGCCCAAACTTCTCTGGCTGATAAGTGATAGAGCCAGGACTCCGATCCAAGCAGTATGACTCTAGAATCCCTGTACCCAACCATATACCATAAAATCTACACATCTTAATTCAATAAGAGGAAGAATTTTCTAACAGCAGAGGTGTTCAACCACCAAACCTCAGTGAGCCCCTGTCAATGAAAGTGTGAAAGCACAGGCTGAATAACGATGATAGCTACTACCTGCCTAATCTTCACGGCCAGTTGATGTACTAAGCACTTTCCCTGGATATGCTCATTATGAATCCTCATAATAATCTTACATAGCAGTGTTTCCTATTTTACAAATGAAGAGGCTGAAGTTCAGCGAGATCAAGCAGCCTTCCCAAAGTAGGTAAGTGGCAACCTTGTGATACAGAAACAAGTTAGGCCGACAGACAGCAGAGGTCATGCTCTCTCCACTCTGCTGCCCCCATACCAAAAAAGCTGAATAGGGGATTCCTACACAGGTGGGAAGCAGGTCTCTCAAGATAACCAAGATTCTATAAGCCTTGGTCTTTCAATTTCTTAGAGTGGCTGAGGCAAGATGGTAAGAACTGGACATATTGGACAAATGTGTCAGATGACAACACAGAGACAATAGCAATATGACAACAATATGACAACAATAGAGACAATATTTTTTACATTTTTAGAAGTATATGTTTTAAGTAAGTGTTTTTAGAATGTGCCAATTAAAAGAAAATACAAATAACTTAAAAATATGAAATGAGGGGCTTCCGTGGTGGCGCAGTGGTTAAGAATCCACCTGCCAAAGCAGGGGACATGGGTTCGAGCCCTGATCCAGGAAGATCCCACATGCCGCAGAGCAACTAAGCCTGTGTGCTACAACTACTGAGCCTGCGCTCTACAGCTCACGAGCCACAACTACTGAAGCCCATGTGCCTATAGCCCGTGCTCCGCAACAAGAGAAACCACCGTAATGAGAGGTCCGCGCACCACAACCAAGAGTAGCCCCCACTCGCCACAACTAGAGAAAAAACCTGCACACTGCAACAAAGACCCAATGCAGCCAAAAATAAATAAAATAAAATAAAATTTTAAAATTTAAAAAAATATATGAAATGACTTTCAACTTCATTCATAACAAAATGCAAATTAGATGCTTCAGTTTGGCAAAAAACAAAAAGTTGGACAACATCAATGGTGGCAAGATATGAGGAAACAGTACTCTTATCCATTACCAGTAGAAATGAAACTGATTTGGCCTCCATAGGGAGTGATTTAGTAACCTCTGTCACTATCCTAAGTACATATAAACTGTTATCCGGCAATTATACTCCAAAAACAAAAACAAAAGCTTGAACTTCAAGGCACATTATTAAATTTAAATAAATACAAAGTTCAGAATAGTAAACATAATATACTACCATTCCTTTTTCTTTTTAAACATCTTTATTGGAGTATAATTGCTTTACAATGTTGTGTTAGTTTCTGCTATATAACAAAGTGAATCAGCTATATGTATACATATATCCCCATATCCCCTCCCTCTTGTGCCTCCCTCCCACCCCTCCATGTGGTCACAAAGCACGGAGCTGATCTCCCTGTGCGATGCAACTGCTTCCCACTAGCTATCTATTTTACATTTGGTGGTGTATATATGCCAATGCTACTCTCTCACTTCGTCTCAGCTTACCCCTGCCCCTCCCCCTGTCCTCAAGTCCATTCTCTATGTCTGCGTCTTTATTCCTGTCTTGCCCCTAGGTTCATCAGAACCATTTTTTAATTTTCAGATTTCATATATATGAGTTAGCATACGTATTTGTTTTTCTCTAGCAAAAGGTATTTGTTTTTCTCTTTCTGACTTACTTCACGCTGTATGACAGACTCTAGGTCCATCCACCTCACTACAAATAACTCAGTTTCGTTTCTTTTTATGACTGAGTAATATTCCATTGTATGTATGTGCCACATCTTCTTTATCCATTCATCTGTCAATGGACACTTAGGTTGCTTCCATGTCCTGGCTATTGTAAATAGTGCTGCAATGAACATTGTGGTACATGACTCTTTCTGAACTATGGTTTTCTCAGGGTATATGCCCAGCAGTGGGATTGCTGGGTCGTATGGTAGTTCTACTTTTAGTTTTTTAAGGAACCTCCATACTGTTCTCCATAGTGGCTGCACCAATTTACAGTCCCACCAACAGTGTGGGAGGGTTCCCTTTTCTCCACACCCTCTCCAGCATTTATTGTTTGTAGATTTAAAATACACATTTATATTTGTATATACACAAAGAAAATATTTTAAGAGGATACAGTAGAAAATATAGACAATAGTCATCTGGAGGGAGAGGAAGTAGATGGCTGTGAGACAGGAGTAAGAGGGAAACATACTTTTCCCTGGATACCATGCTGTGCCTTCTACATTTTGTACCATGTACTGTATTAATATTCAAAAATAAATAAAATGAGCTTATTCATATTAATTTAATGAGGGTTACTGTGCAACCAAGTGAGTTGCAAAATAAAATAAGCCTAATAATTTTTTTCCAGTCAGACAGGTTCAAACTCTTTTTGCTAATTGCCTCTAATGAAGATAGTAGCCAGTTATCTAAACTGAGCTAACAATTCTACAGATGGCTGTTTTCACCAAATCACCCATGGAGAGTTGGCCAGGTCCACAGTCAGCCATACATCCTCAAATATATATGGCTAGATCTTACCCCCTCAGGCCCTAGAGCCAGGATGGGGATGCCAGATTTGGCTAGCTGAATGTCCCAGGTCAGGAATCACTCACCCGGTCATAGATGTCCCCCTCCAGTTCTCCCCACTTCCTTCCGTCCCATGATGTGACTCGAACTCGATTCCTGTCCCTGACATCTTGAGGCACATAGCTGTGAAGGACCTTCTGTAGTCTGCCTGCTCGTGAAGTGGACAGATCATTGGCAGCGAGATTATCTGCGGGAGCATAAATTTTAGGATTGTTTTTTCCACTTCTGTAAAAAATGCCATTGGAATCTTGACAGGGATTGCACTGAATCTATAGAGGTTTTGGGTAGTATGAACATCTTATGCCCGCAGGAATAAAGCAACTTCAGAGGCCACAGCAAAAGAAAACATCGCACCAGCAATGGTGCTAATGTAGAGTCAGACCAATTCTCAGGCACAGCCAATCAATGCAGACACCAGGGGCAGGGGCAGGTGGAGGAGAAACGTTTATTACATGCATAGCACAGTACTAGACACTCCGGAGTGGGGGCTGCAAAGGCAAACACCGACATAGGCCAGAAAGGTTATGTAAATAAATAAAGCAGACCAGGTTAAAACATTTATTTCTAAAGAAATACGTTCTCTCCCACTTTTCTTGAAATATGTGTCTCTCTTCATCTTTGGTAGACACTACACAGTATTTACCCAAAATTTACTCTCCTCTTATTCCTTAGTAATAGAACTCCAATTTTATTTGAGGGAGGGGGAAGCAATATTCCCCGAAACACTACATTTCCCAGCCTCTTTTGACAACCAAGTAAGACTATATGACTAAGTTTTGGTCAATGAGTTGTAGGCAGAATTATTGTGTGGGACTTCTGGGAAAATGTTTAAAAGGAGCTGATACAATCAGGAGATGTGCCCCTTTTGTTCAGTCTTTTCTTCCTGCCTGGAATTTGAATGTGATGACTGAAGTTCCAGCAGTCATGAGGACCATGAGGCAATCCTGGGGATGGAAGCCAGCAATAAAATAGGTTGCAAAAAGCAAGAAGAAGTCCAAGTCCCCTAATAATTGTGGAGTCTCCATACCAGCCCTGGACTGCCTATATCCCAGCTCTCTTATGTAAGAGAGAAATAAACATTTCTTCTTTAAGCCGGTTAGTTGAGTTTTCTATTGTATATAACCAAACCTAATCCTAAATGATTCATCATCTTTCTTTCATTTTCCCTTTTGTGATAGACACGAGTTCAAGAAATATCTCACTTTGCTCTTGGCTCTACTATAAGAAATAATATTACTGCAAGCTTAATGATAAATGGCAACTGATACGTGGCCTCAGAGTCAAGGAGTGAAAGGGAGCAGTGGGCACTGTGGCACTGTGGTGAAGAACTAGAGAATACACACCTTATCCAATGGTGAACCAGCTTAGTCTTCCCACAAAGGAATATGTCCCAATTTTTGAGGGCACTCGAAGTCAAAATTGGATTCTCTGCTCAAGAGGAATCTGCAGCAGAATATCAACTGAGAAAAGAAAAGTTGGGCTCCAGTTCTGGCTCTACCTCCAACTCATGAAAAAGATTCAAGTTATTGGGCTTCCCTGGTGGCACAGTGGTTGAGAGTCCGCCTGCGCAGGGGACACGGGTTCGTGCCCCGGTTCAGGAAGAACCCACATGCCGCGAGCGGCTGGGCCCGTGAGCCATGGCCGCTGAGCCTGCGTGTCCGGAGCCTGTGCTCCGCAACAGGAGAGGCCACAACAGTGAGAGGCCACAACAGTGAGAGGCCCGCGTACCGCAAAAAAAAAAAGATTCAAATTATTTAATCTCTCTAGAGCTCAATTTCCCCCTCCATAAAATACGAGGGCTGGTCCCTTCTTACCCTGTAATTCCTATCTCCGTGGAATCACAGAGTCATTTGAGTGAGGAGCTGGGATAAGGGTGAGGTGTTGGTAATTCAGCATACCTTAGAAAAGCAACTCTCAGTTACTTCTCCTTGGCCCTTCTTCCTCTTCTGAGTTCCAGTCCCTCCTCATCCAAGTAACCCTACCTTATCCATTCCCCCTTCTGATGGATTCTCACAGCACTCAGTCAGATTAACATAGCCCAGTACACAGGCTAGGCTCCCTTGAATTGGACCCATTAAACCGTATCAACATTTCTTCTCCATTCTCTCTGGACTTCCAGAGCTGGTGATCAAATGTGGTACCTCTCTGAATCACCTGTAGGACCTACCTTGAGGCTGGAAGCTGACTCAAACTGTGCAAGTTGGCTAATGAGAACTGGAAAAGAAGGATCCAGGCCCAACAAAAAGCTAGGGCATATGGCAAGTTAAGCATGGCTGAGCTCCAGGATCAGTGTGAAAAATACAGCCCCCTTGTGGATATTTCTCAAGATAAAAATACTGCCTATTTAAGGCAAGATGTCGGCCAACGGATGGTTGAAGTGAATACTTACAATGTACAAGGCCCAGCCTGGGCTATACTATTGAGTAAGACTTGGGCCTGTCCTCAAGGAATTTATAATCTTGAGGAGGAAGAAGATGCATACCCAGTAAAGCTCTGATGCAAGGCTAATGTGCTAACAGTTGCAAAGGTCATGCCCATGGTGTGGGAGCACCGGAGACAGAGGCAGCACTTCTCAACTGGCCAGCAGGGATCATGAGGGAAGACTTCCGGGGGGTGGTACACTTGAGCTGAGGCTGGAAAGCTTAAAGGGCATTGACAGGCCAGCTGTGATAAGGTGGGGGTATTCCAGAGAGAATCCATAACATGGCAAAGTTGGAGGCTTATTCAGGCAACAGAGAATAGCAGGTTTTGGCAGAAGCACATAAAGCCTGGGGCAGAATGACACAGTAAAGCTATAACGGGGGACTTCCCTGGTGGTGCAGTGGTTAAGAATCCACCTGCCAATGCAGGGGACATGGGTTCGAGCCCTGGTCCAGGAAGATCCCACATGCCTGGAGCAACTAAGCCTGTGCATCACAACTACTGAGCCTGCACTCTAGAGCCTGCGAGCCACAACTACTGAAGCCCGCGCACCTAGATCCTGTGCTCCACAACAAGAGAAGCCACTGCAGTGAGAAGCCCACTCACCGCAACTAGAGAAAGCCCGTGTGCAGCAACGAAGACCCAACGCAGCCAAAAATAAATAAATTTATTAAAAAATGAAAATAAAGCTATAACAGGCTGCTGCAGCCAGATCTTATCACTTTAGCTGGCAGGTTAAGGAAATGGAACTTAATCTTAGACACAAAGTAAACAGAGGCAGAGGGATGAAAGTGTCATGTGGTAGATTAATCAGGGCTCTGTTTTAATCTGCCTTCAGAGACCTTGCTCTGATCACCAGTCTTCCCTGGCCAACTAACAGAGAAAGAGAGAAAATCATTGCAAACAGAAAAAACACACCAGCTTAGCAAGCAAGCACTATTTTACCTGTGACCCAGACCAGAAAGCCCATCATATTTAGTGTGCCCTTGACTGGGTGAGGTTGGGAGCCCTCCCTGCCAAGACACCAGCCCTCTGACTTACGGCAACAGCCAGTCTGAAGCAATGCTAGTGTCTTTCCCCCAGGGGCGGCACACAGGTCAAGCACAGTGTCACCAGGCTGCAGGCCGAGGGCCAGGACAGGCAGCAAGGAGGCAGCATCCATCAGGTAGTAATCCATGACACCCAGGCTGCCAAGCCTAGAAGAGAGGAGACCACCTTAGAGTCAAATTCCAAGTCAGGAGACCCACTGGAAATCAAGGTCGCAAGTCCATGCCCTCAGAGGCTACTGAGCTCTACTCAGCAAAAACTAATTTCTCAGACCCACACTCAGTTGTGTACTTACTCACTCATTCATCTACATAGCAGCCAGAGTAGCCTTTTAAAACATAGATCAACTCACTCTATTTCAGCCACACCAGCCATCTTGCTATTCCTTAATTAAGCCACGCATACTCCTGTCTCAGGCTTTTGTAGTTGTGCTTTTTGCCTACAACACTCTTCCTCCAAATATCCCTCATTTGCTTCCTCACTTCTTTCAGGTCCTCCTCAAAAGTTACCTCATCGAAGAGGCACTGGCATACCCTGACAACTCCATCTAAAAATAGCAGCCCCCTACTCCCATCTATCTATCTTGCATTCTTTTTCTTTAAAGTATTTATTATTCACTTTATATGTATAGGTTTGTGTGTATTTTACCCCTTCTCTCTCTCCCTATTAGAATGAAGGTAGGGACTTTGTCTTGCTTTGTTCATTATAACATCCCCAACACCTGAAACAGTGAATGGCATGTAGTAAGAACTCAGTTTTATTAGGTTACATATTGAGATACAAAGTGCTTTGTGGGTTCAGGAAAGAGTGCCATCCACTGTGCCTGTCAGAGTCAGAGTTACCTGAGTTAGATCTGATGAAGGAATGGGCCTTCATTCGGTTAAAAAAAAAACAGAAGAGGAGCATTCCAAGCAGAAGAAAAAAGAAAAAGAAAAGGCACAGATGCATGCAAACTCATAACTTCTTTCAGACACAGTGAGAAATCTGGTGTGTTAGAAATACAAGGTACATTAGATTGAAGTTGGAAAGCAGATAGAGGCCAAGGCGGTAAAAGGTCTTAAACCCTACGCTAAGGAGTTTGGACTATAACCTGTAGGCAGTTACCAAAAGTTTTTAAAGAAAATGACATGGGGGGCTTCCCTGGTGGCGCAGTGGTTGAGAGTCCACCTGCCGATGCAGGGGACACGGGTTCATGCCCCGGTCCGGGAAGATCCCACATGCCGCGGAATGGCTGGGCCCGTAAGCCATGGCCGCTGAGCCTGTGCGTCCGGAGCCTGTGCTCTGCAATGGGAGAGGCCACTACAGTGAGAGGCCCACGTATCAAAAAAAAAAAAAAAAAAGAAAATGACATGATTGGCTAGTTAGAGTTTTAGAAAGCTAGGTGGGCTACAAAGAACAAATTAGAAACAGAGACACCAGTGGGAAAGCTGTTACAAGAGTCCAAATGAGAGCTAATAAGGCATGGAGAGAGGCAGCACCCATGTGGGTAGAGAGAGAGGGACAACAGACAGGTTGTTGTCACAGAAGGCCTTCTCACTCCCAATCCACTTGTCATAAGGGCAACTGTGGTGCAGCCATTCAGCCTGAGACACGGTTCAGCACGGACAGCCTTTGGCGACAGCCTCAAGGAGGCAGAAACTTGGTCCTTGCTGACCTGACAGGAAGGCTCTGGAAGAAAGATGTGACAAGATATAAGACAGAGCACCACTGAGAATCAGCTACAAGACCTACAATCCCCAGTCTCGAGGTCATAACACCTTTGGCGTTCACAAATGGGCTCAGGCCATGATAGGATATTTTCAAAGTCAAATCACACTTTGTGCCGCAACTACTGAGCCCGCACACCACAACTACTGAAGCCTGCGCGCCTAGAGCCTGTGCTCCACGACAAGAGAAGCCACTGCAATAAGCCTGCGCACCACAAAGAAGAGTAGCCCCTGCTCGCCGCAACTAGAGAAAGCCTGCGCGCAGCAACAAAGACCCAACACAGCCAAAAATAAATAAAGAAAAAATAAATAAACTTAAAAAAAAAAAGCAGCACAACAATTTCTCAATTTCAGGAGGTTCCTGGACTCCCTAAATACATCCTTGAACTCCCAAGAGATTAAGATCCCCTTGATTTACAGGGAGCCCATCAAGACAAGAAGGAAAAAAAACTCAAACATAGAGGGCTGCTTCCCCCACTACTGTCCGGATATCCTCAGGCAACTTAGGAAACCTCATGGGTCTGACTCCATTGATCTGCCTAAAGCCAGTGCCTCCAAATTGGTCTCTAATCCTGCTCCCATCTATGCCCTCCTCACAGTGACTAAAACGATCTTGCTGAAGCACAACCTTGATGGGAATAACATCGATATTGCAGGTACTATACTAGGTGTTTAATATGCATCATTTCCTTTAATCCTCACCACAACCCTGTGAGGCAGGAGAACCCAGATTCTAGAGCCTGACTGCCTGGATCTCAAATCCAGCCCAGTTGCTCATCAGTTGTGTGACCTTCTGCAAATTACTCAACTTCCCTGTGCCTCAGTTTCCTCATCTGTAATAAGAGTACCTATCAGATAGGATTAGTGTAAGAATTAAAGGAATAGAAGACAAGTACTTAGAACAGTAGCTGGCACAGTGAGCTATACTGTCAGCTATTACTACCATTACTTTCCAGATTATTTTCCTGATAAGGAAACCAAGGCTCAGTTATCCAATGCCACATGTCTAATAAGTGGTGAAGACAGGATCCAAACCTAGGTTTTCTTAACCACTGTACATTATTACCTTTCCTCTACTCAGAAACCCTCTTCAGTGGTTCTCTAGAACAGATGAACGTATTGCAATTACAGCAATATGAATTAAAAGGCACATGTCTGAAGCTGCCCAGCCCTGGTAATTCCAGCCATTTATAAGCAACCCTGGACCACCAGGAAAATCCCCTTCCCCCAACCTGAAAGCTCGTGACATTCAAGATTCCCACACATGGCCCCCATGTACTTTTCCAACCTCATCTCTTACTTCTCTTAAGCATGCAGTCTTCCCTCAAACCAGCAGCTAAGACAACTGCAAAAGCCTCCTAACTTACAACTCCATTTCTAGCCTTGCCCCTCTCCAATCTATTTTCCACACAGCAGCCAGAATGATATTTTAAAAATTCAGATCTGATCATGTTATTCCCCAGCTTAAAACCTTTCATGGCTGGGGCTTCCCTGGATGCCCAGTGATTAAGACTCTGAGCTTCCACTGCAGGGAGCACAGATTTGACCCCTGGTCAGGAAACTAAGATCCTGCATGCCACACGGTGTGGCCAAAAACAAAAAAAAAACCACCACCAACAAAACAAACAAACCAACCTTTCATGGCTCCCTCTTCCTTTTAGAGAAAAAGTCCATGATCCCATAAGGCCTGTAAAACCTTCAAAATCTGGCTCTAGCCCTCTTCTGTAGCCTCACATCACTCTCCCACCCCCACTCCACGCCACCAGCTTTAATTCCTACTCGGCTTTCAGGTCTTAGCTTAAAGTTCACTTCCTCAGCATTAGATCTCCTAACTGTAAGACTTCACAGCATCTTGCACTTTTTTTCTGTAGCACTTATCACAACCATAAATAGTTTTTTAACACTTATCTCCCTCACTAGGCTGCAAGCTCCATGAGGACTTGTGCACTTAAGAGTGCCTAGCATTTGGTAGACAATAAATATTTGTTGAATGAATGAATCAGTCCTTCAAAGATCAATTCCCACATCCTACAGCTAACACTGAGCTCTCCTTTTCTCAATTTAGCATTTTATTACAGAGTCTTTTTTCATTCAACTTCATATACATCTGAGCATTGGATAAGATGACTGGAAGGTCTCCTTTTTTTTACCCCAGTCTGGTCTGGTACTAACTTCGTGTCCCTAAGCAAGCCCTATTTCCTAGGCAAGTCCCACCTCTTATTTGGTATCATGAGGTTACTTGTCCTACTCACTTTGATGGGGGCAAGTGAGAAAGCAGTTGTAAATAAAACACATTTTAACTGGAGAGGGTGCTCGTGTAAAAAGGTTTTTTGTTTTTTTTCTTACTTAGGCGGTAGAAGTGGGGCACTTAAGCAGGTTCAAAGTGCAGGTTCTGAGGTCAGACTGCCTAGGTCTAAATACTAGCTTCACCACTTACTATCTAAGGGACCTAAAGCTAGTAAGTACCTTAACTTCTCTGCACCTCTGTTTCCTCAAATGTAAAAGAAAAACAATAATATTACCCACCTCAGAAGGCTGTTGACAGAACAAAAGGAGATAATGCCCAGCATGTATAAGTACTCAGTAAATATTAGCAATATTAAGATCCCTATTAAACAGGACAGGAGCTGTGCCTCTTCCTGTCTACTTCCAGCAGACACTCAGAACAGCCCTAGCCACAGCTCCAGACCCTACCTGGCAGGAGGGAAACGGCTGACATCCCCTCTGGCGAAAGTGAAGCATCGAAGGTTTGGACTGCAGGCCCAGGAGGCAGGGGGTGGAGCTGCAGTTTGGCCACTCTCAGGTTCTGGTTCCCCGTGGAAGATAGCTTCATTCACGAAGTCCCTTGCACTCAGCTGCTCCAGCTCCGCACTCACACGATCCCTGGCAGCAAAGTTATTGACCAGTGCACCATACTTCTGCTCTGAGAGGAGACTGACCCGGATCGATGGCCAAAGATCCCCAAATTGCACACTGTAGGCCATGTCAAAATTCTGCAGAGCCAGTCGAGTGGCAGGAAATTTGGGCTCTGTGGCAGCCTAAAAGAATGAGAACAGGCCTACTGGTCTTCCAGTCTTGCCTCTATCCCCTTACTGCCTGAGCCCACCAGTACCTCAGAGCGCTAGGGCAAACGTGGATCCAGCTAGTGCCCACTCCTCTTTGCACCCTGTCTTTGCATCCTGCCTCTGCCTGCCAAAGAAGTGTGTGAGAGACAAGCAGTGGGGAACCAGCCTTTCTATCTCAGCGTTGTGAAAGTAAGCTATAGCTCTCACAATAGCATGTGGGGGTCACCAATAAAGAGGATACTCCTTTGAGGCCTTGGAGAGGACTCTTGAGAAGAGGCTACAGCAGGTTGGTAGAAACTATGTAGGCCCTGGGTGAAGCATCAAGCTTAAAAATAGAAGATGTTTTCTTTCTCAACAGACCTTCCATTTTCTAAAGCACTTTCATGTCTCCTAGTTTAGGTGAGCACCACAAGAGATAGCACAGTGGGATACAAAAAATATCAACCTTCTACATTTGATGGAGAGATGAGGGTAACTTACCTAAGGTCATGCAGTGACTGACACCACAATGCTCAGAATCACAGGGCTGAGGGTCATTTTGGGAAAGTCCCCAGACTCCAGGAAGGTGGGATGAGGAGAGCTCACAGAAACCTTGAGGTGTGAACAAAAGTGGGGACTTACAGGATGACTGCTATGAGGGTAGCAGAGAGGGGCATGAGTCAGGCTTGAAGAGCACAGAAGTAGACTGAAAGGGAAAAAAGGCCTCAGCTGAGGAGTCCACAAGTTGGTCCTGGTTGCCACAGCTGGGATGCTTGCTATGGCTGGCAGCCCTGTTACTATGAATTTTGCTTTAGCCTGGATTTTTGGATTTTTGGTCAGAACTCTTTCTCTGCTCTCATTTCTTGTTATGGTGGGGACTCTTGCTCCGACCTTGACTTTTGCTACAGTGGGGACTCTTGCTCTGGCCACGACTTTTGCCATGGCAAGGACTCTTGCTTCGGCTCCGACTTCTGTTACGGAGGGCACTCTTGATCAGGCCCTGACTTTTGCTATGTTGGGTACTTTCGCTCTGGCCCTGACTTTCAAAAAGTTGAGGACTCCCACTCTGTTCCTGATTTATGCTCTGATGGGTACTATGGCTCCCATTCAGACTTCTACTAAGATGGAAACTCTTTCTTTGACTCCAATTTGTGCTAGGGCTATGGGTACTCTCACTCTGGCTCCAACTTGTGCTTTGGAGGGTGCTCTTGCTCTGGCTGTCACTACTCTGGCATTCACTAATAACAACAGTCGAACTACAGTTGGCATTAGTGCTACAGCTGGAATTCTTGGATGAAGACAAAGGACAGCTGTAGAGGATCTGGGGAGACTCCTTGCAGCAGTCTCGAGAAACCACAGAGTAGACATGGAGGCCACAGGGCATAGTATCAAGATGGCCCAGGCTCGGGGGGCAATCGGTAAATTTGGGGGGTCAAAGGGTGTTCTCAAAGGGATAAAATAGATATGCATAGAACAAGGAGGCACCACAGGCTGGCGATGAGGTTGGGGTGGGCCCCTGGGAGTGCTATAGGTGCCACAGCAGGGCACCACAGGCTGGTTATGACACTGAAGGGGACCTGTGGATTGACTGAGGGGACCAGAGAGTAGGCAGGGATTGCGGCAGGTGGGGGAAACCACAGAATACACATGGGTACTGCAGGGGGGTCCAATGGGGGGTCCTCGGGGGCTGGTCTGAGCATAACTATTGGGTAAGACAGGATCACAAGGAAGGCGAAGGGGAAGGGAAGTGGGGATAACTGTTTTGAGGGTTCTAGGGACCACAGTAGGTGTGGTAGTCCCTTGGGGAAGTTCTCTGGGGCAGGAATTTGAGCAAGTTGTGATGGATGTCACCATACAAGAAGGACCAGAGAGACCAGAAGGGCAGGAGGGAGGTGGAGGAGAGGTGCTGGCCTTAGGCGACATGGGCCGGTCAGGAGTGTGCTGGGTGACCAGGGAGTGACATCTGTGAGGAGCACATGGCTGTTTTAACTCTGAGGATTTGGGAGACTTAGCTTGGGGGCAAACTGGGATAGGGAGAGGGGGTTCCTTATAGCTTCTGCAGTGGGGTGCCTGGAGTGGAGACATAAACTGGTTGCCTGGAGGTGAAGGAAAGAAGGCAGAACAAGGACAGTGGGAGGACAGAGGAAGAGGTGGTTCCTGGGGACAGGGTGGACCAGAAATTGTAGTGCCTGAGGTTATGCAGACATAAGAGCTCCCACCAGTCTCCCAAGAGTAAATGGACTCAAAGCAAGGCTTCCTGGAAACCTGGGACTGGGGCGAGCAAGGAGAGCCAGTACTCCCAGGGGGTAGGTGGATGGCACAGTAAGGGCTCCCAGCGGCAGGTATGCTAGCATCTGGGGGAAGATGGGAATAGTGATAAGAGCCCTCCTGAGGTGAGCTGGGACAAGATGTGCCTGCCTGAGAAGAAAGTGGGGAGCCACAGTAATTTTTCCCAGGAGGGGGGTCAAGCTGTGGTTTAGGTTCACAAGCGTCTGAATGCTTAACATGGCCTTGGTAAAAGCTGCCAGTGGGTGGGGAAGATGTTGGGGAAAGAGGAGGATAATTATAACTCCTCCCTGAGGACCAGGAAGAGAGCAGAGTGGAGGTCATGGGCCCAGTTTCCAAAACCCTGTGAGAAAGGGGTGGGGAAATTATAGGTCTAGTTTCCATGGGCCAGTGAGCATGAGGAGGTGAAATTATGAGGCCAGTTCCCAGGGGCCTATGAGTAAGAGGAGGTGAAATCATGGGGCAAGTTCCCTGGGTCCCAGCAGTGATGGAAGGTGAAATCATGAGGCCAGTTTCCAAAGGCACATGAGTGAGGGGAGGGGAGGTCACCAGGTTGGTCACTGGGGCTGAAGGGTATCCACCACAGTAACAGCGATAAGTGTGTTGGTCAAAGTAAGGGCCTTGGGGACAGGGACATGGTGTTCTCAGGGGACTGATCCAGCTGCAATAAGGCCTCCACAGACGGGCAAGGGGTGACCCCACAAGGCGGAACCGGTCAACACAAGGACTTGGAGGGGATGAATCCGAGAGGATAGGCTCCCGGTGGTAGGGCCTTCCTAGGAGTGGAGAACAGGGTTCAAAAGAACATCTTTCTGGG
>NW_020173335.1:428036-433036 GCF_003031525.2 Neophocaena asiaeorientalis asiaeorientalis
AAAGGGAAGGTAACCAAGAGCCGGGAAACAAGAGGCGAGACAGAACTTAAAGAATGAGGACAGAGGTGATGGCGTAAATAGAGGGGCGGAGTCTGGAGTCTGCAGACTTAAGAGAAAAAGCCGAAGACTTGTGACGAAATAAAAGGGCGGACAGAGGCGATGACGTTACAGATGTGAGAGGGAGGGGCCTAGTCACGCCCCCTGAGGGGCGGGGGAAAGGAGGCCCAAGGCGTTCCAGAGGCACAGGAGTAGCGAGCCTAACTGAGGGCGCGGGAAGTGGGAGGGCTGGAGAAGTTTCCCGAGGGATGGTGGCGAGACACTGCTGTCACGGGACCTTACCCATTTCTTCTTATGTCGTTGTCTCCGCGGGACTGTCATGAAGTCCGCACGCTTCAGCATGTCCCGCACACCTCTCCCTACCAGCGCAGCCATGTCTGCGTGCACCGCTGGGTAGTTCCGACCGGAACCGCAAAGGGAGACGCGCAGGTTCCGGAGAGTTGGTGCGCCCCACTGCGGACGAAAAGGGGAGAGAGTTAACGGCTCTTTCCTGGGGCTCTGCCCACCGATACGTCGCAGATGCAAACCCAGCCCAGCGTAGGGATCTTTTGAGGGTCTGGAAAAGAAGAATTTTTCGCAGAGAGTGGTGGCTCCGTTTGGATGCTTGTACAGACTCTGTAAAGTCCCGTAACCCAGTTGGGGGATCAGGGAGGACTGGTAGCTGACAGTTGAGTACTGAAGGAGTTAGGTAGGCAAAATGGAGCGAGAAGAGTCTTTTAGGCAGAAGTACAGAGAGAGATCCTGAGGTAGAGAAAAACGAGGCTAGACTTCTAGGCAGAGGCGGTTTTATAGTGAAGCTAATTAAGCTTAAGTTTCAGGACCTGTCATTTGCACTGCCCTTTTCAAGGCTCGTACCTAATTTTTGTATTATTTTTCTTAAAGAGGGTCTCCCAAATTTTTTAAGCTTCCACAGAACTTGACTCCACCACAGGAGCCAGTGGAAAGGAGGGTCATTATCAGATAATTGTTTTTAAAAATGAACATCTGATAGCCAGCGATCCGAGTAGGTGGGAGTAGGGCAGGGAGATCAGATGAGAGAAGACCATGGTCTGGATTAGTGTGGTGGCAGTGAAGATGGAGAGAAGAAGATGGATTCCCCTTGTAGTTCAGAGAAAGAAGTACAAGACTTGTTGACTGACTGACCCTATCTACACTAGTGTATACTACACCACCAGTCAATAGCTGTCCTCTTACTCTGCTTTTATTCTTCTGACTTATTATCACCTGATATGTATTTATTTTCTTATAGTGTGCTAAATAATAATTTTCAAAAGGTTAAAAACATAACTTATAAAAATATAAAATGAACACATGCCAAAGATTTTATTCATCATAATAAACTGCTTATGCATTATTATCCTAAATAATGAGGGAACCAGTGAGATGGTAAGACTTGTTCAAATGAGAATTTGAGTTTCAGAGATTTAGATTATCAGCCAAAGGAATGCTGAAATGAATTTGCTAATAGTTGCAAAAACATTACTATCCTATTAAGCAATAAACTATAATGTTGGGGATTATCTTTTACCAGAGAGAATTAAATTCCATCTCTACTGGACAAAAATTCATTTGCATTTCTATGGATAGGAATTATTTCCATTGCTCTCAGACAAGGTTTGCATTGCCATCAGTTTTCTACAAGTTAACCTCTACCCCTATAAAGTTGTAAGATAGCCTAGTCAATGTAAAGTCAATCAAAGTTATACCCCAGCACTACAATAAAAGATCACCCAGTAATCCTCTTCTGCCCATTTACAAGTTCTGGACAATTTTTCTGGATTTGTCTCCCCTCACTAGGATGTAATATTTAAAGAGCAAGGATTTTGTTTGATTCATTGTTGAATTATCATCACCTAGAACTGTATATGATACATTGTTGGCTCTCAATAAATATTTATTGAATGAGGGAGTGAAAAATGAGAAAGTAGGGATGTGAATGTAAATTTCTTTGAGAAGTTTGTTACAGGGACCTAGCAGTTGTAAGGTGGAGGGAGGTACATGTATAGAGAAAGGCCTTTTTTTAAAAAAAGCTCAGCGTTTCCCCGGTTGGCACAGTGGTTAAGAATCCACTTGCCAATGCAGGGGACAGGGGTTCGAGCCCTGGTCGGGGAAGATCCCACATGCCACGGAGCAACTAAGCCTGTGCGCCACAACTACTGAAGCCCGCGCACCACAGCTACTCAATCCACTTGCCTAGAGCCCGTGCTCCGCAACAAGAGAAGCCACCACAATAAGAAGGCTGTGCATTGCAACAAAGAGTAGCCCCTGCTCACCGCAACTAAAGCCCGCACACAGCAACAAAGACCCAACACAGCCAAAAATAAATAAATGAAATAAATCTATAAAAAAAAAATTAAAAGCTCATAGTAATAACCTATATGGGAGAGGAATCTGAAAAAGAATGGATATATATATAACTAAATCACTTTGCCGTACACCTGAAACTAACACAACATTGTAAATCAACTCTAATATAAAATAAAATTTAAAAAAAAGCCATTTAGGGCTTCCCTGGTGGCGCAGTGGTTGAGAGTCCGCCTGCCAATGCAGGGGACACGGATTCTTGCCCCGGTCCGGGAAGATCCCACATGCCGCGGAGCGGCTGGGCCCGTGAGCCATCGCTATTGAGCCTGCGCGTCCGGAGCCTGTGCTCCGCAACGGGAGAGGCCACAACAGTGAGAGGCCTGCGTACCGCAAAAAAAAAAAAAAAAAGACATTTAAATCCAGATAAGGCTCCAATGAAGAAAGATTCAATATACTAGAGAGGAGGTATCCCAGACACACCTGTTTTCAAAGGCTTACACCAAATATGGAGTGTCAGAACCACAGCCACAATCTCCCTGGGAAGGGGCCCTTCCCACTCCAAACCTCAGTTTACCCATCTAGAAATTGGAGGAGCAAGGGAGAGAGGGTTGGACTACATCAGTGATTCTCAAATGTTTTGGTCTTGGGACCTCTTTAAAATCTTAAAAATTATTGAGAATTATTGAGATGTTTATGTTGTCTATCAATATTTACCAGCTTAGAAATTAAAACAAATTTTTAAAAATATTTATTCATTAAAAATAATAAGCCCATTACATGCTAACATAAATATCTTTATGAAAAATAATTATATTTTCCTAAAAGAAATTTAGTCAGAAGAGTGGCATTGTTTTACAAATCTCTTGCAAATTCATGTCTGGCTTAATAAAGCTAGATTCTCAGATATTCTTCTTCAATGTGTTGTAATATGTTGTTCTAGTTGAAGTTTATGTAGAAAATCCAGCCTCACACAGATATGTAGTTAGAAAAGAGGGGTATTTTTATAGCCTTTATAGGTAACTGTGAGTATTCTTTGATGCTACATCAAAATTTGACAAGTGATAGTTTCCTTCAAGGTTAGTGGCAGTGTAGAATCTGAAACCATATCAAAGAACTTTTCATAGTCTGTTACATTAAGAGCTGTTGGTCTACCATGCATAATTTTGTCAGATCTTACAGTGGTTATTTGGAAATTGTTGCTTCACTGAGTTATGCAGATCTTCCTTTTTTTTTTTTTCTGGCTGCGTTGGGTCTTCGTTGCTGCATGTGGGCTTTCTCTAGTTGCAGCGAGCAGGGGCTACTCTTCGTTGTGGCTTCTCATTGCGGTGGCTTCTCTTGTTGCAGAGCACCAGCTCTAGGCGAGCGGGTTTCAGTAGTTATGGTGCACAAGCTTTGTTGTTCAGCAGCAAGTGGGATCTTCCCAGACCAGGGATCGAACCCATGTCCCCTGTATTGGCGGGCGGATTCTCAATCACTGCGCCACAAGGGAAGTCCCGGATCTTCCAAATGTTTTCACATTCATTATACAATATATATTTTTTAAAAATCACATTTGTTAATATCACTACTGATCTCATCAGAAAAGTCATTAAATGTTAGGCAGCTTTTAAACTCACAGTGGCGCATACAAGTTTTTCAAAATCCTAATATTTCACTGAAAACGCAGATTTTATCTTTGGCAACAAATACTGTCAATTGTTTTCCTCGAAGCGGGAGGCTTACTTTGTTAACTTTTCAGGAAAATGCTAGCATATTAAAATACAATTGATTTTTGTCAACAGATCTTGTATCTTGAAACCTTGTTAAATGCAATTTTGTTTTGGTAACTTTCTTTGAAACCTTTTCAAATTTTCTGTGCACAAAGTCGTGTCTTTTATGAGGTCATTTTTACTTCTTTTTTCAAATCTGTATACCTTTTTTTCCTTTGTCTTACTCCACTGGTTACAACTTACAGTACACTGTTGAACACAAGTAGGAGTAGCAGACAAGACATCTTACCTTGCTTCCATTCTTAGGGGGAACACATTCAGTATTTCACCATTATACATTATGTTAGCTGTGGTGGTTTCTATTTGTTTGTTTTAATATTTATTTGGCTGTGCCAGGTCTTAGCACATGCAGCAGGATGTGCAGGATACTGCAGGATCTTTTTTTTTTTTTGATTTTTGGCTGCATTGGGTCTTTGTTTCTGCACACAGGCTTTCTCTAGTTGCGGAGAGCAAGCAGGGGCTACTCTTCGTTGCGGTGTGCAGGCTTCTCATTGCGGTGACTTCTCTTGTTGTGGAGCATGGGCTCTAGGCACGCAGGCTTCTGTAGTTGTGGCACTCGAGCTCAGTAGTTGTGGTTCGTGGGCTCTAGAGCAAAGGCTCAGTAGTTGTGGGGCACAGGCTTAATTGCTCCGCGGCATGTGGGATCCTCCTGGACCAGGCCTCAAACACATGTCCCCTGCATTGGCAGGCGGATTCTTAACCACTGTGCCACCAGGGAAGTCCCTGTAATACATATTTTCTGTTTAAGATTTTCATCACTGGTTTTCAAAAAGTTGAAAATAAGTGACTTGTGGTTTCTTTTGTGTTTATTCAGGTTGGGGTCTGTTGAGGTTCTGGGAACTGTGGGTTTATAATTTTCATCAAATTTGG
>NW_020173335.1:434209-519920 GCF_003031525.2 Neophocaena asiaeorientalis asiaeorientalis
TATATATATATATTCTTTTTCAGATTCTTTTCCCTTATAGGTTATTACAAAATACTGAGTATAGTTCCCTGTGCTATACAGTAGGTCCTTGTTGGTTATCTATTTTATATATAGTGGTGTGTACATGTTAATCCCAAATTCCTAATTTATCCCTCCCCCTCTTTGGTAACCGCTCCACTTTGGTAACCATAAGTTTGTTTTCTATGTTTGTGGATCTATTTCTGTTTCGTAAATAAATTCATTTGTATCTCTCTCTCTTTTTTTTTTTTTAGATTTCACATATAAGCGATATCACATGATATTTGTCTTTGTCTGTCTTACTTCATTTAGTATGATAATCTCTAGGTCTATCCATGTTGCTGCAAATGGCATTATTTCATTCTTTTTTGTGGCTGAGTAATATTCTATTGTATATATATACCACATTTTCTTTATCCATTCACTTGTCCATAGACATTTAGGTTACTTCCATGTCTTGGCTATTGTAAATATTGCTGCAGTGAATACTGAGGTGCATGTATCTTTTTGAATTATAGTTTCCGGCACTTCCCTGGTGGCACAGTGGTTAAGAATTCGCCTGCCAATGCAGGGCACACAGGTTCTAGCCCTGGTCTGGGAAGATCCCACGTGCCGCGGAGCAACTAAGCCCATGCGCCACAACTACTGAGCCCACGTGCCACAACTACTGAAGCCCATGCACCTAGAGCCCGTGCTCCACAAGAGAAGCCCTGCTCGCCACAACTAGAGAAAGCCTGCATGCAGCAACAAAGACCCAACACAGCCAGAAATAAAATATAAATGAATTATAGTTTTCTCCAGCTATATGCCCAGGAGTCTGTTTATTGACTATTTTTTTCCTGGTCACATTTACCTGCTTCTTTGCATGTCAAGCAGTTTTTTTTACTGAGTGCTTGGTATTGTGAAATTAACATTGTTAAAGGCTGGATTTTGTTGTCTTCTTTAAAATGTCTTGGAGTTTGTTCTGACAGGCAGTCAGGGTTTTGTTTGTTTGTTTGTTTGTGAATCAGCTTGATCCTTTTAAGGTTCCTTTTTTTAAGATTAGTTATAGCCTATCTTGAGTAGCCTCTCTCTATGGCTAGTTTTAGCCCTACTGCTGAGGTGCAAGTTCAACAGGAATTCTAGCTGGTCAAACTCAAACAACTCGGGGACTTCCCTGTGGCACAGTGGTTAGGAGTCTGTCTGCCAATGCAGGGGTCACAGGTTCGATCCCTGGTCTGGAAGGATCCCACATGCTGCAGAGCAACTAAGCCCACAAGCCACAACTGCTGAGCCCGCCAGCCACAACTACTGAAGCCCGCGCACCTAGAGCCCGTGGTCTGGAACAAGAGAAGCCACCACAATGAGAAGCCCGCCCACCACAACAAAGAGTAGCCCCCGCTCCCCACAACTAGAGAAAGCCCACGTGCAGCAAGGAAAACGCAACGCAGCCATAAATAAATAGAATTACAAAAGAAAAAAAACAAAAAAAAACACCTCAAACATCTCCTAACCCTCTGCTTACAGCTTTGGGAATTATTCAGTTTACAGCTACCCAGTAGTCCTTTGCCTGGCTACATGGAGTTTCATTCTATTCATTTGCAGCTTAGTATTCAGCAACAGACTTAAGCATCCTCTAAGGAGAATTCAGAGCTTTCTCTGGTAATTCTCTCCTCTTTATGATAAAACTAGCAACACTTTGCTAAATATTCGCTAAAATCTGAGTAATGAGTTTAGGGCTGTTCACTGTAAAATTTCAGCTTTGCTCTATGTTTGAAAATTTAATAGATGTTTGAAAATGATCAGATTACATACAACAAATTTAATAGCACCATGTATATAGGTATTTGTGAGGATTATACATCACCGTGAAATGGGTTCTAAGTCAGAAATGGCTGGAAAATGCTGGCCATCCCTGTAGTTAGGACAATAGGTTGAAAGAGCTTCTAGGTTAAAGTGGCCCTTTGCCCCATTTTTACAAACATAATCCTTCAGATTCTCAGACGCTCCATTGCCATGTTTGTCTATGAAGCCTCAGTCTTGCAGGCTATATTGAATATCAGTAAGCTGATTACTTCTGAAGCACAAGGCACTCACTTCTGGCATGGCTCACTTTCTGTGTGACTGTTTACATATAGGTCTTTCTCATGTGCAACCAGATATTGCAAACTAGTGAGCCAAAGCCAGCCCATAGATGTGTTTTATTTGGCCTAATGCTTTCAAAAAGTTGGTTGTCCACATTTAAAAATTGGGAGATTTCACATAAAACAATTGATCTGGCAACAGTGGCTGTGAATTTCCACATAGCAACAGTTGACTGCAGTGAAAAGGCAATTTTCCGATGTCTGCTGGGACTGCTTCTCTCAGTTATCACTCAGGTAGTTGTTTGCAACTCCTAGTCCTCAGCTGTCTGATATGATAACCACTAGCCACACAAGACTACTGAATATAAATTAATTCAAATTTAATTATAATTAAATAAAATTTAAAACTCAGTACCTCAGTCTCATTAGCCACATTAGCATATTGGACAATACAGAATAGAACTTTGCCATCATTGCACACTGTTCTATTGGAGAGTGCTGACCTAGCCTGTCTCCCCAGTTGGAACAGGCAACATTTTTCCTATCCCCTGGGCAACATACCTTATTAGTAATACTTCGGAGCCTCATCACTATTTACTGTTTTTATGGGGAAATATGCCATGTCCTAACACTAGACATAAGCTTATGGATGGCTCACAGCACTAGCTGTTGCTTTAAGTCTGAAACTGGCCTCTGTTCTACACATTTGGAACTTATTGTGGTTTATTTTAAATAATTTCAAACTTTAACATTGATACAGCATTAACATCTTTCAGACTCCATTTAAGTTTTAACCAATTGTCTCAATAATCCCTAACAACAAAAGGATCCAGTTTAGAATCACATGTTGCATGTCTTGTCTCCTATCTGAAATGGTTCTGCAGTCTTTCCTTGACTGTCACACCCTTGACACAAGTTAAGGATTATTTTGTACAGTGAACAATTTTATAGAATGTCCCTCAATTTGATTTATCTGGTTGGATTCATCTAATCTATTTCTCGCAGAAATCCCAGTGATACTGTGTTCTTCCTATATTATTTGTCCCATTATTGGTGATGCCAGCTTTCATCTAAGCTGTCTGCGTGTCTTCTACAGTGTACTTTCTTCTTTTGTAATTAATATGTATTCCCTTCTCACCAAACTTTCAGTTGATTCATTTATTAGTATGGCTCATGGATTTGTTTTATTCAGTGAGTTATAATCCAGTACTTTTATTATATATTTTGATGCTCAGATCGTCCCAGATTTGGCTATACTCTTGATATGTCCCTATCATTCTTTGAGCACTTCCTTCTTTCTGGAACAAATGTTCAGGCTCATGTTATACTTTCCCCATCCCAGCCCTGGAATCACCCATTTCTCCAACAAGCCCTGGTTCCTTTTACTGGAGAATGAAGCCCTTTGTGGGCCAAGGTAGGGAATGTATATATTCCCTACATACACAAATTGGCATCTGTATTTACTAAAATTGAAACATGTATTTATTTAGTTCATACAAATAACACTGCAGGCTTCATTCTGGTTTTATCCTTTTCAGTATCTGTAACTCCATTCTCTGCTAGCTCTCATTATCTGCAATATGTTTACTTATTGGATCAATTCCCCGTGTATGTATGTAACAAATCTTCCATTGTCAGCACCGCCTAGCCAGGCGCTCTTTTCTCACCCTGCTTTGACTCGAGTACCCCTCTCCCCTCCCCCTTAAAAAAAAATTATTTTTTTAATAAATTTATTTATTTTGGCTGCGTTCAGTCTTCATTGCTGTGCGCAGGCTTTCTCTAGTTGTGGCGAGTGGGGGCTACTCTTCGTTGCGGTGTGAAAAAAATATTTTTAAAGAAAAGCAATCTTGGGGATTTCCCTGGTGGTCCAGTGGTTAAGACTCTGTGCTCCCAATGCAGGGGGCACAGGTTCAATCCCTGGTAGGGGACCAAAGATCCCACATGCCTCATGGTGTAGCCAAAAAATGAAATGAAATGAACCATCTACAGATTTCAAATAATAAAAAAGAAAAAGGGGAAGGGGAGGGGAGATGGGAGGGGTAGGGAGGGGAGGGGAGGGGAGAAAGAAGGAAGAAAAGCAATCTTGTTGGACACTGAGACCAAAAACTGTCAAAAGACACTTTTGAGATAAAAGAAACATTCATATGAACTGAGTATTTAATGATATTAAGCAATTACTGTTAAAGTGTGATAATGGCATCAAGGTTAAATTTTTATAAGTCCTTATCATTAAGAGAGATATACTTGCTAGGTAATGGGTACATGGGGGTTAATTATTATTCTGTCTATTCTTATGCTTGAAAATTTTAAATTAAAAAAAAAGGACAGGGGGCTTCCCTGGTGGCGCAGTGGTTGAGAGTCCGCCTGCCGATGCAGGGGACATGGGTTCATGCCCTGGTCCGGGAAGATCCCACATGCCGCGGAGTGGCTGGGCCTGTGAGCCATGGCCGCTGAGCCTGCGGTCCACAATGGGAGAGGCCACAACAGTGAGAGGCCCGCATAACGCTAAAAAAAAAAAAGACAGAAGGCAAGATTGCTGATCACTGGACTTTATTAAGACGGAATCACTGATAATTACACAGAAGCTACCTGCCTAAGCCAAAAATCCTTGAGGTTCACATGAGCTTAGTTACACAAATAAGAAACAAATGGCATGTTCAAAACCATAAGGAAATATCCCGAAGCCCGGGTGATGAAGGCTGGGGTGAGAACGAATCTGCACATTTACTTCAAGCTGTTAAAGAGTTTGTGGGCCACCTGGATGGAAAGAAAAGGATGTCATCAACTCGTATCTCTAATGTCATGAGTTACAAGGGCCTTCATAACCTGAAACAGTACTGCCTCTCCTCCCACCACTTGCCTTCTGACACCCCCACACCCTTCGTGAGCCCTAGTGAACTCCCTTCAATTACCTGACTCATAGCTCCCTTCTAACCAGAACTCTTTCTCACTTTTTCATCTTTTAATTTTCCTTCAAAATCTAAACTTACATGTTATTTCCTGCAAGCTGTCTCTTAACAAGCTCCTGTCCCTCCTGTCTTCCCCACAGAAACTTATGCCTCCCATATCACAGCGCTTATTAATTCAACAAATATTTATAAAACATCTACTATATGCCAGATACTGTTCTAGGTGCTGAGTGAGTCACAACGGTAAACAAGACAATATCTCTGTCTCCTCTGGAACTTAGAGAACAACGAGAAATATAATATATATATACTTTGATAGTGATAAATGCTATGAGGAAAATAAAATAGGGGCAGGGGGAGGGAATAGCAACTTTAAATAGAAGGGTCAGTAAAGGCCATCCTGAGGTTACACCCAAGAGATTTACCAGTTTACTAACCGTTCTACTTCTGTCTCTGCTGGCTTATAACTCAGTGTAGAACGGGACTATGCTTGTCTCATTCCCAGATATTAACCTAGTGTTGCCTCATAAAAGTATTATAATAATATAACATTTACCATTTTAGCCATTTTAAACTATCCATTTCTGTGGCATTAAGTAATTCACATTGTTCTGCAACCATCAACTTCCAGAACTTTTTCATTTTTCCCAACTGAAACTCCGTACCCATTAAATAATAATTCCCATTTCCCCCTCCCTCCAACCCCTGGCAACTACTATTCAATTTTCTGTCTCAATCAATCTGACTACTCTAGATGCCTCATATAAATGGAATGATATTTGTTCTTTTGTGTTTGGTTTATTTCACTTAGCATGTTTTCAAGGTTCACCCATGTTATAGCATGTGTCGTTTCCTTCCATTTTAAGGCTCAATAATATTCCATTATATGTGTATACCACATTTTGTTTATCCTTCCCACCAATGGACACTTGGGTTGCACCCACCTTTTGGCTATTGTGAATGCTATGAATATGAACACGTATGCACAAATATCTATTCAAGTCCCTGAACAGTCTCAATTCTTCTGGGTGTAAACCAAGAAGTGGAATTGCTGGATCATATGGTACTATGTTTAATTTTTTGAGTAAAGTACTTATTTCTTTTTATTGCCAAATAATATTCCTTTATATGGATAAATCACATTTTATATATCCATTTATCAGTTGTTTTGTTTCCAATTGTGGCTATTACGAATAATGCTTCTATGAATTATCTGTATATAAGTTTGTGTAGAGATGTCTTCATTTCTCTTGGGTATGTAACTACAAGTGGAATTGCTGGGTCATATGTTAACTCTACGTTTAACCTTCTGAAGAACTGCCAGACTTTTCCATAGGGCTGTACCAATTTATATTCCCATAAGCAGTGTATAGGAGGTTTCCAGTTTTTCCACATCACCAACACATTTTTCTTCATGATATGGAGAATTGTATATAAATGTTCCCTCTTTCCACTAAAATCATGTTGAAAAAAAGTTGTATGAATATATATAAACCAGAGGATGGATAAAATATGAATATATATCAATGGAAAAGAATATAATGCCTCTTCATAATATTTTACACGTACATGTGTTTATTATGATTTCATTTTTGTTTAAAAATCTGATAGTATATACCAGAAAATGTGGTAATCTCTAGACAGTATGATTTCAGTTGGATTTTTGTCTTTATAAAAAAAAATTTCCAGGGAATTCCCTGGTAGTCCAGTGGTTAGGACTCCGTGCTTCCACTGCAGGGGTCACAGGTTCAATCCCTGGTTGGAGAACTAAGATTCTGCAAGCCACGTGGTGCAGCCAGAAAAAAAAACAAACAAAAATAATTTTTTCCTTAACTATCACAATGTGTTTAATATGAGCCTGTGTATGAGTATGTGTACATGTACATTTGTGTGTTTGCATTGTATATTATAGAATTAAAACAAAATACCTAAATTGGGATTGCTGAAGCATAAATTATGGAAGTTGCCTGAGTGGAGATCATTAACTATTTTACTAGTTATTTAAACTATTAAACTATAACTAGTGGGGAGTTTATTGATTTATTGACCCCCTTCACCCATTTCTCCCTATCTTTTTGATTATAGCCATCCTTGAGGTATGAAGTGGTATCCATTGTGGTTTTGATTTGCATTTCCCTAAGAGCATTAAGCATCTTTTCATATGCTTATTAGCCACCCAATCAGTTTTAACATAAACAATCATATTGAACTTTGCCTACCCTGTAATTTATGAAAATACCTTACTGTTATATGTAAGGGAGTCAAACACAAGTTTACTTAAAAAAGCAAAACAAAACAAACAACTTTTGTACCAACTATTATGTACAAGACACACTGGAGGATATAAATTATTTTAAAGAGTAGACTTTCGTACTTAAAAATACAAAATCCAGTTTCCCCACTGTTTAGCAGTGTAAATTAGAACATCACTTCTCTTCTCTGAGCCTCAGTTTCAGCACTGTCCTGCCTCTAGGATGAAAAGGTGGTCAGCACCAAGTCTTCCCTGGCCACTGTAAGCTTTCCCCTTCCTGACCTTAGGCTGACTTACACAGTGGTCCCTTGCATGCAAGAAGTCTAAGAGCTCCTCTGTGCAATCCTCTGTCTGTGACCTGGAGGATACACGCTCATCACAGAGCTCTAGCCGCTCCCGAGCCTTTACACATTTCTCCAGCTGCTCGCATTGCTCTCTCACTGTTGTTAGGGGATCCTGAATGAGAAACATACACACACACAGAAAACCAAAATGGGGGTTTTAGGAAACCCACAAACCATAAGCTTTGATTAATACAACCACCAAACCAAGGTGCTGCCTCTGAATTACCGTGCAGAAGGCCAGCTGGCAGAGCCACACTGCCGCCAGAAATGGCAGAATGGGGTCTCCCATTCAATTCTGATGCTAAGTAGTAGGGGAAAGTTTCACATTCCTGCCTTCCAGGGTTGCCAGTATGCACTGAAAGCCTCAGTCCTATCTGAAAAACAAGGTGGTAAAGGAAACCTGGCCAAACCTGAAGTAGATCTATAGGAGGCCTTACTTGTTAACACAGCATTTTGGGATATGTAATGTCTGTGAATTTCAATTCCCTTCGTCTGACAACCAGGCCTATGCACCCCAGCTGCCCAGCTAGAAGGGTAATGTTACATGGAGAAGGACAATCTAAGAAAGGTTCCTTCTAGAATTTTTATTAAACCACAGATAGCATATGATTGAGTACCAGGCCTTCAAGATGCTACTCTGCTCCCTGATACCATGACTGGAGAAGCCTCAAACCCAGAGAAGACTCAGCTTCCCAGGCCCACACACCCCCCAAACACTGTACAGGAGGTATTAAAGGATTTTTCCACTCCCATTCTCTCTAAGGTGTCAAGACTCCTTAAATTGCCCTTAAGAGTTTCATGAAACTCAAACTTTCTTTTACTGAGAAGGTTCCAAACCTGAGACAGCTCTTACCACTAATTCCTCCTCCTCCTCTTCTTCCTACAAAACGAAAACAAAATTAATGTCAGCAGCAATTTTATAATACATATATTCCCAATCATACTGATGTTGTAATCACTGAGGACAGACATTATTAATCTTTTTATATTTTCTGTATTTTATGATGATTTGATGTTTTAGGAGACTTGCTAATCCTGGAGACAGCCCCTCCCAGGACTGGCTAATTTCTAGAGTTAGCAAACAACTTGCCTGGGGGGCACGCATTTCCTATGCAAACCAACCAATCCAAAACCCTTCTCAACAACCACCTTTCTCTAACTCTCCTACACTAAACCAATTATTGCCCCTGCACTAATAACATCAGGGCTAAGTGTCAAACAAACAGGGACCAGCCCAAAGCCCAGAGCCCACCACGAAGTTATCCACTCTTAAACTTGCTAGAGCACACCTATCCCGCCTCACTCATTCCTTTTTCCTTCTGCTCCAGATTGATCCAAGCACTTCCCCATGTGGCCCTGGGTGGTATGGCCTACCCCCTTCTCTTGGGAACTTCTTTCAAAAACAGTTGTCTCATCTTAGTTATGCTTTGAAGAAGGATGATAAATATTCTAGACAGGGCCACTTCAACATTTTACCAATTATACAATTTAAATTATTATTATTATTATTTTTTTTTTTTTGCGGTATGCGGGCCTCTCACTGTTGTGGTCTCTCCCGCTGTGGAGCACAGGCTCCGGACGCGCAGGCTCAGCGGCCATGGCTCACGGGCCTAGCCGCTCCGCGGCATGTGGGATCTTCCCTTACCAGGGCACGACCCCCTGTCCCCTGCATCGGCAGGCGGATTCTCAAGCACTGCGCCACCAGGGAAGCCCCTAAATTATTTTTTAATAAAGTAGTTTAAATTAAAAAAAAAGTTGTCTCCATGCTTGTAACCTTACCCTACCTGATTAAAACAAGTCCTGGGTATATTTCAACAAGAACACACAATTTCACATTCATCAGCAACAAACTTAAGTGCGCACAACATTCTAACATTTATAAGCACTTTCATTTCTGTAATGATTTGATTAATCACAACAGTCCCTTAAGGGGCTCCCAGTTTAGGAAAAACAAACACTAATTAAACATTTTCTGATATAGATTCAAGCTGTCATATTAAAACTGCCATATCAATTTTAATGTATAGATTTTGCAAATACTATGCTATATGTAATACCTAACTGTATCTGTAGTGTATATGTAATATATTTAGCTTATTAAATGTTTTAATTTTTTCTGGAAAAAAAAAAGATTCAGGCTGTCAGATGTTCATATGGAATCTGCATAACTTAAGTATTTTATTCTAAATTCTGGTAGGTCCCAGTATTACCAGAAATAGCTAAATTTAATCCTCACACCCCAAACCAAGTTAGGAAGAAAGCTAACATTTTTTTTTCCTAGGCTCTGAACTTGAATTGGGAACATGAAAATAGCCAAACCTAAACTCTATTTTAGCCAGAGCTTAACTAAAGATAGTTTCGATCACTGCTTTTTGGCTTGCTGAGCTCCCAGGACACTAAGTAGCTTAACAACATAAGTGCACCAAAGGTCTACACAACTCCATTCACCAGCTTGAAAACATCAGGCCCTACCTGTTACTCCTGATTCAGGCGCACAACCTTCCAAGAGGAGCAGTGTAAAAAAAATTCCCCTTGGGAGCAACAGCATAGGCCTAAATCTGTGGCTTAGCATAGTCTGATCAGTAACTCAACCTGCCAAAAGTAAAGCATTTGCCTGACTGTGCATGCATGTGTCCACATTTGGGGGAAGGGAAAGAAAAGGTATACATACAGAAAAAAAGAACTAGCTCAGAGATCCTTCACTGTGTTTACAAAATTCCAATACAGTCTGCCCCATTCTCTACCATGACCTTCAGTGAAGGGACCAAAGCTCATGAAAGCTGGGAGTGAGGGGTAGGGCAGGTTCAACTGTAACCCAGGCTATTTATTCTTACAATTAGCAAAGGTGTCTTCTAAACACGAAGATGTTACTTAGGAGGTAAAATTCTAGTTTTCCATTAATCAAGGTTTCTTAACCTTACTCTTTAAAAAAATTCATCCTGAGGAAAGTTTTTCCAGAAAACTGAAACCACATTCTGCCTGAGTTAGAAACCGGAAATTAGCATCCTAGAAGCAAGACCTTTATATTCTTTCTCTATTAGCAATGCTACTACACTGATCATTTTATGTCTTTGATAATTTTGTGACAAAAGTATCATGGCATGTTTCGGGAAAACAAATCCAAAAACAAGTCTGAATATAGACTACTTCATGTAAAACTTCATGTCAATGAGAAAAACCAAGGTCACACTACATAAAAAGATTCAATCTCCAAGAGGAACACGTTCTTCATAACAAACTTCAGTTTTCTTATTTTAAAATTGACTACTTGTTTACTTTCTTTTCCCTTATCTACTGCTGTGGTGAGCCCTACTTAACTTTCTGGTATACTTCCAGCTGAACTTCTTGAGGCTGGCTCCACTTCTTTCTGGTCCTCTTTCTCATTATAAGACTAGAAAAAATTATGGGATAAACTAGTTTCCAACTATTCTGAACCCGCAGCTGTCGGGAAGTGACCAGTAAACAAAGAAAAGACAGGAAATATGATGGGAAACAAAAAACTAGTTGGCTTCTGTAAAACTGTGTAACACTGTGGCTAAGTCTTGGCTCTGGAACCATGCTGCTTGGGTTCAATTCCTGGCTCCAACATTTACTAGCTGTGTGTCCTCAGACAAGATATTTAACCTCGCTATGCTTGTTTCCTCATCTGTAAAATGGCAACATTAAGAGTACCTAATACTTACCTCACAGGACTATTGTGTGGCTTAAATGATTTAGTACATACAAAGCACTTGGAATCGTTAAGCAGCCAATAAATTATTATTACATTGGCATTCTCAGTCAGGGAAAGAGCTCCCTCTTTTATCACAGAATTATACCGCACATCCCCACACTGTCCCCAAAGACACCTCCCCCTCCCTCCACCCAAAGAAAAAGAAAACACGTTTTCACAGAAACTAGCGTTAAGGCCAGCTGCCCGGAATCTCCACAGAAGATATGGCAGGATTCCCGACCCGAGCTGAGGCGAGGGCTGGGTTGGTCCGCTTGCTCCCAAACTAGGGGCTCTGAACACCTGACTGACTAAAAACACAGGCACTGCTTTTACAAAAGTTTAGTCCACACAGCATTTCCGTTCTCATTAAACCTTCACCACATTCATAGAATGGGGAAGCCAAGGCCCAGAGAAAACCTAGTCATCTACTTGCCCAAGGTCACTCGACGAACTCCTGGGAAGGGTTGGGGGAACCAGCTCTCCCAACCCTGCAAACCCTACGGGGGAAACGTTTTTTGGCGGGCTAGGGCCTGAGCCTCAGAGCTACGAAGAGGGTCGAGTCGCTCGCCTGGTCTTACCTCATTGGGATCTCCGGACCCGGTCAGCATCCTTTGCTCTTCCTCCAGCACCATGACCGACTGCTGTTGTGGATTCAACACGAGCAGCAACAGCGGCACCTATTCCACTTCAGGATCAAGAAGGACTTGTAAGGGTCACTCAGCGGATATCCGGCGATCTGGCCGGAAGTGCGGCAGACTAGTCGTGGTCGCGAACACACGCTCCGATTGGCATGTACTACTGCTCAGAGGCAGGGAATGGGGGTAGCTGGTATTTGCACCAGAGGAGGATTTGCTAAGGAATTATCCCCTTAGTCATGCCAGACCAAAACATATTGACACTTGGAATTTACTTGAAATATTGGCTTCTAAGAGACTTGGAAAGTATGCAGAAGTATTCGATGTTCCTTTAGCGCAATTCCCAGTCTTCCCCACATCGCTGATGGAACCGTCCTAACTGCTGACCTTTTCAAGATGGCGGCCCGCGAATGCTACTCTCGGGCTCGCGCACCTCCCCAAGATGGCGGCGCCCGAGGCCTGGCGCGCCCGGAGTTGCTGGTTCTGTGAGGTAGCGGCGGCAACGACCATGGAGGCCACGTCCCGGGAGGCGGCGCCAGCGAAGAGCTCGGCCTCGGGCCCCAGCGCTCCCCCCGCCCTGTTCGAGCTGTGCGGGCGGGCGGTGAGCGCCCATATGGGGGTTCTGGAAAGCGGCGTGTGGGGTAAGTCGCGGGGTGAGGGGCTACCTCTGGCAACGAGCGGAGACGGCCCAGCGGCCGGGGGGCGCGGGGGGCGAGGCCGGGAGGCCTGGAGCAAGGCCCAGCCCGGGGCACTGGAAGCCAGACCTTTGGGTCGGAGCATGAATTCCGTGACTGACAGGACTGGGCACAGTAAAGGCAGAGACCAAACCGGCAGGTGGACCCGCACCGCGGCCTGGCCGGGGGGCGCGGGGGGCGAGGCCAGGAGGCCCGGTCTGGAGCGAAGCGGGCCGGGCGACAGAGGCAGGACTGACTAGCCGGGCTGTGGGCTCCGAAGTGACACTCGGGCTGGGCCGGGCTGATGAGTCTCGGATGTCTAACGGACGGTCAGGGATGGCCCTTCTGCTTGGGGGCGGGGGCCGAGGTTGCGAGGCCCGGACGGAGGCCAGGAGGCCCGGCCCGGGGCCACCTAACCAGACTGACGGCGCGGGGCCTCCGGCGTCTGTCTGACAGACCGCGGGGGCCGAGACTCCGGAGGCCAAGCCGCTGAGCGAGGGCAGCCAGTGGACTGGAGAGCGAGGGGATGGGGCTGCCAGAGAGGCCGAACGGCTCCGGGCGCCGAGGCCTTTCTGACGGCCCGGGGCTGGAGGGAGCGAACAGACGGCCAGGGCCTCGGATGCCAAACTGACTGAGCGACGGACTGACGGGCAGGGCACAGAGCGCCGGAGGCCGCTCGGATTGGCCGGAGCGGCGAGGAAGGGCCAGAGAGCGGGTGGAGGCCGGGAGAGGATCAGAAATCGACGGAGGCGCGAATGACGGACAGGCGGGAAGGGCCACGGAGGCCCCAGGCGGGGCGACGGCCCGGGGATCCCGAACTGGGAGGGGGCGCGGCGCCGCTAGGAGGCCTGGGTCCGAGTGGAGTGAAAGGAGGCCCGGGCCTGAGAGCGGCCGAGACCGCCAGGCCCGGCCTGGGTTGAGGGCGCCCAGGCTGAGAAGCACAGGCGGGCGGCCTAGGGCGCTGGGATGAGGGCCTGGGAGGGTGAGCCGACTAGCCCGGCCGGGGGGCCTGGGAGTACGGCGGCGGGGTGGGCCGAGTAACGGAGGAGGGAGGCCTGCGGGCGGATGGGCACAAGGAGGCCGGGCCGTGGGGTGGGTACCGCTGGTCGCAGTCTGCCAGCTGAGGAGGAGAGCGCGGGTGGGCGACCTGGGCACCGACGGTGAGAGTGAAAGAGAGGAAAGTGAGAGGTCTGGGGGTAGGCCTGCCCGCACGGGACGGAGGGAGGCCTTGGGCCTGACTGACTGCTGGTGTGAGGGGGTGGGGCCCGGAGGCCAGGACTGAAGTTGGGTGAGGAGATGGCAGGCCAGGCCGAGGGCCCGGGGAGGGGGAGGGGGTGGCAGGAGAGGAGGCCCTGGGCCTTGCGGTGGAGGGGGGGTGGTGGTGTCTAGAGTAGGCCTCAGGAATGGTGGTGGTGGTGTTTTTGCGAGGAGGAAGGCCCGTGTAAGGTCAGGAGTGGGGGTTTGATGTCCTGGGATGGGGGTTTGGGTTACACGCGTGAGGAGGCCGATGTGGAGAAAAGGCCCTGGCGTTTGGGGGGTTGGGCCTCCAGGAATGAGCCCCAAAGCTGTGGAGTGGTTAAGGAGGTCCAGGGATGGAGGAAGGCCCTTGGTGGTGGTGGTGGTGGGGACGGATCCTGAAGAGGCCCAAGTGCCTTGTCTGCTGGGGGAAGACTGTTAGAAGTCCTCAGGCCTAGTGAGGGGGAGGGGATTGTGGAGGCCCTGGACCAACAGCTAAAAGAGGAGAGTCAGGCTGACTCATGGGCAATGGGAGAAGAGTCTCAGTGGATCTGTGCAGGAGGCTCAGAAAAATCCTGGGGAATGTGGAAGAAGGTACAGTGGATCTGGCAGTGTCAGCCTGGACCTTCCAGAATGCTAAACCTGGCTACCAGGGCAGAGGACTGGGGGTGGAGGCCCAAAGTTGGGAAGGGGAAGCATTGAAGATGTGGGCTGGAAAGAAGCAAGGAAGAGCCTGGCTTAAGAAGAATGGAGAAAGGTACAGAGGAGTTTGTGAATAACGGGATGAGAATCCCTGTGGCTGTGAGAGGGGATGGCTAAACAGGGGAGCATTATGGACAGAGGAGGAAGAGCTTCTATGGGCCTAGCCCAGGTGGACAGTCACACAGAATAAAGCTAGGTCTCTTAGAAGGGCCAAGTAAGAGGCCTGCTAAGCAATGCTATTTTGGAGGAAGGTCTCAGTGTGGGCTAACAGCCAGGAAAGCCTTCCTGGAAGTAGTGCACTAGCTTTTCTTTGTGTAGAGAGAGAAGAGGGGAAAATGAGTAAAGGCAGCAGGAAAGGATATAATGAGGAATAAAATAGGTATGTTATACCTTGAATGCCAGGATATGGAACTTGGACTTTATTTTGAATGCAGTAGAGTGACTACATTAGTATAATAGCATAGGGAATTAATGCTTTTTTCAGCAGGTACATTGAGTACCTACTATGTAGAAAGAATTGTACTAGGCTCTTGGATATCTAGACTCAGTTATTGCATAAGTAAAGATAAAAGGAGATCCTGGAATGTAAGTTTTGAAAGAATTTTCTCAAGTATCATGATCTTAAGACTTGTTCTTGGCAGGACAGAGATGCTTTTGACAGGATAAGAATAATAATAGCTAAAATTTAGTGAGATTATGGACAGGCATAGTCTTCAAAAGATTATGAGCATGGTCTCCTTTAATTTTCACAACTATCTTAAGAGGTAGTTATTATTATCTGAATTTTAAAATTGAGGAAACTGAGGCTCAAAGACATTAATTTGTCCATGAATTCATAATTAAGTGGTACAATCAGGATTTCACCCAGTTTTGTCCAATCTAGAGACTAAACCATTTAGCCACAATACTGTAATGCCTCTCAGATCTAGGGAAGTTAGCAAGAGCAAGTTTTGTTTTTAAGATATATTGAATTAAGAGTATAGAGCCTAATTATTTCTATTCTTCATAGGAAAGTGCTAGTTCAGGGTATAGTGGGAGCCCAAAGGATGGAAGTGGCCAGTTTGGAAGAGTGGGAAGGGATTTCAGGAAAGGCTTAATAAAGGGCATGTGATACGTGAAAGATGAGTAATTGATATGCTGAAAATGGCAAGAACATTCCCAGTGGAGAGAACAGCATGACAAAGGCACAGGCAGAAAGCAGGGAGTTAGGTAACTGAAAAAAGTAGTTTATTATGGCTGAAGTGTAGGAGGCAAAGCAGGGAGCTGGAGAAGTTAGTAGGGCCCAGATTATGAAGGACTTTTTTTTTAAATCACACATATTCAAAAGGACCTTTTAAATGAGGAATGGTCCATTAGGCTTGGGCAGAAGTGAACTGCCAGCTCCTAAATGAGCCTATCAGCTTGCTTTGTGGGATTATCTCACCCTTGAAGACATGCATGCCCCTGAAATTCCAGCTGCCAACTAAGTGGCTGAAGATAAGTGGACCAGAGTTTGAATTAAACTTAGGTTAGCTTCTATAAGTTCCACTCGTCAAGTGAGAAGTCTGCCCTTCTGTTTTCCTTTCCAGTAGGATAAATAATGCTTGCAACTCTGGGAGAAAAAAGTAAATTTTATGTTTGGTTTTTGTAGCCCTCCCAGGCCCAATACTTCAAAGCATCTTACCTCTGCTCAATATATATTACTTGGAGAGGATTGAGGAAACTGCCCTCAAGAAAGGTGAGTGTTTTTCTGTCTTTTTTTCAGTCACTGATTGTAAGCAAGGCACCATGATGTTCTTCAGGTAAATATTACACCTGATACCTGCATAGAACTTCATGCTTTTCAAAAGTACCCTCACACCTATTTTCTTATCTGATTTCTCAATGTCCTGTGAAACACAAAACAAGTATGTGATCCCTATTATACTAATAAAAAAGAAACCACAGGCACACAAAAATTAATAGCAAAGCCAAATAGAACCCAGATCTTTTGCAGGATCTTAGTTCCCCGACCAGGGATTGAACCCAGGCTCCGGCAGTGAAAGCACCAAATCCTAACCACTGGACAGCCAGGGAATTCCTGAACACAGATCTTTTTTTTTTTAAGTTATTTTTTTAAATTAATTTATTTATTTTTGGCTGCATTGGGTCTTCGTTGCTGCACACGGGCTTTCTCTAGTTGCGGTGCGCGGGCTTCTCATTGCAGTGGCTTCTCTTGTAGAACATGGGCTCTAGGCACATGGGCTTCAGTAGTTGTAGCTCACGGGCTCAGTAGTTGTGGCTCGTGGGCTCTAGAGCATAGACTCAGTAGTTGTGGCACACGGACTTAATTGCTCTGCACCATGTGGGATCTTCCTGGACCAGGGCTCGAACCCTGTGTCCCCTGCATTGGCAGGAGGATTTTTAACCACTGCGCCACCAGGGAAGCCCCAGATCTTTTTTTTTTAATAAACTTCAGTTACAACAATGTATTCTTTTAAATTCATTATTTATTTATTTTTGGCTGCATTGAGTCTTAGTTGCAGCACGCGGGATCTTCATTGAGGCATGCAGAATCTTTCATTGCGGCGCCCGGGCTTCTCTCTAGTTGTGGCATGTGGGTTTTCTCTTCGCTAGTTGTGGCATGCAGGCTCCAGGGCATGTGGGCTCCAGAGTTGTGGCGTGCAGGTTCCAGAGCGCGTGGGCTCTGTAGTTTGTGGCATGAGGGCCCTCTAGTTGAGGCGTGCGAGCTCAGTAGTTGTGGCACGTGGGCTTAGTTGCCCCACAGCATGCGGGACCTTAGTTCTCTGACCAGGGATCGAACCCGCGTCCATTGCATTGTAAGGAGGATTCTTTACCACTGGAGCACCAGGGAAGTCCTGAACCCAGATCTTTTGAATCTTTTTTTTTTTTTTTTTTTTGCGGTACGCGGGCCTCTCACCGCTGCGGCCTCTCCCATTGCGGAGAGGCTCAGCGGCCATGCTTTCCGGGCCCAGCCGCTCCGTGGCACGTGGGATCTTCCCGGACTGGGGCATGAACCCGTGTCCCCCGCATCGGCAGGTGGACTCCCAACTACTGCGCCACCAGGGAAGCCCCTTTTGAATCTTTTGAATTAGTTTTTCTAATTTATCAAGCTGCCTCCCAAACCCCTTATTGGACACATCTGTTAACAGCTAACATTCATCTAACTAACCCTGTT
The DNA here is from genome assembly GCF_003031525.2 of Neophocaena asiaeorientalis asiaeorientalis. Lineage (NCBI taxonomy): Eukaryota > Metazoa > Chordata > Mammalia > Artiodactyla > Phocoenidae > Neophocaena > Neophocaena asiaeorientalis. Next base: position 451,911 of record NW_020173335.1, read on the forward strand.
CCAAGCACTGTCTTAGGCACTTTACCTGGGGAAACTCATTTAATATTTTCAACAACTCTGTGAAATTGCTATTAACAACTACATTTTATAGATAAGGAAACTGAGGTACAGAAAAATTAAGTATCTTGCCCAAGGTTACACTGCTAGACTATGGTTTGCTGATGTTTGAAGCCAGGCAGTCTGTTGTTAGAGCCAGTGCTCTTTACCACTCTGCCATGTTGCTCCTGTGAACCTAGAAAAGGACATTAAAAGTGATGTACTTCACTCATGGAGACCAAGGAGCAGCCGAGTAAATGTGATATTTCTCTCTACAGGCCTCTCCACTCAGGCCATTTGGCGCCGACTATGGGATGAGCTGATGAAGACAAGGCCTTCCAGTTTGGAAGTAAGTTAAGGCACCAACCAGGTAGAACTCTGGCCTGACTTTGCACAGTGAAAGCAGGAATAGCACACAAATACAAGCTGGGTACTGGTAAAGTGCAGGGGCAGGCATGGAATGAATTTGGGAAGAGGTCTCTGATGGCTTGTCACGAAGTTCTTTTCATTTGACATTTGTCACTGACTTGTTCACCATGTTTGCAGGTGACACAAAACAGGGAAAGGTAGTGATCACAATGGATGGCAGAACCTGGATTCAGATCTTGACAGGGCTGGAGCAATGGTCAAACCTAACAAGATGAAATTTAGCAGAATAAACCAACTCTCCACTTGAGTCTAAAAAATTCTAATTGCATGACCTCAGGGTAGTGGGTGGAGGGGTCTGGCTCAGCAGCAGCTAGAATAAAAAAGATTAAGGGGGTTTAGTCTACATTGTGCTAAAGCCACTCATATAATGACTGTATCCTGAGCTGTGTGAACTAATGTAACTATAATGTAGACTGAAAGACAAGGGGGATGATAGACCTGCTTGACTCTGCAGTGGTCAGGCTGTACCTGGAGTATGGAGAAAGAAGTCAAAGCCACATCATGTGAGTCACATTTGGAAGACTGGAGATGTTTTTCCTGAAAAAGAGAAGACTTGGGGAACATGAACTGTCTTGAAATATTTGAAAGAGGGATTAACAGACTTGTTCTGGGTGGAAGCTAAAGGAGGATAAATTTTTGCTAAACTGTAGAATTTTTAAACTCTGAGGTTATTGGTGATGAAACAAGCTAATTCCAGAGGTAATAAGCTTCCCATCACTAAGTGTTTAATAGAGTCTGGATAACCCCACCTGACACAAGGGTACTGTATCAATAGAAGAAGTTTGGCATTGTTGGAGATATTGGACAAGATACTTTTAGGGGTCCTCTTAGCCCTTAGAATAATAAGATTCTATTATTCATTGGTTCAAATATAACTCACTGGAGCTCTCATTTAAACAGAATTCCTTTTACTGCTCCATAATTCGGTGACAGGACAGATTGAGTTCAATAAACATTTACTCAAACTTACCACATACCACATCTTATGCTGAATATTAGAGGTACAGACACAATCCCTAATCTTGAGGAACTGTCAGTTTAGTGGGGAAATCTGCAAACAAATACATCATGTATGGTAGGCCAAGTGGTATGATCGAGTGTAGTGAGAAGGTTGAAGGAAAAGGGAGTAAGAAAGTCTTGCCTAGGAAGTAGTATTTGAACTGGGCTTTATATAGTGAATGAGGCCAAATGACAAGAGAACAAGCTCTTATCAGAAATTGGAGATTTATTTTGTGGGGATACACTAGGTTCAGTAATAACATTCAGCTCCATATCCTTCAGCTTTTCCACTTCTAGATGTAGATGCAGCCCCTGGAGTTCAGCATAATGACATTGAGGCCCAATGAAATTATCAGGCATTATGTATAGGAGTTAGGCCTTATGAGGAAGGGAAGTGGACACAAGAATGTTAAGAAATGGCAACAGCTTCCTGCAACCTTTAAAGAAACATGAGATTCACTTTGTCACAGTGTCTCCCAAGTAGTATGGTTGACTAACAGGTGATGGAGACTGTAATATCTTTCTCTTTGAGAAGGCTTTTTCCACCATTATCTCAAGCTTCCTGGGAAGGAATGTCTATTTGTTATCTGTTTCCTTGTCTCAGAGTATTTCAGAATATATAGGAAGCCCCAGGCCTGGTGGCCTAACAGTCACCTACACAGAAGTCCTGACTTGGAGCATTATATCCATTCCAGAGGGTGTCTGCTTCCACTTCCCACTTTTGCATAACAGTAACCTTCACTTCATTCATAATTCAGACAGTTATTGAGTGACTATTCAGTTCCAGGCACTATGCTAGGTTCTAGGTATACAGTGGTGAGCAAGATAGAGTACCTGGTTGCTTATGGAGCAATAGTATTTCAGACTGTGTAGTACTAGTGTATATGTGTATTAAGAGATCTGCAGAATAAAATAGATATTCTGGAGACAAAGCAATGGGGAAATGAAGGATTATTCAATCAGTGGTTCTCTAGTAACTGGTTAACCATTTGGAAAAAATAAAGTTAGAGCCTCACTTTACAATATACTCAATTTCTATATAGATTAAAGATTACATTGTAAAAAGTAAAAGCACAAAACAGTTTTAAAAAAGAATAGAGGTGACTGGTTATCTAATCTCAGGGTGGAGAGTGCTAGTAAATAGGCAGAACCAAAAAAGAAAATATGGACACATCTGGCCACATAAAATGCCAACACTATAAATACAATTTAAAAGGCACGTAAAAGAATGTTTGCAACAATATTTGCAATATAAAAGGATACAGAAGATAAGACAGGCAAACAGTAGAATAAAATGAATACAGATTTGGACAAGTTTCAAAATATACAAAAATCTCCAATAAAGTAAAAAATGTTCAATCTCATTAATAATAAAAAAATGGGAAAGTAAAATTATACCTCTTAAATTAGTGAAGTATTGTTTTAATTTGGTTTTGTTTTAAAAGATAATTCCAGGGGTGGGTAGGACTTGCATTTTAATATGCTGGTGGTGGGAGCAGAAATGTTACAACTTTCTTGGTGGGCAATCTGGTGATAATTGTCAAGAGTCTTTAAAATATTCAAATTCTTCAACTAGAAATTTTAAGAAGTATATATCTTATGGTATATAAAATTGAGATACTCGTGAAGATTTATTTCCAGATGTTCATTACAGCAAAGTTTAATATAAAAAGCTAGAAACAATTTAAGTATTCAATAATATAGAAATTATTAAATATAGTACATCCATATTTTCAAAATATTAATAAAGTCATTCTAAAAATATTTAAATACGTGGTGGTAAAAATGTTTAATGATGTGGTGATAAGTAATGTTTAAAAAAAAAGCCCAGCATTTGAAACTGTTCAGAATTGTCTCAGTGTTATAAACACAAATACCTATAGCTCATCACATATACATATACACTCCAAAAAGTTGGTTTACACATGATTTTTGATTTGCTTCCTTATAGTTCCACAAACAATATTTCTGTTATCAGAAAAACAGTGGACGATATATAGTTTATGAGCATTTGCAGGCTCTAACAATTTAGTACAAGAAAATATTTAGCTCTCCCTAGTTTGTACACACTTCTTCCTTCCCTACCAGTACCTGAGCTGCCAGCCCGTTGTGGATGGGCCAAGGACTGATTGTGTTGGTAAGCAAATGTCATGTCACCTCTTTGGTGGTGCCTTATTTCCCCTACTCTCCCCCAAAAGAAAGTATTTAAATCACTTTGCATTGTCTGAACCATAGTGTATGAACTATAGTGTACAGGTCCACAAAATGAGTGGTTTGGACTAGTTTTTTCAGGTATTTTTCAGCTTTGAAGTTTTAGCATAGAATCTTCTACAAGGTGGTGATGGAATAAAATGCAGTGAATTGCTATCTGCTTATGCATTAATTCATGAGAAAGAAGCCATTGCAATAGTCAACTAATTTTACATACTCATTTAATTTTCACAACAACTCTGTCATGTAGGTATAGTTTTGTTCCTCAGTTTACAGATGATGAAACTGAGGCAGAAAGAGGAAAAGTGACTTACCTAAGGTGACAGTTCATGAATGGCTGACTGGACATTCAAGTTGAGGCAGTCTGGCTCTGGAGTGCATGCTCTTAATCACTATGTCATGCTGCTTTCACTGTGGTTATCACAGGTCTGGAGTGTTCCAATTTCAAATATTCTCTCCTATTGTCTTTGTAAACCAATAAAATGTCTGAAAAACCCTAGTATTTAGTTATCTAAAGTTCATATTCCACATGCCTTATAGTCGGAAACAGCCACAATATCTTGGTTCATGTTCACATATTTGTCCATATTTTAGGCCCAGATCTCATGGTAACCATCTATTTCACTTGTGAAGTTGAAGCCTTGCTAGGGATACCTGCAAGTATTTTTCAAGGCTGTGTGGGCCAGCAAATGTGTGAAAAAAGTGCTAGAATGAGGCAGGATTAAAGGATTCAGGAATACCCTCTTAGCTTCCACTTAAGGCTGAGTAGAGATTTGGTTGCCAGGTATTTTTTTCTGCTGCCCTCAGGCCCCCACACTGCTGCTGGACGGGCCTTTCTCACTTGTTGCTGCCATGCAGTTAGCTTAAACATGAAGTCGTTCCTAATTATTACCACAGCAGGGTCTTGGGGAATAGCTAGGGCAAAAGGAATGACACTTTTGCCTGAGAATAGGGGCCCACCTCCTGCCTGCCAAGAACCTCATATAAACTGAGGGTCAATCTGGTATGAGGGAATGCACGGAGGCAGGGTAGATACCAAAGGAAGTATCTTATTTTTAGCCTTTGGGAACCTCAGGCCCCACTACCTTCAGGTTGAATAAGCACCCTGCTTAACAGGCTCTGCCTCCATCCAGTCCATTTCACATTTCCCATGTGGGGTAATTATTATCATTAACAACAGAAGTTACATTTTGTATTTTACAGTTTACAAGGTGCTTTAAACTTGCACTGTCTCATTTGATCTTCACAACAAACCTGTGAAGCAGGTGATATTATCCACATTTTACAGATGAAGAAAGAGGTTTGAAGAGGTCCAGAGTATAGTGGCAGAGCTGGCACTTTTATCAAAGTCATCAGACTTTCTATGCACCTTAGGAGAGAATGGGGACTTAGAGAAATACTTAGAGAAATATCAGTATTTGTCTCAATGTGTCCTTTGGAGGTAGGTAGCAGTAATTCCTAATCTCTGATATATACATCAGAATCATCTGGGGAAGGTTTAAAAAATAAAGATGCATGGACCTTACCTCAGATGTAACATAATATAATCACCAAGTCTGGGTACATGGCATATGAATTTTGGGAAAAAGCTCCACAGTAAATTCTGATGTATATCAAAGCTTAAAAATCACTTGTGGAAAAAAAAAATCACTTGTGTTCAGTTCTTCTAAATGTATCAGAATAATGTGATGAAATCTCATACCCATCAAAGCAAAGTATTGCCTTGGAGAAAACTAAGGCACTAGTTTTCTAGTTGCTGCCTCCTCTCCAGGAATTTCTAATCTGGTTGGGATGAGATGTGTATACAGGAAGAGACTCAACACCATGAGACATATGTACCAACATCTAAGACCTGAGTAGTCAGTATCAGAGTACCAACATGAGAGGTAGGGGGGAGGGGTAGAAAGTGGGGCAGACACTCAATGAGACGAACAGCCTCAAAGAGCAAAATGTTAGTAGGTCTTCATGAAGTCTATTTGATCTGGCAATGGAGAGCATTTCTGGCAGAGGTAGGAAAGGAAAAAAGGCACGTTTGGGTCAGTGAGGTGACCAGTTTCGCCAGAGCAAAGCATTCATGAGCAAGGTGTGGCAGATAAAGCTTCTCAGGTAGGCAGAGGCTATATTGTGGACAGCTTTCCCTGCCAGCGTGAGGAACTTCAAATGTGTTGCAGCACTGATCCCCTAAGCAGTGGGGAGACATTAGGGGTTTTAAAGGAGAATAATGTAATCAGAGTTTTGTTTTTTAATACAAAGATGAACCCAGTGGACTTGTGCAAAAGTTTGGGAAGGGGAACAAGCAGAGGAATCAGGAAGCTAATGAAGTAGCCAGGTGTCTGAACAAAGGTGGTAGTGTTAAGAATGGAAAGTTAGGATCAGGTTCTAAAAATGAGTGTGGAAGAACTTGCAGGGTTGAATGTTTCACTTGGGAGGCACTATAGTAATAGTCTCTGGAACCAAATTTCCTGGGTTCCAATCCTTTTTTTTGGCTATGCCCTTTGGCTTGTGGGATCTTGGTTCCCCGACCAGGGATTGAACCTGGGCCCTCAGAAGTGAGAGCTCACAGTCCTAACCACTGGATCACCAGGGAATTCCCTCCTGGGTTCAGATCCTAATCCTGCTCCTTAACTGTAACCACAGGCAATAACATTTGTGCCTTGGTTTTCTTACCTGTAAAATGGATCTAATAGTAATATATACCTCAAAGATGTGAGGATTAAATGAACTTGCATACATTATTTAGAATGTTACCTGGCTCAGTAACCAGCTAGCTATTGGAAGGAAGGAAACTGGGTTCCATTGGTAGCACTTAGTATCACAGCTGTCTGGAATGTTCTCTGCTTTCAGAGCGTGACCTGTTGGCGAGCCAAGTTTATGGAGGCCTTTTTTTCCCATGTTCTACGTGGGACCATTGATGTGTCTTCTGACAGGCGTCTTTGTGACCAGCGCTTCTCACCTCTCCTGCATAGCTCCCGCCATGTCCGGCAGCTCACCATCTGCAACATGCTGCAGGGTGCGACTGAGCTGGTGGCTGAGCCCAATCGCAGGGTTCTGGAGACCCTGGCCAGTTCCCTGCACACCCTCAAGTTCCGCCACCTGCTTTTCTCTGATGTGGCTGCTCAGCAGTCACTTCGGCAGCTGTTGCATCAGCTTATTCACCATGGGGCTGTCAGCCAGGTGTCGCTGTACTCCTGGCCTGTACCTGAGTCAGCCCTTTTCATTCTTATCCTCACCATGAGTGCTGGCTTCTGGCAGCCAGGCCCCGGTGGCCCACCCTGCCGCCTCTGTGGAGAGGCCTCCCGAGGCCGGGCCCCATCCCGAGATGAAGGGTCCCTCCTGCTGGGCTCACGCCGGCCTCGCCGGGATGCTGCTGAGCGATGTGCTGCAGCCCTGATGGCCTCCCGGCGGAAGAGTGAAGCCAAGCAGACGGCCAGAGGCGCACCTGCCGCTCGGGTAACACGCCGGAGCACACAGGAGAGCCTGACAGCAGGCGGGACAGACCCTAAGAGGGAGCCGCTCCCTCCAGCCACTTCCCATGAGGCTCCTGGCACCAAACGCCCACCCTCTGCTCCAGCCACCACCTCCTCTGCCTCTGCTTCTTCTTCCACATCCTCATCTAAACGGGCTCCAGCTAGCTCAGCCCCACAGCCTAAGCCCCTAAAGCGTTTTAAGCGAGCTGCAGGGAAGAAGGGTGCTCGCACCCGTCAGGGGTCTGGTGCTGAATCTGAAGACCTATATGACTTTGTTTTCATTGTGGCGGGTGAGAAAGAGGATGGGGAAGAGATGGAGATCGGGGAAGTGGCTTGTGGAGCACTGGATGGATCAGATCCCAGTTGCCTGGGGCTACCAGCACTGGAGGCCTCCCAAAGATTCCGCAGCATTTCCACCTTGGAGCTCTTCACGGTTCCACTCTCCACAGAGGCGGCTCTGACACTGTGCCACCTGCTGAGCTCCTGGGTGTCTCTGGAGAGCCTCACACTCTCCTATAATGGTGAGTGCCCTGAAGGGGCAGGGGTTGGGTCTCCCAGCAGCACCAGCTGTGTGCCCAACCCTGTGGAGGGGAATAGGGGGTATGATCAGGAAGCTGCCTCCTCACAGGGAGGCAGAAGGCACACACGTGATATAGTGGCAGACTGTCGGTGCTAGAGAAGATGAACACAAGGTCTACAGGCTTGATTTAGTTGGAAGCAGGGGTTCCTGAGGGACAATGAGAATCTGAAGAATGAGTCTACCTTAGATATGGTAGGCAAACCAAGGACAGGTGGGAGAATATAGTGTACACAGGGCCAACCAGGACTGAGGTTGGATCTCACTAGTCATACCAAAGCAGCTATATAAAAAGGTGTGGGATACCTTTTTTTTTTAAATCAGACCAGCAACCTGCAAAACAGCCCTCAGTTCTTTCCCATCTGGTTGTGCCCAGCTAGCCAAATTTCAGTTCTGGCTAAATCCAGCAATCTGCCTAGGTTGCTGAACACTGCTAGAGAAAAGTCACACAACTGCAGACTGGTGCTACTATATACATTCATGGTCATCATCCTCATATGAACCCTGTCTGCAACATCAGTTCCATTCCTACCCTACCACTTCAAACCCTTCTTTTCCTCTCAGCAGATGACCACCTACTTCACAGAAAATAGAAGCCATCACACACGAACTCCTTCAACTTGTTAACCAACCTAGAAACTCCTACACCTGCACTCTTCCTTTCTTCCTTCATCACAATGGGAGAAATGGCTGCCCTATCTAAGGCTAACTCTTCTGCCTGTGCTCTGGATACATACCCTCTTACCTCCTTAGGAAAGCACATTTTTCAAATGCCTCAATAAGAGCTAACTTTTATATACCGCCTACTATGCATCTGGCATATTTTAAATATTTTTTTAAATTTATTTTATTATTTTTGGCTGCGTTGGGTCTTCATTGCTGCACGCGGGCTCTCTCTAGTTGCGGCGAGCGGGGGCTACTCTTTGTTGCGGTGTGAGGGCTTCTCATTGCAGTGGCTTCTCTTGTTGCAGAGTGTGGGCTCTAGGCGCGCAGGCTTCAGTAGTTGTGGCTCCCCGGCCCTAGAGTGCAGGCTCAGTAGTTGCAGCACACGGGCTTAGTTGCTCTGCGGCATGTGGGATCTTCCCGGACCAGGGCCTGAACCCGTGTGCCCTGCATTGGCAGGCGGATTCTTAACCACTGCGCCACCGGGGAAGCCCCTTTAAATATTCTTTAACTAATTTAATCCTTACAATTCTGAGGTCAAGTGACTTGCCCAGGGTAAGTTAGTAAATTGTAGAGCTAGAATTCAAACCCAGGTAACCTGGCTCCAGAACTCATGCTTATAAACCACTTAATGCTGCCTCTCTTCTCTCAATCAGGTATCCACCAAAAACTACCACCACCACCTCCGTCTATTCCATTTATTAACTACTGTCCTATTCTTCCATGCCCTTCAGAGACAACCTTAAGAGTCATCTGTGCCCTCTTTTCTCACAGCCACTCCAGCCTTGCTTACACCCTGTCTACTGCATCAAGGACCTCGAGGTGACCAACGTCATCCTTGTTGCTAAGTCCAATATATACCTTTCAGTCCTCATCTTAAATTAATTCTCGGCATCATCTGCTATTAAGTATTGTCTTCTTCGTGAAATAGTCTCATTTCTACTACCTCAAAATTTTCTGAATTTTTTTCTCCTCCCTTTCTGGACATTACTTCTCTCTTAATGTTCAGAGATCCTCAAAACTCTCCCAGTTTACACATGCTTCCTGGACTTCGTTTCAAAGACCAACTATGCTGAAGACACCCCCATTTTATGACATTAGCCCAGATCCTCCTCCTGAACTCCAGACCTATTTATCCATCTGACAACTAGATATCACAGGATTCATAAAACACACTCCCCAACCTGAATGCATCTTCTTCCTTCTAAACAGACCTTCCTTCTGTTCTCAGTGACATCACAGATTCAGTTGCTCAAAAGCAGCCTGGATTCTCTTACGCCACATATATTTGGCTACCAGGTGGTACAATCTCTCAGATTCATTTATCTCCACATTCTTAATTCAGACTACCATTACCTCTCATCTGGATTCATTTCAGCAGTTCCTTCTGACTCCATACACACCATACAACTCATTTTTTACACCGCAACCCAAGCGTTTTCAAAACTGCCAATCTGTCAAACATCTAAAAATTCAATGGCTTCTTGTCACTGTATGTTTTTACTTAGAGGACCATTCATGTTCTTACCCTGCTTACCTCTATAGTTGAATCGTCCCTCCCTCATACTTTACACACCAGCCACATTGAGTATTTCTCAGTTCTTGGAACCTGCCACTCTTTCTCCTTCAGGTCTTGATATGTGCCAAGCTCACTCTGCCAGTCACTCCTCCTCCTTTTAGCCTCTCTTTTATGTTCTTTAGGACTCAGCCAGAGAGTCTTTACTGACGAAGGCTAAATTGGGTGTTAAGTACCCATCCTTTTACTTCCACAGCACTCTACTTCCCCAGTTCCCATCATATGCTTTTGTTATCAGGCTGTATAGGCAGGAACAAGATCTGCTGCTCATGACTCCCTAGCAGAAAAACATGCTTACCAGGTGCTTACCATGGGTAAGGTTTAGTTGAATGAATGAATCAAAAGGAGCCTGCTCAGTCCAAGGAGAGATAAAGGTGTGGCTTCCAAGGAATTATTTGCTCTGTGGCATTAAGCAACTGCCCTAACCTTTCTGGATCCTACTCCCTTCTGTGGGATGTGGTTATCGTTTTCGGCCCTATTCCCACCCAATGAATTTAAAAGTATTCCCTACTGGATCACTGTCACTCTCCTGCTTAGGTTTCAGATGTTCCCCATGACCTATAGGAAAAGTCCAGAGATCTCTGCTGCTGTCTGGGCCCATCATTCAGCCAGCAGCCACATGCTGTCCCACCACATCCTATCTTCTGTTTTGTGACTCTGCCCTGACTGATGTGTGAGGGCATGGCCCAGTAGAGGCGGCATCAGTAAGCTGGTTACCTGAGGAAAAAGCAAGACAACGGATGAATAGCTGAGAATGATTTAAAATAATCTGACCCAAAGCTCAGATTTGGTAGTTATCAACAGAAATATTTGGAGTTGTATCTGAGTATTACCCCTACTGATACTCCCACATGACTGACCCAATCTCTTTCCTGCCATAGGCCTGGGCTCTAATATCTTCCGCCTGCTAGATAGCCTGCGGGCCCTGTCAAGCCAGGCTGGATGCCGCCTCCGTGCCCTGCATCTCAGTGACCTGTTCTCACCACTGCCCATCCTGGAGCTGACACGTGCCATTGTGCGAGCCCTGCCCCTGTTGCGGGTCCTCTCTATTCGTGTCGACCACCCTAGCCAGAGGGACAACCCTGCAGTACCAGGGAATGCAGGGCCCCCTAGCCACATAATTGGGGATGAGGAGATACCAGGTGAAGTACTATGCGCGTGTGTCTATCTCCACAGACGTGTGCAGGTCTGTTTGTGTGGGGAAGGCAAAAGATCTCTAATCCAGGCCAGTCACCACACATTGCTGGCTTATCTGTAATTTGTTGCCTTTAGAGCCTGTTCTTAAAGATAACCATGGGTTGGATAGATCCCAGACCAACACTAGCCCCGTAGGGAGTGACTATGGCAGATCTGTCTCCAGAAAGGGGTCTGAACCAAGAACAGACCTGACCGTTAGACTAGATTGGGTCCCCATGCTGTATGTCCCCTTAGTTCCTGCATGTCTCATATGCCACCATGCTGCATATTCTACTCTACTTGTGTCTGATTAGTTGTGTTCTTGGATTAAAAGCACCGTTAAGGACAAGGACTAAATCGGATATTAGCATACTGCCTCGCATATAGTAGGCACTCAAGGACAAGTAGACGAGTAAATGATTTTTCAGTGAATCCTTTAAGGACAGGATGGGACCTGCAATGGAAGAGAAGTAGCAATGACTAGCTGTAATCTTCTCTCCCTACCATATCCAGAAAACTGCCTGGAACAGCTGGAGATGGGATTTCCACGGGGAGCCCAGCCAGCCCCACTGCTCTGCTCTGTACTGAAGGCCTCAGGTTCTCTGCAGCAGCTGTCCCTGGATAGTGCCACCTTTGCCTCTCCCCAAGATTTTGGGCTTGTGTTGCAGACACTCAAAGGTAGGACCCAGTTAGAATGGTAAAGGGAGAATAGAAGGGGACTTTGCATTGTTCTTTGAGAACACTAAGGTCCATAAACTTTCCCGATCCAGAGTACAACTTAGCTCTGAAAAGGCTGAGCTTCCACGACATGAATCTGGCTGACTGTCAGAGTGAGGTGCTGTTTTTGCTCCAGAATCTGACTCTTCAAGGTAAGTTCATCCAGAGCCTGGGGCATTCGTGGGTCCTCACTGCAGATCTGCCACGGTCTCACTGAAGGAGCAAGCCACTGTTCTGTTCTTGGCCTTAGGTCAACTATAAAATGATCACAAAAGCCGCATCACCTTCCTTCTAAAGGGTCCCCTACTCAACTCTTCCTATACTAAACATGGGAAATTACTCACTTGGAGAGTGCTTCACCTGAAAGTTTTTCTTACCTTCCAGTGGCTGACAAATGATGGTGGTGGGAAGGGATAAATGTGCTGCCAGGAGCCCCCTCATAGACTTGTAGCTAATGCCCACCCCTGCATAGAAGGAAGTGTATGGAGGTCTGTGCAGAGAGCCTCCCCTGTAGGCTCAATCTCTGGTTTGAATACTGACTTAGTTGCAGCCTTGCTTGGGGTTTTGGACAAATTATTTTCTCCTTCTGGGACTCTGTAAAATGCTTATATACCCCTTGCTAAGGCCCTGGGCCGGAGAGGCAGCACCAGTTCTCATCCTGCCATCAGAACTTATTCCACTTTCTCTTGACAGAGATTACCTTCTCCTTCTGCCGTCTGTTTGAGAAGCGCCCGGCCCAATTTCTGCCTGAGATGGTTGCTGCTATGAAGGGCAACTCCACACTGAAGGGCCTCCGGCTGCCGGGGAACCGCCTGGGTGGGGGCAGGGCCCTGAGGAGGGAGAGGGGGAAGGAGCCAGTCCTTTGACCTAGAAATTCAGTGGGTGAAGGCATACACCTCTCCACTGGGAAGACGGGGGTTGGGATATAGTTGTGCTGGGGCTTTAGGAGTCGGCTTCTTCCCAGCCAGAACTGGGTTGGGATACCCTTGTTCCCTGTTCTTGGGTAGAGGTGATGAGTATTTCTCCCCTTCTCCCCAGGGAATGCTGGCCTACTGGCCCTGGCAGATGTATTCTCAGAGGATTCATCCTCTTCTCTGTGTCAGCTGGATATCAGGTACATGTGGGTGTGGGGAAGGTGAAGGGAGGGCAACGACAAGGGATGGAGCTGCAGGGACACAGACCAGGGATTAGTTGACTCCTGGGTGTCTAATCCTTCTCACCCCTACCAGTTCCAACTGCATCAAGCCAGATGGGCTTCTGGAGTTTGCCAAGCGGCTGGAGCGCTGGGGCCGTGGGGCCTTTGGTCACCTGCGCCTCTTCCAGAACTGGCTGGACCAGGATGCAGTCACAGCCAGGGAAGCCATCCGACGGCTCCGCGCCACCTGCCATGTGGTTAGCGACTCGTGGGACTCATCCCAAGCCTTCGCAGATTATGTCAGCACCATGTGATGGGCCCATGCCTCACAGGCCCATACTCAGTACCGTCAGCTTGCAGGGGCTGAGGCATGGGCTGCCCAGAACTCCCAACTACCAATTCTATCTTTCTCTTTCTGTCACCTTTTTTCTCCTTCTTCCTTTTGCCCTTGCACTGAGGTCTTGGACACCTTGATGGGGCCCAGCAAAGGCATTCCCACAACTGGGTTTAGAGCCTTTGGGCTCCTTACTCAGTACCCTGGGCCAGAAGGTCACAGTGGTCATTAATCACTGAGGACAGCCCCCACCCCCTTCCCTGCCCCAGGGTTCCTGCTTTCCCTCCTCAAGCAGTTACCCAGGCTTTAGTGAAGTGTACGAGTGCCTACTACCAGGCCTCTCCTCTACTGGGCTCACCATGCTGCTCCCAGGCCTCAGTCCCTTTCATACCTTTATTCCTTTCTTTTTTTTAACCAAAAAAGTTTTTCTTATAAAATAAATTTTGGGCAAACATCATGCAGCCCTTCTTGATGATTTTTCTCTCAGAGAACAAAATTCAACAGTGCCCTATGGGGCAGGGAGCCCCCTTTCCCCAACTTCTTCCTCTAACAGCTACACACCAGACCAGCTGTTATCAGTGGAGGCCCTGCTGCTCCTCATGGGAATGCTGGTGGAAGACGAAGGTGATGGCAGTGGAAGCAGCATCCCAGGCAGCCTGGAGTACCTCATCCTTGAGCCCCCGCTTATCAGTGCTATGGTTCCACTGAGCCAGGTCTGAAGTGCAGTCAGAACCATCAGGGGGTGGCCAGACCTGGTGGTTGTTGACACAGCGGTGGCAGCGCAACCTGCAGGCAGAGGACAGAGCTGCGGTTACTGTAGATCCCATCTCCATGCTGTGTAGGGTGTTCAGAGGTAATGGCCAGCAGGGCACTCCACCCACCTGTCATGTGTGTCACTGGGGCTAGCCTCATCCAGGGTAAACAGCTCCTTCAACTCGCCTAGAGAGAAGTGCCGCTCCACATCCTGCTCCTCGTCCACCACACAGCTGCTCAGTGCCTTCTTGTGGCTCTGACGCTGAAAGATCTTCTCCTCAATGGTTCCTGCCTGGGGGTGGGGGGTAGGGGTGGAAGCCAGGGCTAAGTCACCTCCAAACATAGGGGGCAGGAAAACCCAGGGGTTGAAACTATAGCCACCCAAGAGAAGAGGAGATGAATGAGAAGAGTCTTGCAGCAATAACTCTGTTCATCTAAGCCAGCGGTCTGCAACCTTTGTGGCACTAGGGACTGGTGGTTTCGTGGAAGACAATTTTTATACAGACTGGTGATTCCTAACAGGCCGTGGACCAGTTCTAGTCCCCGGCCCAAGGGTTGGGGACCCCTGATCTAAGCCCATTTTCCCAGTCTATCTTTTGGGAATATGACTTGTGCATGTCTGCCCACCCAGGATATTTTCTGTGCCAATGGAGGATTCCAGGGCCTCGCTAAATTTCTTCAGGGTGGGCTGAGGTTTGTCTGCAGCAGCAGATCTCCATACCAAGTCCAAATCTCACTCAAGTAAATGTCATTTGAGTATCCTATGCCAGGCCCTGTGCTAATGCCACGATACAAAGAAGAATCCAATATGATCCTTATTCTTAAACTCATAGACTACTGCGGAAGAGAGAGACATATAATTGGTACAATGATAGAAATCTGTATAGGATACCCAGGGACCCACGAGAGGGATGGTGGAATGGAATAATGTTGAAAAGCTTGAAAGTAAGGATTATCCTTGAGCTGAATCTTGAAAAATGAATAGATGGTTTACAAGGAAAGAGAGAAGGCATTCCACGTATAAGAACAAAATCAATAAGCCTGGCCTATTAGAGGACTGTGAGGAGCCTGGCCTGTCTAGAGGATGGTAGGAGTACAGTACGTAAGAGCTGGGACTGAGAAAGCCCCATACTGGAGAAACTTGGATGCCAGGCTAAAGAGCTTGGCCTTGTCTTGGAAGTGAAAAGCAAAGTTAGAATTTTTGGAAAGCTCATTCCAGAAGTAGTTGTGAAGAATGGGTTATGATAAGACCAAAGGTAAAGAATTAGGGAGTCAGATGACTATGATTTTAGTATGGGATGGAGAGGAAGGTTAGATTAAGGAAATTTTGAGAAGGTAAAATTAATGGTATAATTAGAATCTGGTTAGGAAACAGAGAATGGTCCAGTAGGATGATATCCAGATTTGGGTTGGGTGGATAACAGAGCCATTAAATGACAAAATTCAGAAGGGGATACTCGTAAGACATTTAAGTAGAAATATACAGTAGGTGATGGAAATATGGGTCTAGAACTCAGGTAAGAGATCTGGGCTAAAAAGTTAATTAGAGACTTGTCAATATAATGAGTGCATATAATCACAGCGGTAGGAAAACCAGAGTGGAGTTTCCAAAGAGAAAAGAATTTTAAGATTTGTAGCCAACAGTGTCAGATATACAAAGAAGAAAAATCAAGAGTCTCTTGTTTTAGCAATTAGGAAGCCAATACATCGAAAGCAGGTTCAGTGGCATAACTGGTGAGATAAGTGAATAGGAGATGAGATGAAGTAAATCTGTAGGCTTTGGAAAAATCTGACAGTGAATGAAAAGTAACCCAAGGTAGTCACTGCAATAGGACAGAGGGTTGAGAAACTTGTTTTTAAGGTGAGAGCTACTTGACAATGTTTACAGACTTCAGGGAAATAAAGGATAAACTGATCAACTAAGAAAGGAAAGGATAGGAAAAGGGTCTAGAGCAGAGCTGGAATGATAAGCCTCGAACAGAGAGGAAGGAAATGATTTTCCTTTGAGAATGGAAGGGAAGAGCAGGTGTAAAGACTGACAGAGAGAGGAAGTTAGGCAAGAGAATTTAAGCTTGGTAGCCTACATTTTCTCTGTGAAGTAGAAGACAAAGTCTCTCCAGAAAGAAGGAAAGACAGGGCCAGGTAGGAAGCTTGAGGAAAATGGTGAAGGCTTGAAGTAGCTGGTGAAGGAAATGAGATATGGCCCCGCTCAAAATGGACAATTAATCTGTGGTAGCGCCAATCTGTAAACGCAAGCTGTATCTGGCGCAGAAGCTGAAGCTGAGAACAGCTATAAGGATCCACATGGAGTAGGTATTAGGGGAAGAGTGGCTGAAAGGATGCACGATGAGAATCAGGCTGAATAGAAAGGGAAGCCAGACTGGGAGAAGCTGGGGCGGGGGTAACTAGGGACATGAGGTTGAAACAGATATAGGAGGTATGAGAAAGCTGGAAGGACAGGAAATGAGAGTAGAATGATAGGTATTAATTAAAGTTCTGGGTACTGTGTAGTTTGGGTACTGTTACAAGTTCCATACTGTGGCCTTTGGAATAATGAGAGTAAAAAAATGAGGGGGAGGACTTCCCTGGTGGCACAGTGGTTAAGAATCCGCCTGCCAATGCAGGGGACATGGGTTTGCGCCCTGGTCCGGGAAGATCCCACATGCCACGAACCAACTAAGCCTGTGCTCCACAGCTACTGAGCCTGCACTCTAGAGCTCACGAGCCACAACTACTGAGTCCGCATGCCTAGAGCTGAGCTCTGAAACAAGAGAAGCCACCGCAATAAGCCTGTGCACCACACCAAAGAGCAGGCCCCACTCACAGCAACTACAGGAAAGCCCGCAAGCAGCAATGAAGACCCAACAACGAAGGCCCAATGCAGCCAAAAATAAATTTTTTTTTTTTTTTTTTTTAAAAAGGGGACTTCCCTGGTGGTGCAGTGGTTGGGAATCTGCCTGCCAATGCAGGGGACACGGGTTTGAGCCTTGGTCCGGGAAGATCCCACATGCTGCGGAGCAACTAAGCCCGTGCACCACAATTACTGAGCCTGTGCTCTAGAGCCCCGGAGCCACTACTGAGCCCGCGTGCCACAACTACTGAAGCCCACACGCCTAGAGCTTGTGCTCCGCAACAAGAGAAGCCACTGCAATAAGAAGCCCGCTCAACACAACGAAGAGTAGCCCCCGCTCGCCACAACTAGAGAAAGCCTGCACGCAGCAACAAAGATCCAAGGCAGCCAAAAATAAATAAATAAAAAATAAAGTTAAAAAAAAAAATGAGGGGGAGTTAAAGAGGTCATCAGAGATGAAGTCAAGGAAACGTGAAGGCCAGAGTGCTGGAAAATTGCATGGTCCTTGAAGTCAGCCAGGATGATAGCTGGATTTGGAGAAGAAATGAAGACTGAACTGGTATCCAAAGTTGTTGATGAATTAGGTGAACAGCAGAAGGTAGATGACTGTAGCAAGGAAAAGAGGGTAGTCAAGACAACATAAGCTTCAAAAGACGTACTATAGGATGGATGGTCTGACTGATCACTGAGAACTTGGAGAATGCCAATACCACTTCTTAGCCCCGTGGGACACTGGGTGTGAGAAGACTACAAGGCAGGTGGTACAGAAGAAATCAGGTGTAAGAGAAAGCAAGTGTCCTGTGAAAAGGATGAGGCCACAGGGAAGTTTGTTAACTACTGCACAGGCATCCAGAGGGCATAGTAAGAAGGATCTGAGGAACAGGGTGGTGAGAGAGGGAGAGAAAAGAAGAATAAAGAGCTCCAGGCTAAGCCCATAGCCTGGCCACTGTTACGGGCAGAGGGGCCAAAGAGAGGCAATAAGAAACAACCCAAGGTGGTCCTGAAAGTTATTCCATGACCCACACCTACGCTGACCATTATCACCATCCTTACAGAGAGCAGGCGATAGATATAGCAAGTCTTCTTTTGACCATCACGCCAGACCCGGGCCATGGCTTGTTCATCATTGGCTGGGTTCCAGTCAGGGTCAAACATGACCAGTCGGTTAGCCCCAATGAGATTGAGGCCACAGCCCCCAGCCTTGCTGCTCAGCATGAAGACAAAGTCAGGACTCTGGAAAGAGAAGAAGGAGAAAAAGAACCACTTACAGCCCAAACTAAGAATCTTGCTCAGCCCAGCCAACTGTTCTCTCATGTGCAGACCAATTGTGAGGACCACCAGTTTGCCTACCTACCAGCCAGTTTACCAGCCCACAAGGTCAGTTCCCAGTACAGCCATCACCAACCAATCAGCCTAACCCTACCACACCCACCAGAAAAAAAATGTCAAGAGAGACCTAAAGCAGAGCCCCTTTGTAGATTCTCTGTCAACCCTTAGTTCTGATGTTATTGCATTAGTGGTGTGGGGACAGGAGCTGTGCACTTACGGACGGATTGTTGAAGCGCTCTACAACCTTGGCTCGCTTCTTAATGGACATTGTGCCATCCAGGCGAACATATAAGTACCTGAAGGGGAATCCAAAGATCAAATCATGAAGGAAGCACAGCCCCCTTGGAGCCAGAGCTACTGAAGGGACTGAACTAACCATGCTTGAAGGCTGTTCATATACAGCCTGAAACCCTAAACTCCCAAAGGGAGTGGCAGGGAGCTAAGGGCTAGGACTGTCCTGTGGAGTATGGGAAGGACAAAGGACTATTCTGCTTGGAGATGGAGTTATGGCCATTGCAGCAATAAAGGAACAGACATCTTCTGGAAAGTCCCTCCTGCATCCACATCTTGGTCCGTATCCACCAATCAGAACACCTACTTTTCCTAGGGGTACAGTAGGAGAGGTACCCCTTTGACAGCTCTTCCCTACCTTCGGGCCCGGCAGAGTTTCTCAAAGAGGTCCAATGTCTGAGTGTAATTGGACACCAGCACTACTTTGTCACTGCTGCGACTTCTGGTCACCGCCAGAATGTAATCAAGGACCAGCATCTTACCTGGGGAGATCAACAACCATCAGCACCCAATAGGCCATCCCAATGGCCCAGGATTCTTACTCTTGATATCCTGCCGTGAGACAGAATAGATCTAGCACAAAGAGACAACCTCCCACCCCTCTTCCCAGAGGAGCCCAAAGACTGGTAGGAAAGGACTCACCTGACAGCTGAGGCTCTAGAGCCTTGGAGCTATACCCAGGGGGAAATATGTCCAAGGTACCTTCAAAGCCATCCTCTTCCTCCACACACTTGTCATAGATTAGAGCTGGATCTGAAAAAAACTCCAAAATGCCAGCTACATTGCCTTCCGAAGTTTCCACTTCAGTGCTCATTAGAACGCCCTCTAGAAGCCTACCCAGACCTTCCTCAGCAACAGATTTGCTTGTTTCCAAATCCCAGTGTGCAGTCAGTGCCACCTGGGATCATGAGTGGACAATTTTGCTCACTAGTGTGTTCTGTGTTCTCCCAACAAGAGGCGAGCTATACCAGACAGGGAAAAGTTTGTTATTTTTCCCCGTCCAATATTTTATATGCATGTGTATGTGTGCACACACTCTCACGCACAGTCCTATATATTCCAAGCATCAAGCATGGGTTAGGCAAAGGATAAGCTAAATTTTCCAAAGCAAAAGGTCTGCTTTAGAGTACACAATACATGAGCTCATGCCTTGTGGAGGCATAGAATTACATGTGGCCTCTATGAGGACTATGGACAAGTTTTAGTGAAGGTGGTTGAACTACCTTCCTTGCTCACTCTCACAGAGGACCCCGGCGCACAGATCCAACTCACGATTACATAGTTTCTTTAGTGAAGTGATGGAAGAAAGAGAAGACACACTCATCTTGCCCTCACACAACTCTTCTGCTGGCTTGGCCTGTCTCAAAAACCTCTTGTATAATTCAGTCTGAAGGGGTGTCAGCCTGAAAAAGAAAAAAAAAAAGGAGCTGGGTCAGCAGGAAATGCTGGACCACACTTCTGCCCTCTAAGGACACACTGAGAGCCCAGCCATACCTCAGGGACTGAGCTTTTACCCACTCACTCCACACCCCTCAGTTGAGTTTAGTACCTACAACAAACCACCTGCTCGATCTTCACAGGCAGATATTTAGAAAGGATATCAGATGTCCTCCGTATCAGGCACCTGGGAGAACAAGATAAAAAGACAAGGGGCTGATAAAACTGCCACGCTAATACCAGAATAAAAGCTACCACCCAAAGGACCAAGACTGATTTTCTTTTGTAGTATCAAATGTCAGAAACCCATCAGCCCTATGGCAAAGGTATCTATACCAGGGTCTCAGTCACAGGAACAGAGACCCTTTCAAACAGTCTAGCTCAGACAGACAACTCTCTCTTTGCCTTCAAAAGGTCAGCTGCCTTTCAAGAGAAGGCAGAGGTCTACTAAGCCTGGTCCTCTGACAGGGGAAGTAAGCTGTAAACCACTGAGCCCTAATGGGAGTTTCTGCTTGCATTTGCTCAAATGCCTGCTGCCACACGGCCCAAGGTTCAATGAAAGTATGCCCATACTACCTGGCAGACCAGGAAGGACAGGATCAGGCACCTAAGCAGCAGCTCCTAAGAGCACACTGACTCTCCTTCCTGCCATCTTAACCTGAGAGTGAGGTGCCTGTTGGCAAAAGCAAGACTCTTCAGGAAGCAAATCATCAAGTACACATAACTACAACAGAGGACTCCAGAATGTACCTGCCCCTTGAGCTATGTGGCCCCCCTGGAGAGAGCCTTGTCAGCCTGGGAGCCATACCCATCCTTCAGATCTACTACCTGTCACAGAAAGCTATGGGACGTGGGAAGGGACGCCTGGTGCTTTAGGGGTGAGACTGACTGAGAGGAAACTTCTGAAGTACTAACAATGCTCCAAGGGATATTCTGCTCAGGAAGTCTAGCAACAGAAAAAAGCTTCCTCAGCAGAATGCTAAGCGGCACCAAACCAGACCACAGGGCCCAAGGTCAGGGAGAAAGCAGGGAATCAGCCTGCAAGACCCCTTCATTTATTCAGTGACTACTGTCAGGGCACAATCCCACTCTCTTAGGAGAATCCCAAACCTCAAGGCCAAGGCCACAAAGGATTGGCTTTGGATGGCTAAGGAGGCAATTCTGATGACCTAATGTGGGGGGGACCCAAAGGGAGGTACTACTGTCTAGCCCACACCCCATTACCTATTCACAATGCTGATGAGCTCCCGCAGTCGCTCCTCTCCTAGATGCCTATCTTCCTCACTGGCAGCTGCATCTCGACCCTTCAAAATTGGCAATTCAAAATGCTTCTTGAACTCCTGGGCAGTTCCTAAGCAAGGAGAAAAGGCATCAAGGAATATAGAAAAGTAATGACTTTCCCACTGCTAGTAATAGCAGACTACTTTGTCACAGACCAACCTTTTATTGAGAACAAAGCTGAACAAATTATAGGCAATTTCTGTTTGAATGGATCAGAGAGCTACCAAAGCAGCAAAGACTTGAAAGGCCAAATAATAAGATAGCAAGTAGATCAAAACCCAAATATATAACTAATTACATTAAATGTAAATGGACCAAATAATCCAATTGTCAAACTGGATTTTTTTTTTAACAGCCCACCTATATCCTGCTTATAAGAGATGAAGTAGCATATACAATGAAGTACAAGACAGTCCTCAACTGGGACTTCCCTGGTGGTCCAGTGGTTAAGACTCCACGCTTCCACTGCAGAGGGCACAGGTTGGGGAACTAAAATCCCACATGCCATGCAGCGTGACCAAAACAACAAAATAAAAACAAACAAAAAACAGTCCTCAACTTATTATGATGGTTTGACTTATGAATTTTCGACTTTATGATTGTGTGGAAGCAATATGCATTCAGTAGAAACTATACTTCAAATTTTTAATTTTGATCTTTTCCCAGGCTAGCAATATGAAATACCATACTCTCTCTTGATATTGGGCAGCAACAGTGAGCCACAGCTTCCAGTCAGCCACGTGATCATGAGGGTTAACAACCGATATACTTATAACCATTCTATGCCCATACAATTATTCTGTTTTTCACTTACAGTACAGTATTCAATAAATTACATGAGATATTCAGTACTTTATTATAAAATAGGATTTGTGTGAAATGCTTTTACCCACTGTAGGCTAATTTAAGTGTTCTGAGCACATTTCAGTTAGGCTAGGCTAAGTTATGATGTTTGACATTAAATGCTTTTTTTCCTTCAAGGTGTATAATTGTTTTATATGCCTCATACCACTTTATATTTTATGATTTTTTTTTGGTTGGGATGCCCTGCCACATGGCATGCAGGATCTCAGTTCCCCGACAAGGGATCAAACCTGCACCCCTGCAGTAGAAGCGTGGAGTCTTAACCACTGGAACACCAGGGAAGTCCCTTAAATGCATTTTTGACTTAAAATATTTTCAACTTACAATGGGTTTAGCGGCATAGAACCCCATCATAAGTTGAGGAAGATCTGTACTGATACATGCTACAATATGGATGAACCTTCAAAACATTATGCTAAGTATAAGAAGCCAAATACAAAAGGTCCCATATTATATGATTCCATTTATAGAAAATATTCACAATAGGCAAGTCCACAGAGACAGAAAGCAGACTGGTAGTTGATAGGGGTTGGTGGTAAGTGAGGATAGGGAGCAACTGTTTAATGAGTATAGGGTTTTGTTTTGGCCAGGAATTTAAAAGGTCAGGTACCTCACAAAAGAGGATCTCCAAATGGCCAATGAACATATTAAAAGGTGTTCAACTTTTTTTTTTAAACATTATTTATTTATTTGGCTGCGCCGGATCTTAGCTGTGGCATGCAGGATCTTCGTTGCCACGTGCAGGATCTTTAGTTGAGGCACGTGGACTCTTTGCTGCTGCACACGTGTGGGATCTAGTTCCCTGACCAGGGATCGAACCCACGTCCCCTGCACTCACTGGGAGCGCAGAGTCTTAAACACTGGACCACCAGGGAAGGCCCAAAGATGTTTGAGTTTTATTCAACATTAAATAAATGCAATGAAATATCACTAAACACCCACCCAGAATGACTAAAACTTTTTAAAAAATGTGTTCTAAAGATAAATATTGGTGATGCTATAAAACAGAGGCCAGCATACTATAGCCATTGGCCAGCCACCTGTTTCTATAAATAGTTTTATTAGAACACATCCATGCTCATTCATTTACATTTTATGGCTGCTTTCATAGTGCAATAGCAGAGCTGAGTAGCTGTGACAGAGGTAGTATGGCCTACGAGCCTAAAATAACTATCTAGCCTTTTTTTTGGCTATCTACCCTTTTAAGAAAAAATTTGCTGGCCCCTGATGTAGAGATACTGGAATTTTCATATACTGCCGGTACAATCACTCTGGAAAACTGGAGTATCTACTAGGGTTAAACACACGCATAACATATGACCCAGCAATTCCACTCTTACGACAGAGGAACGCATACTATGCTCAGGTAAAAAAAACGTACAAGGGCTTCCCTGGTGGCGCAGTGGTTGAGAGTCTGCCTGCCGATGCAGGGGACGCGGGTTCATGCCCCAGTCTAGGAAGATCCCACATGCCGCAGAGCAGCTAGGCCCGTGAGCCATGGCCGCTGAGCCTGCGCGTCCGGAGCCTGTGCTCCGCAACGGGAGAGGCCACAACAGTGAGAGGCCCGCATACCGAAAAAAAAAAAAAAAAAAAAGTACAAGAATGTTCACAGGATCATTATTCAAAATAATAAAAAACTGGAAACAATTCAATTGTCTATCAACAGTAGAACTAATAAATTCTGGTATATTCATAAAATGGAATAGTATACTAAAGTGAAAAACTACTGCTATAGGCAACAACATGGGTGAATCTCATACACATAATATTGAACAAAAGAATCCAGATGCAAAGGAAAATATGCTATATGATTCTTTAAAGTTCAAAAATGGGCACTAATAAACCCTTCCACAGATATCTATGTGCAAGAACTGCCCAAGCTATGGTTGCCAGGGGCTGGGGGGAGTGGGAAATGGGGAGCTGCTGCTTAATGGGTAGAGTTTCACTTTTGCAAGATGAAAAAGTTCTGGAGATGGTTGGTGGTGATGGTTGCACAACAATGTGAACGTACTTAATGACACTAAGTTGCACACTAAAAAATGGTTAAAAACCAAACTGCCCAATACAGAGTCTGCTCTGAGGCGAAAGCTCTTGTGAGGCAGCTAGGATGTGATGAGCAAAAATGCCTGGGGATAGTAGTTCCATCCCCAGCTCATAGAGACAATGCCCTGCGTAGCCCCTGCGACCTCCGCAGTGAAAAAAAAGACCAGAGTGGGCCTTGATGAGTAGCTCAGCAGAGCCAAGGTCTCCCAATGGCTTTGCTACTCCTTGACATGAGAAGTCTTCCTAGGAGAGTGCCTAGTGACCCACATATAACTAGTGGTCTCTCCTCTCTCTCCTCAGCTAGCGTTACAATCCCAAGGCTAAGGCAAGGCTCCTCTCCAGTATAGCAGACAAGGCCAAGATTCTTACCCAGGATTCCCGAATTAACAAAATGTACCAAGCTGAAATACTCAAGGAGATCATTCTGGATGGGAGTCCCGGAGATGAGGACCCGTCGGCTGGTGTTCAAGCTGTCCAGGGCCTGGTAAGTCTGATTCTCAGAGTTCTTGAGCCTGTGTCCCTGAAAGGAAATTAATTCTCACTTAGGCACGGGCACAATGTGGCCTCCCTAATAGTAGCAAAATCTTGTATAGACAGGCAAAGAGGAATCATGAGCATTACAGGTCCTGAGGCCTTGGGAACTGGGCAGGGGGCAGCAAAAGCGAGAGTTTACCCACTCTCTTGGGGAGAAATGCCAGGCTCAAGAGACAGACCTTCAGCTTCTAGACCAATGCTATATCCATAAAGCATGGATTCTCTATTCCTTCCCCTCCTCTTCCCTGCCCCAACCTCCAGAGCCATAGCAGCCTGCCTATCCTCTTCAGAGATCATTCAGACATGTTAGAGACCTGTGCTTTCAGGGAATCCTCCCCCTGCACTAGCCCAACCATCCTATAACCTCCTGAGCCAGATGCCTTCTGTATTAGTCTCCAAGCTATCAGTGCTAAGGGGACTTGGTCCAGGCTCCTCCTCTCCTCTTTCCACAGAATCCAGACAGCTCAGATATCTAAAGAAAGAGCCTCTCTCTGCCTCTCTTTGCATCTCTTACCCTATCCCTATATCACCCACCCCAATACACACCTGTTACTTCCCTTTTAAGCCTTTTTCAACAAAATGGTAAAGGACCCTATCAATTTCCTCTCTCCCAAAGAATCACACGGGCAAGGTCAGGCCTGCGTCTTTTCCACCCCCAGTCCCTTTCAGCCCCACACTGGGCAGGGCACGCAAAACACAACCACCTGTGAAAGAATGAACAAATAAGCCAGCCTTTCACAGTGCAATTAAACACAGACCCTCCACTGACTCTCCCATCTGTGGGATCAAGCCCAAGCTCGTTAGCTTAGTACTTCTCAATAAGGACCCAGCTGACTTCTGTGACACTCTCCACAGCTTGTCACAGTCCAGGAAACTATAACTCACCACTCCTAATGCTGGATTTCCTTAGGTCTCTTTGCCCATGCCATTCCTCTGCCCACAATTCTCTTCCACAGGCAAATTCCTCAAATGTCACCTCCTATGCAAAGCCTTCCTCAATGACCCCAGGCTGTTGGGGTCTCTCACCTCTGGCTCTTACGGCAATCTGTACATAACAGCTGTGCACTGAATCCTTTTAATGTGCCAGGCACTATACTAAGCACTTTACCTATATTCTCTTCTATAATCCAGATAACGATCAGATGAGAGGAAATACAGTATCCTTTTAGAGAAAATGAGGTTCAGAGAGGTGCACAGTTATCCAAAATCATGCTGGTATCAAGTAGCAGAACTGAGATGTGAACTCAGGTGTGTGAGATCCTGAAGTCCAGGCAGTATACTACTCTGCCTCTCATCTACCGCTAATACACGAATCACATTCGATTGTACTTTATCTCCTCACCAAGGCAGGAACTTTTAAAGGCAGAGACCATGTCAGATTTGCCTTTGTAACAGTGCACGGGACAGAGCCCCACACAGAACACTGTTCAGCGAATGCTTGCTGAAGAATGAATGAATAAGCAACATTGCTATTGAAGAATTAGAAAGACACCCATAGAATTTTAATTAAAAAAAAAAAAGACTGGATGTTGTATACCTAAAATGAAAACATTGTATGTCAATTATATCTGTTTTAAAAAAAAATTTTAAAGACATCCTAAACAAAGAAACTTAAAAGTGACTGGAGGATCCAAGCAACAGCCCTGAAACAAAAGGCTGACACTTCTGAGCTGAAGAGGGAAATAAGACCTGAAACTTGTGAAGAAATTACCCAAAAGGCCCTGGGGAAATGGGCATGCATTGGATCCCTCTAAACAATTGGATCCCTCTAAACTGAAGCTCCCTGATGGCTGGCAATCATGAGATCCCCAGGGTCTGACACAAAACAGGTACTTAATAACTCAATTAATGAACTGAACTGATGCACTACCCCTGTGGGTCTCTGTGAAAGGGAAAGCCAACCCCAGCTCCCATGGGACCTTCCTGGCTCCAGACCTGGCTCCTGCCACCATCGGCCACAGATTTAAAACCCAAATGCTGGCATATCAGCAAATCAAATGTTTGGCCAGATGAAAAGTTGTCAGAGTTCTTATTTATAAGCTGCTGCTAAACTTCTGTTCTGGCAGAATTCTCAGCTTATCCTTTTAAAAGCAAAAAATGACACCAAGATTAAATACCACCACTTGTCTCTCTGAAACATGAGCCCCATGAGTAGATTCTTGTTTTTACTGCATTTCCCAGCATCTGACTTGCTTTGTGTTCTAGCACTTGTAAAGGAACATACATGGGTCCAGATGAGGCATACAGGGACAAGTCCTTCCATAACCAAGCCAAGCTTCTCCCTACACCAAGCTTTGGTTACAACCAAGGCATTAAGGGAGAAGAAAGAGCCAGGACTTAAAATCTGAGACCTGGATCCAGCACTTCTCTGAGTTTCAGTCTCCTCATCTCCAAAACTGAGATGATGACGATGATGATGACGTCAATCCCTCCCCTGTTCATACACCTTACAAAATGCTTCCCTATATCCTCTTTCTTGATCTGTATCATGTCCCTTTCAGGTAGACCATGTGCTATCTACTCTATAGTCTCAGAGCAGTCTCATCTGCAGTCATGCTTACAAGTGGCAAAGCCAACGCTGATCCCAAGTGTTCTGACTTGCCCTGTCTAACTCAGATTACAATGTGGATCAAGATTCTGTACAGTTATTATGCTATTATTATGTTATTATTTCTGTGTTCCAGAGAAAAGCATCAGCTGGGAGGAAGCTGGGAACATGAAAGCCTGGGGCAGAACCTTCTCTTTCCCAGATCCAAACAGGACAAACTTCTAGAGTAGGCTGACTATCTTTCAGGACTTTGGCTTCCTCAGGTCTCTGACAATTAACACACTGCTGACAAATAAAAGGTAGAAAAAAAAGAAAAAAACCACAAATAAATAAAAGGTAGAAGAGCAGAAGGGAGGACCAGGACCCTGCAGTGTGGCAAGAGGCAGCCTGGTCCCTCATGCCAGTCAGCTCAGAAAACAGGAGAGAATGAGGAAGAAACGAAACACTGTAGAGCAGAAGAAAATCTAGATGCCGCCCAGTCCTCAAGGGCTCAAGAGCCTGCCTTCCCTTCCCTTCCCCAATGCCCTGGCTTCTAGACCAGGCTCCTGGCACCGTCCCCCTCCATGGTGATGAAGCAAATGCCAGGGTCCTGGACAGTGGCCACGTGCATACCCCATCTCAATCTGCTAAATCTCTTACTCCTACCAAGAAATGGCCCATCAGGGTATCAAAAGTTGGCAGACATGCCAGACTCTTCATAAGGACAAAAGCTCAACTGGGAAACAGCTCACTACTAGCAAACATGGTACCCCAAAGTAAGCTTTTCTTCTCTGTCCTCTCCCCAAACCCTCAGATACAGGGTAATCTATAGTCCCCAGAGCACAGTCAAGCCTGCCAATCAGTTGACAGATGGGGCCAAGTCTTTCAGCCACCTCTCCACTAAAGCCCCAGGGGTGTGCAAAGTGACCTTACTTTCCCCAAGATGTAAACAATGGCAGCAGGCTCAGGGTAGTCAAGTCTGCTAAAGACGTGGGAAATTCTTTATACTGGGAAGCTCCCAGCCACCCTCACTCCTTTCCAAGTAGTTGCATCCCTACCACCCTTCATGTACAGTGTTGGAAAAGGCCAGAGAGTAACAACTGACGTATTTTCCTTAGTCCCAGAGAGTCAACACAGACTCACAAGGTGTATGGACTATCCACACTGGACTTTCCTAACTCTGTGCTTCTGTTCACGAGTCCTCTCAGCCTAGAATAAAAACCAAAGCTGAGGGGACTGCCTTGGTGGTCCAGTGGTAAAGAATCCGCCTTCCAATACAGGGGACGTGCGTTGGATTCTTGGTCGGGGAACTAGGTTCCCAAAAGCCGCAGGGCAGATAGGCCCGCACACCACTACTACTGAGCTCACGCACCTCAACTAGAGAGCCTGCGTGCCGCAAACTACATAGCCCACGCGCTCTGGAACCTTCATGCCACAACTAGAGGAGAGAAAACCTGCAGGCCACAATTAGAGAGAAGCCCACACGCCACATGAAAGATCCCACATGCCTCAATGAAGATCCTGCGTGCTGCAACCAAGACCCGACGCAGCCAAAAAAAAATTAATTAATTAAATAAATAAGTACATAGTACATAAAAAAAAAATTAAGGGACTTCCCTGGCGGCACAGTGGTTAAGAATCTGCCTGCCGATGCAGGGGACACAGGTTCGAGCCCTGGACCGGGAAGATCCCACGTGCCACGGAGCAACTAAGCCCATGAGCCACAACTACTGAGCCTGTGCTCTAGAGCCTGCGAGCCACAACTACTGAGCCCGTGTGCTGCAACTACTGAAGCCCGCACACCTAGAGCCTGTGCTCAACAAGAGAAGCCACCGCAAGTAGAAGCCTGCGTGCCGCAACAAAGAGTAGCCCCCACTCACCACAGCTAGAGAAAGCCCACGCACAGCAACGAAGATCCTACGCAGCCAATAAATGAATGAATGATATAAATAAATAAATAAAAGGCCCTGCATGAGATAGATAGATAGACAGACAGATAAGAAACTTCCCTGGCGGTCCAGTGGTTAAGACTCTGCGCTTCCACTACAGTGAGCATGGGTTCGATCCCTGGTCAGGGAACTAGATCCCACATGCCATGTGGCACACCCAAAAAATAAAACAGAATTTAAAATAATTATTTTTAAAGGTGAATTATTAAAAAAAACAAACAGCAACAACAAAAAACGAAAAAACACCCAGAGCTGACATGTACCAAGGTCTTATGACATACGAGGCACTGTGATAAAAGCTTTCCTTTATTTAATGCTCACAATAATCCCATAAGGCAGATAGTATCACCCATTTTATTGACACAGAAAAAGAGGCTTGGGTGGTTAAGTAACTTACCACTTACTCTGATAAGTGGCAGAGCCAGGATTTGAACAAAGATCTCTCTGACCCTAGAACCTATTCCCCTAAACACTGTACCATGTCTCTCTACCCATCCAAATCCCTCCCACCCTTCAAAGTCCTTTGGTCTAGGAAAACTGTCTAGAGGCAACAAAACCAATCAGCCCACAGCACCTCACTCTCCTTGGCATTCCAAGCTCTGCTTAACCCCTCTTTCGGCAAATTGGTACCATGGGCTCTCCCTCCCATTTGCCTCCTCCAAGGCAGTATGTTCTGTCCTCTGCATCCCCCAGTAACTGGCACAGCCCTTGGATGGCAGTTCTCAGTGAGAAGACATCGACAGACTTTCTCTTACCACCCAGACAGCTGAGCGTCAAGTACCTCATCACATATGACCAGTCCAACACTCCCTCTCCGGAGGACTCCGACATGAAGGCGGAAAGTCTCATAGGAAATGATGAGGATGGGAGAAGGCACTCTGGCTCCACGCTGGTTCATAAATCCTTCTACAACAAAAAAGGTGTCAAGGGAACAAATCTGAGAATATCATAAAGAAAAAGCCAGTTTGATGATTCTTTAATTTAGCCTGGAAATAACTATTTCAACTCTTTCCACAGGAATTCTACTTTCTGTCACCCCCCGCTCCCTGCCCTCAACCCTGGCCATCAGTGAGGATACACTTAAGACAGGAGCAGGTTGTATGGAGGAGTGCGGCCATGTTTGTTAAGGCTCCTACCCAGCTTTTGGTCTATCTCGTCCTTAGAGCCTCCGTCGATGGCTAGAGGTTGGATCCTCCCTCCAAGCCATTTCCCAACTTCATTGTACCAGTTCTTCACTAGGCTGGAGGGCGACACCACCACTGCCTTGTCAATTTCTGGCTTGCACTCTGGACTCTGGCGCAAAAGCGTCCACATCAATGTGATGCATTGCAGCGTCTTGCCCAGGCCCATCTCATCAGCCATGATGCAGCCATGGCTACCAGGGATGCGCCGACTGGTGACACACTCCCACAGGAACTTCACTCCCTGGGGAATAACAGCACTCAGCCCACTTTGGCATCCACACTGCTGCTGCCCCAGGGATGACAGCCCCTCAGGTGCAGCCCCTACCCTAGCCCAAACTCACCCCCCCACCCCCCATTTACCTCTCTCTGATGAGGCCTCAAGACCTTACTGAGAATAGGATCAACGACCACATGGACAGGGAGTTTTTCCCTGAGAAAACACAACAAAGAAAACATGGAGCTCAGCCACGGGCAAGGCCACACCCTCAGAAAGTTGTGTCCTGTTGATTCAGAGGCAGCTGCCTAAGAGAGGACCTCCTTGGCCTGGTGCAATCAAACCATAGCAAATTCCTCTCCAGGGTGAGAAAGTTAGGAGATGGAGATGGGTTCCCTATGTCATCACCTTAACCTTCCCTGTGCCCCTGAGTGAGCCCAGTAGGAATGGATGAGGAAACCCCACCAACTGGACATGTCCACATGTTCTTCCCCAGGCACTCTCCTTCCCCACCTACTCACTCTGGATGGTACAGTAGTCATGACAGCACTCTGAAAACATGCAGGTCCCAAGGTGAAATCACACCAAAATGCTCTCTGCCCTCCAGGTTTGTGCACTTATAGGACCAGAACTGCTCAAGAAATACCAGTGCACATACTTGTCAAGCTTCAGCTGGTCGTGGGCGCTCAGCAAGGGAGGCTCGTACAGAACCAAGGCACCTTCTTCCAGAGGGTCATGGAGGGCCCGGCGGACCCCAGCCCTTTTGAGGCCCAATGCCCGAAAGCCCAGAGGACCTAGAAACCAACAATTTGTCACCTAAGCCTCTAAGTTGAGGAGCTCCAGCAGGCCCAGCTCAAATGCCTATCCTTCACATAAACTTTCCTAAGCTTCCATATGACCCCCTCTCCCAAAAACCTCTCCAAAAGCAGTTTGGGCACCTATGCCTGACCATTACCCCAGTCTGCCTCAGATCAGAGTTTTCTCCATATGACTTCTCCCATTCAACTACAAACTTCTGGAGGGCCAAGTCTCGTTCATCTTAGATCAATCCTGGAAAGGTCTGAAACCCTAAAGGGACCTTTCAAGACTGAGAGGTCTTGAGAGTTCGCCTCCTCCCTCTCAGCCCCCAGTTTTAGCACAATTCTATGCCCTACATAAGACAGGGGGAAACCCTATAGAACCTATGCCTCTGACAGAGTCAACCTCATAAAGGAAATGCTACTGAACTCACTTGGACTGAATATAGCCTGGGTCCATCAGCCACCCTGGCCCACCAGGAGCTTCCTGAACACTGACATATCCCCACCAAGAAGATGAGGGGCAGTTAGTCTTGGTAGCCTTTGCCGAAGCTGTCAAACACAGACTTTACGCAGGCCCCGGGAAGGTCACCCCATACATAGTCACCACTGGACTGGCATCTTTAATTCCAAGGTAAGCTGTACTTACAAAAGCAGAGGTTTTTGTCTATTCAGGCATATTCACACGTGACTAATTTAAGAAATAGAAAAGTCTCCATTTTTACCTTGATAATTTGGAATGGGGATTTTGAAAGGCTTTGACAAAATGCTTCGAATAAATGCTTCCTAAAAAGAGAAGAAACAGGGATTCAGGACTGATTGGAGATGTTATGGGATAATATTTTTACAAATGCAGTCTAAAATGCCTGTTTAAGCATCGTAATACATTCAGAGCATTGTATTTTGATTATGTTTCATTCAGATGCATCTAGAACAGAAGGAGATGTGCTCCATATTAAATTAGGTTTGGTACAATGGCTTTTACCTTTGAGGCTTTGCATAAGGTTCCACAAATCCCCAGGGACAAGAGAGTGCCAAAGCAAATACCTAGCCTTGGTCAACCACAAGGCTCAGAGCCTTTAGCTTATGAAAGACCATGCCAAGTAAGGACACCTAACTATTCCCTAGGCTGCAGCGCCTTAAGAAGAAAGCACCACAAACTCACCCAATCCCAGTACTAACAGAACTCCAATGTCTGGATTTAACCACTGTCCTACAGGGTTACACCTTTCCAAGCATAGCGCACATTTCCTTTTTTGTCATATCAGTTCTGCCTACTGCATCCAATTCCCATATCAACTCTCACATCAGCCTCCTTGGGAACTAAACAGCCCTTCAAAGAGTAGTGGTAGCAGGAGTAAAAGGAGTGGTAGTACTAGTAAAATAATGTTGACAACAACAGCAAAAGTGACAACAATAATGATGATTAACAATGTATGCCAGATGCGGTGCTAAGCCCTCGCATTCATGTTACCATTTAATCCTCATTAACAGTCCTATGAGGTCCATATATTACTGGCATCCCCATTTTACAGATAAGCAAATTGAGGCTGAGTGGTTTCCCAAGTCACACAGCCATGACATTTGCAGGACTTTCCTGATTCCAGGCCCTTACTTGTAACTACTGGGCAATATGGCTTCCTAATCCAACCTGTTTGAGTATAGCCATGTGGATCAGCCCAGAGTCAGCAGCTTCCTGCCATGGGAAGGCACAAAAGAGGGAAAAACATGAGAAAGAGGACATGAGAGAGAGGGGAAGCCAATCACCAAGAAAAAGCAAGGGACAAGGGTGACAGGAAGTCTCTGTGCCATCACTTCGGCCTGGAATCAGCACTGGGCTACGGGGCTGGGGCAGGAGGAGGCAGGGGAGTCCGCAGTGCCAGCTCCTGAGCTACCTGAAAACTCCCATCAAAGTTCTGATCTATATGCACCTGAGCCCTCAGGGAATTACGACAGACTGTAAACCTCAACAAAATAAGAGCTAGAACCCAAGAGAGCAAGGCGAAAACAAGAGCAGAAACCCTAAAGGTAGTCTTAGTGGAATACATTAGTGCAAAAAGAAGTAATGAAAAGTACTCCCTTCTAGCAATAAGGTATTTTAATAGGGAAAAAAGCAAGCCTGTCTTGCCCTGAAATTCTTACCTTTTTAATTCTGACTCACTTCTATACAGATTATAAATTAAATTCTAGAAACTCAATGTAGTTTAAATAGGAAAAATGTAATGAATATATTTGGCAATCTATTGGAAGATAGAAAAGGAACGTGGAGAACTGAACTTCATCACCACACTAAATAACACGACAAGCCCAGGGTTGGAGAAAGGCCCAAATTCTTTATTTGCGTGTTTCTTTGCAGCTGAATAAAATCTTTTGACTATGTTTAATTACCATAGCAATGATGAGAAACTCATATATAGAACATGCTAACAAAAAGCTACCTTTAAGTCAAAGGAGAGGAAAAGGAAGGAAATGGACTCTAATTTCTTTCCTAACTTGGCGTCAATTCTACTTTTAATTCTGAAACTATTATTTTCAAGACTGTCAATATAAGAGGCTAGTATTGAAGCTCTAAGTAGCCAAGAATTTATGCTCCAAATTTAAAAAGACGTTCAGTAAAACCCAGGAGCCACAAGTTCTGCAGGTAGAAGTGCAGGCTTGTACAACTACTGTGGAAGAAGGTGAGGACCCATGGCCAAAAACATCTGAGGGCAGAGCCTGCAAGACTTGCAATGGCCAGCCTCCAAGAATCTGGTCTGGTAGTACTCACTAGACTCTGACAGAGGCAGAGGAGAAAGCATGCTCTCACTTTATTTAGTTACTGAAAATTCATACCACCCTTTCCTTCTGATGATAGAAGAGGGAGAAGAACATCCCTCCTCCCCCGCAAGGTCAAAGCTTCCCTCTTCCACAGAGAGTCACTCTATCAGGTATGCCTGATCTCTCCTGTTGTCTCAACTTCTCCCTCTCTACTAGCTCTTTCTCACCAGCATTTAAAACATGCTTAACCCCAATAAAGATGTTAAAAAAAAAAAAAGCTTAACTCTCTCCTATCTCAAAAACAAAATGTCCTTTGACTTCTTATCTCCTCCCCTTCAAACTTCTAGAAAGAGTAGTCTGTCTCCCCTTCCTTATCTCTCACTCCTCCTATCTTCTGCCCCTTCCACTCTTCTGAAGTGATTCTGGCCAAGGTCACCAATGGCCTACAAGACCTTAACTCCAAGGGATATGTTTCTACCCTATCTTACCAGACAAAGCTGGCCACTCCTTCCTCTCAAAGATTCTCTGCTTTTGACTTCCATGACACCACTCTCCCAGTATTTTGCCTTTCTGGGACCTCATGCTCAGTGCCCTAGTGCACTCTTCTTCCTCTGCCCAATCCCTTTAAAAGTCAGTGTTCCTCAGGGCTCAGCCCTAAGCTCTTCTAACTGTGCGTTCACATGGACACTCCAATACACTTTGTAGGTCAAACAAACTCTATGCCAATCACCCCAAATCTATTTCCAGTCCATAACTCCCTCCTAGGTACCACACCCACATCTGCAAACCCAGACATCCTACAGGACTTAAAATCGATTGTGTCTAAGGCTAAAGTCTTCATCTCCAGAGCTGCACTGACTTTTGTGGTCCTGAAGCATTTTTGCCTTTGGGGACCCTTCCTCCACAGCTTTCAAACAGGCTGTTCCCTCTATCTAGAAAACTTCCTGTTCTCTTCACCTGGCAAACTCCTCGCATCCTTCAGAACTCAACCTAATCAGCATGTCCCTCAGATTCGGGTCTCCACCAGCCTCCAGACTGTTAGGCCCCCTGTTTGCATACACCCACCACATCCGCACTTATGTCATATAGTTCTATAGGACAACAAAATGAATCCGGAATGAAAACAGTCCCGAAGGACTACACACCACTTTTTAAAGCTCAAGAAAACGATTAAACAATGTATTACTTACTGAATTATATATATATGGTAAAACTATCACAAAAAGCAAGGGATGATGAATATAATTCAGGATAGTGGCTACCTCTGGGAATGAGAAAAGGGATTATGAATTTGATGATGTTCTAGTCCCGGATGGTGGGTTCACAAGTGTTTGTTTTATATTTTATATACATTATACATATGTGTTTTTGTATTCATCAAATACTATGTGAAAATGTTTTTAAGTGTTTGCTGAATGCACAGATAACTAACCTCCACTACACATTCCCATCAACATACTCCCATTTTTCCTTCAAAATGTCCCTGTAAAGTAAAAACACGATCCTGTGTCTCCTCTACTCTCAATACTACACTTCTTCTGACACCAGATGTGTGGGTTTTCCATACATGAAGCAAATCTTCGGCTCCATGTAGGTGCCCTACAACTTAATTCCAACACTATCTTCCAGGAGAAAGCATCAGATCCTAAAAGGGTTCAGTCCCACGTGACTGCCTTCCCCAGTGCTTCAGATGCAAATCTCAAGTCCAGGTGGTTACCTGTGCTTCTGACCACAAGCTATAAATCAAATGTTCCCACAACCCCCTCCTTGGGTTCGATTAATTCGCTAGGTGGCTCACAGAACTCAGATAGTTTACTTACTAGATTACTGATTTATCACAAAGGATATTAAAAGATATGAATGAATAGCCAGATGAAGAGACACACAGAGGGAGGTCTGGAAGGGTGGTGAGCACAGAAACTTCTGTCCCAGGGGAGTTTCGGGTGTGCCCCTTCCCGACTTCCAGCTCACCAAGTCAACAACCAGGAAGTTCTCCAAACCCTCCCATACCTTTTGGGTTTGTAAAGAGTAGGACCGATTAAACATTGGCCATTGGTGGTTTGGTTCCCCTGGCAACCAGCCCCAAAGTTAAGTGCTTTACAAAGTCATCTCATTAGCAAATTCAGGTGTGGCTGAAAGGGGTTTGTTAGGAATAACAGAAGACACTTTTATCACTCTTATCACAATCCAAGGGTTTTTGGAGATCGGTGTCACTCTGTCCCTCAGAGAGTTTGGAGGAAAAAGCTTTGGATGGAGCTAGGCAGATCTGACAACTCTGTAACTTTGAGCATATTACTTAACTTCTCTGAGACTCAGCTTCCTCATCTTAAAAGATGAGAGTTACATGAAATAATGCACAGAACCTGCCACTTGATGATTACCTTTGATTTTACTAGAGGATACACGTGAAAGCTGTAGGACTCTGGTACTTCTTAGAAGCCATATGCAGAGTCAGAGACAGTTCTCTGACAGGTTTCAACACCCTGCCATAGCCTTCACTCTCCTGCACCCTCTTGTCCTCAGCAACCTGAGCCACCTGAGATCTGGTGCCCAACTAAATATGAACAAGGGGAATTCCAAGTCAGGCACACAATCTCTAAGGAAAGAGGTCAGGCCTTTTCCAGGTCCCAGAAGCTGTGGGCAGGCCCAAAGCCCCCACTAAAGCATCTGCTGGCTACTGTGTGAGGACCGAGGGAGCCTCCCTAGACAAAACAGGGCACACAAAGACATTGGCAGGTTGCAGTTAGGGCTTACATGTTGACTGCTGTCCAGACACGGTGGTCGATTCGTTAGGTGAGTCAAAGGTTTCCGAAAAGGAGACAGAAAACACTCCTGGCTCTGAGTCTCACTGCTGGATTTCCGTTTCTTAGGAGTCTAGGAGAGAGAATTGGGGAAGGTGAAGTCTGGAAGATATAGAGTTCACCACAATGGCAACTAACATTTCAAATGCTTAAGTGCCAGGCACTGTGCTAAACTCTTCACATGTACAATATTATCGTGTATCATCTTCACAGTAATCCTAAAATACACGTTTATATCCTGATTTAACAGGTGAGAAAACTGGAGCTTAATGAGGTTAAAGAACTTGCCTAATCTGAAGGGCACTAGTAGAGGTAAATGAAGTGGACCTGTGAAGGGCAAGTCCATCAGTAGCACAGAGTCATGCTGCCCGCAAATCTTCACTCTAAAAGCCCCAAGGAATACTGAGTGACCCTTTGCTTCCCTCCCTGAGTTTACCAATGGAGGGCAAGAGTTCAGCTGCTCCCAACTCCCAGGCCTCTGAGACCACTCTCAACCAGCCACACCATAGCAGTGAGAACACCAGCACTGAAAGCATTTTCTGAAGCAACCAGTAGCAGACAGCACCAAGTTCTGCCCCAAGTTCAAGTCTGAGACCCATGTAAGTGGCAAGGGGCAGCCAATGTGTCTCCCTCACAGGTAGAGGAGCCGCCTGCACACCAGCAGTACAACTACAGAGTAAGCCCCACTGAGCCATCAGGCAAGAACCCACTTGCACCAGGTTGCCAAGGTATTTGAAGCTAAGGCATACCTGAAACAGAAACACCAGGCCACTTCCGCTCTCTCTACAGGCTTTTATTCACTCACTAACCCCGCCCAAAAATGCCTTTGAGAAGTTCCTTAGCTAATCTCTTCCTCCAAAGTTCCAGTGGCCAAACACTGCTTCTTGGATTGCTCTCTGAAGTACATACTACATCTTCCTACCGATTTTGGTTACACAGGTCCTGCCCACAGCCAGCCCCAGACAGCCTCCAAGGCAGAGCCCAGTCCAAAGTCGAACATAGTGCCCTTGAGTATTTGCAGGGACTGGAGGGGCATTACCCCTCCAATCTAGGCCCAAGGGAGCTCAGACTCTAAGGTAGGCCCAGTACACTCTACTGTTCTGTGACATTGGGCAGGTGACAAAGAGCGGGCTGCTAGTTGCTGTTGGGGAACCCCCTTTTTTTTCCCAAGGGAGCCAAAAGCCCAACCCAATCAGCTCTCTGCTTTGGAATGCCCCTTCCTAACCAGGAAGATTGAGGCATATTAGCTTCTAATGAGCACCTTGAGAACAAAGATTTTATTTATGTGGTTCAATGCCTGACACATAGCAAGCACTCATTGAAGTTTACTGAAAGAGGCTTCTGGAGGTGACGGGGTTCACTCCATGTAACCCCAGAAACCAGGTCTAGGGTTCCTTTCTGCCTCAACAGCCTGCACCCCCACCTTCCCTATCCCCCTGAGGGCAGAGGACTCACCACTGCTTCAGGCCGCCAGTCTTCCTCATCACAGGGTCCGCCTTCCGGTTTTCTCTTGGCCAGCTGACTGGGAGCTAAGCTCCTCCTCTGTAAGGAGAGGACGGAAAGTGAGCCCATTAGACACCGCCATAGGGCTAGCCACAGCCTCCCCTAGGCCCATATTTACCATTCTGGGCCCAGGAACATAAAATGTCAAGTACCCATCAGCCAAAGGTCGAAGGCACCCAACAGCTGAGAACGCAGAACCAGCCTGGTAAAGAGCGGGCTGCTACATTACTGAGAGCATGGGCTAATTAAAGAGGGAGCATGGATGGAGGAATTACAGCCAGGGGCTGAGGTCTGGGCCCAAACTGTGAAAGTGTCGGTCTCCAGTTAGCCGAGGCAGCCGAGGCAGAAGAGAAGGCCAAAAAGGAAATACCCAAGCAGAAATGAGTAGAGGTCTGGGATGGGGCAAAGAGGCAAGGTAGACTGCCAGACTGAGCAGAGTGGAGTCGAGATAATGTTCCCAGGTGGACGTGAAGGCAGAGGGTAGCTGCGGGGTGGAAAGGGTAATCACAGGCCAGGAGAGAGGCTACAGCGGTGAAAATTCGAGGCCTGGGGAGGGCGAGTCCGGAGGAGTGCGGATGCCGGACTGAGGGAGGCCGAGCAGGGGTCCAGTCAGAACAAGTAGAAGACCCGGCCTTGGGAAGGTAATCCCAGGCGAGGCTGGAAAGAGCGGCAAGGCTGCTCAATCCCAATCACTCCCCCTCAACCTTCCTCTTCCCAAAGCGCGCGTTAACAGCCGCCAGGACTCCCAGGTCCCGCCAGGCCCGGTCAATCGAACCTCCCGCGGTGCCGCCACCGCACCATCCATTGGCTGCGTTCGATGACTTCGGCGCTCGCGACCCAAGGACGGGGGCAGGCCTAGCGCTGTGGTCGCTGAGAGGCCTGGACTCTGGAACTGGGTAGGCTAAACGGACGAGCGAGGAGGAGGGACTTAAGCGGTAGGGCGGGGCCTGCAGTGGCGGGAGCCGTTGGGCGAAGTGGGAGGGGCGAGCGCGCCCGCCGGGTTTTTGCACCCGCGGGCAGGACCCCGGCTTCGGTCCACTGCCGTTTGCGGGAGGCCGGTGAGCTGCCTCTGATGATAACTGTTACTATTTGCCTGGGGTGGGGCAGGGGATAATTTCTTACTGATTTTTAAATTATTTATTAAATTTTTAAGATAATTGCAGATTCACATGCAATTGTAAGAAATAATACAGAGAGCTCCCATGTACCCTTTACCCTTTATTCCATTTCCCCTAATGGTAACATTTTGCAGAACTATAGTATGACATCAAGACCAGGTTATTGACAAAAATGCAGTCAAGATACTGAACATTTCCATCACCTCCTGAGAATCTCTCATGTTGCCCTTTCATAGCCACACCCATTTCCTTCCCCTTCTCACTTCTACCCCTTCCTTAATCCCTGGTAACTAGTAATCTATTCTTCATTTCTATAGCTTTGTCATTTCAAGAATGTTATATAGGGCTTCCCTGGTCGGCTAGGCCGGTGAGCCATGGCTGCTGAGCCTGTGCATCCGGTCCGGAGCCTGTGCTCCGCAACGGGAGAGGCCACAACAGTGAGAGGCCCGCATACCGCAAAAAAAAAAAGTTATATAAATGGAATCATATAATAGTTACTTTCTAAAATTGGCTTTTTTCACTCAGCATGATTCTACAGAGA
The DNA here is from genome assembly GCF_003031525.2 of Neophocaena asiaeorientalis asiaeorientalis. Classification (NCBI taxonomy): domain Eukaryota; kingdom Metazoa; phylum Chordata; class Mammalia; order Artiodactyla; family Phocoenidae; genus Neophocaena; species Neophocaena asiaeorientalis. Next base: position 492,005 of record NW_020173335.1, read on the forward strand.
TTCATCTAGATTGTTGAGCATATGTATATCAATATGTTTCTTACTGTTGCTAAATGGTATTCTGTGGTGTGGATGTACTTCAGTTTATTTAGCTAGTCCTTAGCTAGAAGGACATCTAGGTTGTTTCCAGTGTTGGCTATTATGAACTGCTACAAGCATTCATTTGCAGATTTTTGTGTAAACATAAGTCTTTATTCTCTGGGATAAATACCCAGGAGTGCAATTGCTAGGCTATAGAATATTTGTATGTTTAGTTTTTTTGTTTGTTTTTTTGTTATATGCTGGCCTCTCACTGTTGTGGCCTCTCCCGTTGCAGAGCGCAGGCTCCGGACGCGGACGCGCAGGCTCAGCGGCCATGGCGCACGGGCCCAGCCGCTCCACAGCATGTGGGATCTTCCCGGACCGGGGCATGAACCCGTGTCTCCTGCATCGACAGGCGGACTCTCAACCACTGCGCCACCAGGGAAGCCCTGTATGTTTAGTTTTTTTTTAAAAAAACTCACAAATTGTTTTCCAGAGTGGCTGTATCATTTTACATTCCCACCAGCAATGTTTGAGTGATCCAGTTTTTCCGCATCCTCACAAATTTGGTGTTGTCACTATTTTTTACTTTAGCTCTTCTGATAAGTGTCAAGTAATATATTATTGTGATTTTAACTTATATTCCTCTAGTTGCTAATGACATTGAACTTTTTTTTTTTTTTTTGGCCGCGCTGTGTCTTTTTTGCTGCACGTGGGCATTCTCTAGTTGCAGCGTGTGGGCATTCTCTAGTTGCGGTGAGTGGGGGCTCCTTTTCGTTTTGGTATGTGGACTTTTCATTGCGGTGGCTTCTCTTGTTGTGGCACACAGGCTCTAGGGTGCACGAGCTTCAGTAGTTGTGGTGCGCAGGCTCAGTAGTTGTGGCCCACGGGCTTAGTTGCTCTGCGGCATCTTCCTGGACCAGGGATCGAACCTGTATCCCCTGTGTTGGCAGGCTGATCCTTGACCACTGTGCCACCAGGGAAGTCCCCAGTTTTTCCTTTTTATGGATCATGATTTTGGTGTCAACTCTAAGAACACTTGACCTGGGAATTCCCTGATGGTCCAATGGTTAGGACTTCGTGCTCTCACTGCAGGGACCCGGGTTCCATGCCTGGTCAGGGAACTAAGATCCTGCAAGGTGCGTGGCGTGGCCAAAAAAAAAGGGTTTAAAATTTAAAAAATTACACTTGACCTAACCCTAGATCCCAAAGATTTTCTCCTATGTTTTTTCATAAAAGTTTTATGTTTTGCATTCAAATATGTGATCCATTTTGAGTTAATTTTTGTATAATGTGTTATATTTAGGTAGAGACTCATTGTTTTGCCTATCGATGTTCAATTGCTCTAGCACCATGTAAAAAAACGATTAAAGAAGATAATTTAGGTGATACAAACTTAATTTAACACTTCATGAAGCAGACAATAGCCATTCAGAAAACTGCTAAATGGAACAAAAGACAGGAAACTTATAGGATAAAGAATAATGAACAGGAAGAGAAAAATAGAAAATATCTGATTGACTGGGGCCACATAGTCAACCCCATTTGGGGTGAGAAGGAACAGGAAATAAGTATAGAGCCCAGAGCTGGCTTGACATTTGGGGATTGACTGATGATATAGTGTGTTTCTGTTGAAGTGGAGCATCTATGGGGACATGAAGGTTATCTAAATTTCTGTATCACCACGAGCAGGAATGGCTCCATTTGGGCCCAGACATTTATTTCAACAACCATTTTTTGAAAAGGCTATCTCTCCTTCATTGAATTGCTCTTGTACGTCTGTCAAAAATCAACTGGGCATATTTGTGAGTACATTTCTGGGATCTCTGTTCTGTTTCATTGATCTATGTGTCTATTCCTCCACCAGTACTACACAAGTCTTTTTTTTATATAAATTTATTTTCTTTATGTATTTATTTATGGCTGTGTTGGGTCTTCCTTGCTGCATGTGGGCTTTCTCTAGTTGTGGTGAGTGGGGACTACTCTTCATTGTGGTGTGCGGGCTTCTCATTGCAGTGGCTTCTCTTGTTGTGGAGCACGGGCTCTAGGCACACGGGCTTCAGTGGTTATGGCACACGGGCTCAGTGGTTGTGGCTCACGGGCTCTAGAGCACAGGCTCAGTAGTCGTGGCACACAGGCTTAGTTGCTCCGCAGCATGTGGAATCTTCCTGGACCAGGGCTTGAACCTGTGTCCCCTGCATTGGCAGGCGGATTCTTAACCACTGTACCAGGGAAGCCCCTACACAGTCTTGATAACTGTAGGTATTTGTCTTGAAATTGGGTAGACTGATCCCTCCCACTTTATTTTCTTTTTCAAATTTGTTTTAGCTATTCTAGTTCCTTTGCCTCTCTGTATAAATTTGAGAATAATCTTATCTATGTTTACAAAAAACTCTTGCTGTGATTTTGATAGGAATTTCATTAAACCTGTTTATCAATTTGGAAAGAATTGACATGTTTACTGTGTTGAATCTGCCAATCTGTGAACACAGTATGTCTCTCCATTTATTTAGATTTTGTTTTATTTCATTCACCAGCATTGGGTAGGTTTCAGTATACAAATCCTGTATAGTACATGTAGGTTTTTTTGGTTTTTTTTTTTTTGCGGTACGCGGGCCTCTCACCGCCGCGGCCTCTCCCGTTGCGGAGCACAGGCTCCGGACGGGCAGGCTCAGCGGCCATGGCTCACGGGCCCAGCCGCTCCGCGGCATGCGGGATCCTCCCGGACCGGGGCACGAGCCCGTGTCCCCTGCATCGGCAGGCGGACTCTCAACCACTGCGCCACCAGGGAAGCCCCATGTATGCCTTTTATTTACTTTTCTTGCCTTGTTGCACTGGGTAGAACTTCCCGCACTATGTTGAATGAGAGTGACAAAAGAGGACATCCTGTCTTGTTCCCAACCAGGGAAGCCCCTACACAGTCTTGATAACTGTAGGTATTTGTCTTGAAATTGGGTAGACTGATCCCTCCCACTTTATTTTCTTTTTCAAATTTGTTTTAGCTATTCTAGTTCCTTTGCCTCTCTGTATAAATTTGAGAATAATCTTATCTATGTTTACAAAAAACTCTTGCTGTGATTTTGATAGGAATTTCATTAAACCTGTTTATCAATTTGGAAAGAATTGACATGTTTACTGTGTTGAATCTGCCAATCTGTGAACACAGTATGTCTCTCCATTTATTTAGATTTTGTTTTATTTCATTCACCAGCATTGGGTAGGTTTCAGTATACAAATCCTGTATAGTACATGTAGGTTTTTTTGGTTTTTTTTTTTTTGCGGTACGCGGGCCTCTCACCGCCGCGGCCTCTCCCGTTGCGGAGCACAGGCTCCGGACGGGCAGGCTCAGCGGCCATGGCTCACGGGCCCAGCCGCTCCGCGGCATGCGGGATCCTCCCGGACCGGGGCACGAGCCCGTGTCCCCTGCATCGGCAGGCGGACTCTCAACCACTGCGCCACCAGGGAAGCCCCATGTATGCCTTTTATTTACTTTTCTTGCCTTGTTGCACTGGGTAGAACTTCCCGCACTATGTTGAATGAGAGTGACAAAAGAGGACATCCTGTCTTGTTCCCAATCATAGGGGGAAAACATTGTCTTTCACCATTATGTATAGCGTTAGCAGTAGGTTTTTTGTTGATGTTCATTAACAAATTGAGGAGTTCCCCTCTATTCCTATTTTTCTGGGAAGTTTTATCATGAATAGCTGTTGAATTTTGTCAAAAGCTTTTTCTGTATCAGTTGATAAGATCATGTGAGTTTGCTTCTTTAGCCTGCTAATATGGTGGATTACATTAATTGCTTTTTGAATATTGAACTGGCTTTGCATCCCTGAAATAAACCCTGGATGGTTATAGTATATGATTATTTTTATAGATTGTTGAATTCTATCTGCTAATATTTTGTTAAGAATTTTTGAATCTAAATTCATGAGGGATATTAATCTATAGTTTCTTTTTTTGTACTGTTTTGTCTGGTTTTGGTATCAGGGTAATACTAACTTCATAAAATGAATTAGGAAGTGTTTCCTTCTCTTCTATTTTCTGGAAGCTATTGTGTAGAATTGGTATTAATTTTTCTTTAAATGTTTGGTGGAATTCTCTAGTGAAATCATCTATGCCTGGAGATTTCTTTTATGGGATTTTTAAAAGTAGGAATTCAATTTCCTTAATAGTTATAGAACTATTCAAATTATCTATTTCATATTGGATAAGTTGTGGTAGTTTGTATTTTTTTTTTGAGGAATTGGTCCATTTTGTTCCAGTTGTTAAATTTATGTGTGTAGAGCTTATAGTGTTCCCCTACTATTTTTTTTGATGTCTGAGCATCTGTAGTGATATTCCTTATTTCATCCATAATATTAGTAATTTGTGTCTTCTCTCTTTTTTCTTGGCAGTCTTACGAAAGATTTATTAGATTGATCTTTTCAAAGAATCAGCTCTTTGTTTCACTGATTTTCTCTACTGCTTTTGTTCTTACTGTGTTTTCTTAGATTTTACATTTGTCTCTTTGGCACCCATTAATCACAGGGACAAACTAATGATTAAAGTTGTTTACATCTCCCTTGCAACCTAGCTTTTGCAGGCATGTGAAAATCATATTACAGACTGTTCAACCAATCCCAAGTCTATATGCCAACCACTTCCTTTATTTAACCCTCATACTCCAAGCCAATATTTTCCCTGCCCTAAATCACCCAGGGCCAAGTGCCAGATGACCAGGGACAGACCAAAGCCCACTAGAATTATTCAAATTAGCCAATCCTAAACTGTTTTCCTGCCCTGCTGTGTCTTTCCTGTGGAAACCCCAATAAAGATTGTGCCCCTCACTCCTGTCTGCCTCCTGACCAATACTGGTGCTTCCCCCATGGTCTTGCATAGTGTGCTATGCCTCCCCTTTGTAGGGGAACTGTGAGTAGTAACATTAAACTTTTCTTTCAGTGGCATTAACTTCTCTCTATCATCATTCAGTCAGTGATCAACTGAGACCTGTTAATCAGTTTTCAATTTCATTGATTTCTGCTCTTGTCTTCATTTTTTCCTTCCTTTTGCTTGCTTTGGGTTTATTTTGCTCTTCTTTTTCTAGATTCTTGAGGTAGGAGATTACGTTATTGATTTGACATTTTTCTTCTTTTTTAACATATGCTACAAATTTTCCTCTCCACACTGCTGTAGCTGTGTCCCACAAATTTTGTTGTATTTTCATTTTCATCCAGTTCAATGTATTTTTTCCCTTGAAACTTCCTCTTTGACCAATGGATTATTTAGAAGTGTATTCTTTAGTTCCAAGTATTAAGAAATTTTCTTGTTATCTTTCTGTTATTGATGTGTAGTGATTCCATTGTGGCTAGAGAACACACTCTATATGATTTCAACTCTTTTTGGTTGTTGTTGAGATTTGTTTTATTATTGAGGATATGCTCTATCTTGGTATATGTTCAGTGAGCACTCAAAAAGAATGTGTATTCTGCTGTTGTTTGGTGGAGTGTTATGTAATATTCATTAGATTTGTTAGTTGATGGTGTTATTGTAGATGTCTATATTTTTGCTGGTTGTGTGTCGAGTTGTTCTTTTAATTGCTGTGAGAAGGATACTGAGGTCTCCAACTATAACTGTGGCTATGTTAGGGCTTAATGCTTAAGTCTGCCATTTTGTTTTGTTTTGCTTTCTGTTTGTTCTCTGTTTTTCATTTCTCTGTTTCCTTTTGCCTGCATTACTTGCTCCCTATGGGAACATTTTTAGCATTTCATTTTGATTTATTTATAGTGCTTTTGTATAAATGTTTTTATTTTTGGCTGTGTTGGGTCTTCATTGCTGCATGCAGGCTTTGTTTAGTTGTGGCAAGTGGGGGCTACTCTTTGTTGCGGTGCACAGGCTTCTCATTGAGGTGGCTCCTCTTGTTACAGAGCACAGGCTCTAGGTGCGTGGGCTTTGGTAGTTGTGGCACGTGGGCTCTAGAGTGCAGGCTCAGTAGTTGTGGTGCATGAGCTTTGTTGCTCCGCAGCATGTGGGATCTTCCCAGACCAGGGATCAAATTCGTGTTCCCTGCATTGGCAGGTGGATTCTTAACCACTGTGCCACCCGGGAAGTCCTATAGTGCTTTTGAATGTATGTCTTCGTATAGCTTTTTTTTAGTAGTTGCTCTAGGTATTACATTTTATCCATAATTTGTCCCAGTCTACTGGTGTCATCATTTTACTAGTTCAAGTATAGAATCTTTAACTGTCCTTACCTCCTTTGACTCTCCCCCATTTATTATAATTGCCTTCAATATTTCCTCTACAAACACTTAGGACAATATCAGAAAGTGTTGTAATTTTTGCTTCAATTATCATAATTTAGAAAACTTAAGAGGAGAATGAAATCCTATTGTGTTTACCCATATTTTTTCTTACTGTATTCTTTCTCCTTTCCTGATGTTCTAGGGTTCCTTCTTTTATATTGTTTTCTTTATGCTTAGAGAACTTCCTTTAGCTATTTGTTTAGGTATGTCTGCTGGTGATAAATTTTCTTAGTTTTCTATTATCTGAGAATGTCTTGATGTCCCCTTCATTTCTGAATGACGTTTTTACTGGGTATAGGATTCTGGATTGACAGCACTTGAAAAATATTGTGCTACTTCCTTCTGACCTCCATGGTTCTGATGAGAAATCTGTTGTCATTCTAATTATTTTTCACCTATAGGTAAGGTGTGTGTGTTTTTTTTTTTCTTTTTTTGGTCTGGCTGCTTTTAAGATGTTTTCTTTGTCATTGTCAGAAGTTTATGATGTGTCTTGATGTGGATTTCTTTGGTTTTGTCCTGTTTGGAGTTTGCTCAGTTTCTTGAATTTGTAGGTTTATGTTTTGACAAATTTTGGAGATTTTCAGCTATTGTTTCTCCCAGTACCTTTTCACACCCTCCCTCTTTATCCTGTCCTTCTTGGACTCTGTCATGAATGTCATATCTTTTGCTGTAGTCCCACCAGTCCTTGAGCCTTTTTTTTCTCTCCCTGTTCAGACTGGAGAATTTCTGTTGTATCTTTGTGTTCACAGATACTTTCCTATGTCCGCTCTGTCCATTCTTCCATTGAAACCATCCATTGAGTTTTTTAAATCAAAAGTTACTGTATTTTTAGTCCCAAATTTAGAATTGGTTCTTTATATCTTCTATGTCTTCACTGGACTTTCTGTTTCCATGCTGAGACTTTCCATTCTTTTGCATTTATTTCAAGCATGTTTGTAATGGCTCACAGAATTTTTATGATGGCTGCTTTAAAATCTTTGCCAGATAATTCTAATATCTCTGTTATTGTGGTATTGGCATCTGTTGGATTTCCTTTTCTCTCAAAAAATAGAAAATATGGCAAGTGTCTTTTTTGTTTTTTGTAACCTGGATATTTTCCTGAATGTTATGAGACTCTAGATCTTATTTAAACCTTCTGTTTTAGCTGGCTTTTTTTTTTTTTGGACACTGTTCAGGCAGGAGAAGTGAGGGCAGTGCCAAGTTACTGCCAGGTATACGTAGAAGTCCAGGTTCCTTACACAGCTTCCATTGATACCTGAGGCGGGGGACTTCTCCTTACTGCTGGGCAGAAATGTGAGTGCAGCACCCTACTTGACCTTTTCTGACACCTCCCAAGTGGGGATGTTGGGGTACCCCCCAAAGCAGGAAATCTAGGCTGCACACGTGGCCTTTGCTGACATGGGTAAGGTAGGGCTACCGTTTTTTTCTGTGTTGTTTAGCTAGGCCAGAGCACTTCTTGTCTAGACGATTTTCTCCTTGCTGAGCTGCCTCTTTTCCTTGGTCCTTTGGCTAGAGAAAACAGGCTTTTATGGGGCTCTTTTGGTCTGTACTCGTTGGCATTTCTGGTTGCCAGTTTCTTCAGCTCTAAAAAAACTCAGGGAACTTACCACCATGTCATTCCTCAGGAATTCCTAGGAATCCCAAGGTTCCTAGCCAGTCTCTCCTCTCTCTATCTTTCAGAGTCTTCTTATTTTTGTTTTATATATAAAATCCAGGATTTTTAGTTGTACTTAGTGGGAGGAATAGGGAAAAATACATCTACTCCCATATTCCCAGTAGCAGAAGTTCCTATTATTATTACTTTTAAATGACGTTTGAGCTAGGTTGTAAAAAATAAATGGAGGAATAATTAATTAATACAACTGGCAGAGAGCAGAATCTCAGAGAGAAGGAGCAGTGTGTATTAGAGCACAGGTGTATGAAACTGAAAGCTGGGATGCATGGCTTTGGTGAGAGCAGGAGACTGAAAAGTAGGGAAAGGTCACACTGGGGAAAGCCTTCCTATTGAGCTAAGGGTCTCAGCCTACTTTGCCTCCTCCATATTCTATCCCCATTCTCTTACTTATGTGGCTGACCTCCAGTAGGGGCCCCAGGAGGTAAAATCTGGCAATGAGACAGCCAAGTGAAATCTGGATTCTTTTTTTTTCTTAATTATTATTAGTAGTAATTTATTTATTTGGTTGCGCCAGGTCTTAGTTGCTGGAGATGGGCTCCTTAGTTGCGGCAGGCGGGCTCCTTAGTTGTGGCATGCAAACTCTTAGTTGCGGCATGCATATGGGATCTAGTTCACAGAGCAGGGATCGAACCTGGGCCCCCTGCATTAGAAGGGCAGAATCTTAACCACTGCGCCACCAGGGAAGTCCCAAAATCTGGATTCTTAAAGGGCTTCCTATCTGCCCTAGACACAGAAAGGAAGCCTGATGGAGGCTCCTGCCTCCCAGGAGCTGAGCTGGTGGACCCTGAGCTGGCAGACTGGAGCCAGCTGAGCTGAGCTGTGGACTGGAGCCAGGCCAGAACTGCTGGACCATGATTTCTCTTCCCCTCTCAAAAGCCTGGTACATCCATATACATACATAAGCCACAAGCCTGTACTTCATCATTGCATCTGTGGGCCACTGGAAACTGACCAGTGGTCAGAAGACTGCCTCTAAATTGATGTGTGACCTTGAGCACATCATTTTCTCTTTCTGGGCCTCAACTTCCTCATCTATAAGATGGAAATAATGGTAATTCCTGGGCAGCCAGCTTCACAGGACTATTGTGAGGATTAAAGCTGAACTTATGGGCTTCCCTGGTGGCGCAGTGGTTGAGAGTCCGCCTGCCGGTGCAGGGGACACAGGTTCGTGCCCAGGTCCGGGAAGATCCCACATGCCGCGGAGCGGCTGGGGCCGTGAGCCATAGCCGCTGAGCCTGCGCGTCCGGAGCCTGTGCTCTGCAACGGGAGAGGCCACAACAGTGAGAGGCCCGCATACCGCAAAAAAAAAAAAAGCTGAACTTATGCCAAATGTCCATCAACTGATGAGTGGATAAATAAAATACAATGGAATAGTATTCAGCAGTAAAAAGAAATTAAGTACTGATGCACATTACAACATGGACGAACCTTGAAAACATTACGCTAAGTGAAAGAAGCCAGACACAAAGGCACACATTTTATGATTTCCCTTTACATGAAATAATCAGAATAGGCAAATCTATAGAGACAGAAAGTAGATGAGTGGTTGCCTGGGGATAGGAGGGGGGCAGGGAAGAGTAGGACTGCTTATGAGTGCTGGGTGTCATGTGCAGGTGACGAAGATGCTCTGAGATTGATTGTGATGATGGCTGCCCAACTCTGTGAATGTACTAAAAGCCATTGACTTGTACACTTTAAACAAGTGAATTGTATGGTATACGAATTATATCCCAATAAAGCCATTTTTAAAAACAAAAAGATGAACTAATAGCCACAATTACATTAAAATCATAATAATACTCGTAGCTGACTTTTAGTCAGCATTTACCATATGCCTGGCACTTTCCCAAGCACTTCCTACATATTATTTAATTCTTACAAAAACCCTGTTGGTAGGTATTGTTATCCTTATTTCGTTTATTTATTATTTTTGGCTGCATTGGATCTTCGTTGCTGCACACAGTCTTTAGTTGGGGGCTACTTTAGTCGGGGCGAGCGGGGGCTACTCTTTGTTGCGGTGCACGGGCTTCTCATTGCGGTGGCTTCTCTTGTTGCGGAGCACCAGCTCTAGGCACACAGGCTTCAGTAGTTGTGGCTCAGGGGCTCTAGAGCGCAGGCTTAGTAGTTGTGGCACACAGGCTTATTTGCTCTGTGGCATGTGGGATCTTCCCGGACCAGGGCTCGAACCCACATCCCCAGCGTTGGCAGGCAGATTCTTAACCACTGCGCCACCAGGGAAGCCCTATCCTTATTTTATAATTGAAGAAATTGAAGCTCAGAGAGAGACCAGTGCACCTCTTTCACTCAGTGACATGTGCCACCACAGACCAGGGGCAGCCCAGCTGCTGAGACCCCACTAGGCAACCCCAGATACTAGAAATGATTGGGCCTGCACACACTTTAGGCCCACATATGGCTTCAGCTACCTTCAGGCCACAGGTGTGGAAGCCTGGGGATTTCCATTCATTTCACAAGTATTTATTGAATACCTACTCACTAAACAGGCATCTATGAGAACTCATTGCGGTGGCTTCTCTTGTTGCGGAGCACCAGCTCTAGGCACACAGGCTTCAGTAGTTGTGGCTCAGGGGCTCTAGAGCGCAGGCTTAGTAGTTGTGGCACACAGGCTTATTTGCTCTGTGGCATGTGGGATCTTCCCGGACCAGGGCCCGAACCCACATCCCCAGCGTTGGCAGGAAGATTCTTAACCACTGCGCCACCAGGGAAGCCCTATCCTTATTTTATAATTGAAGAAATTGAAGCTCAGAGAGAGACCAGTGCACCTCTTTCACTCAGTGACATGTGCCACCACAGACCAGGGGCAGCCCAGCTGCTGAGACCCCACTAGGCAACCCCAGATACTAGAAATGATTGGGCCTGCACACACTTTAGGCCCACATATGGCTTCAGCTACCTTCAGGCCACAGGTGTGGAAGCCTGGGGATTTCCATTCATTTCACAAGTATTTATTGAATACCTACTCACTAAACAGGCATCTATGAGAAGCGGGATGGAGTAGTAGTTAAGAACTAGATTGCCTGGGGACTTCCCTGCCGATCCAGTGGTGAAGACTCTGCGCTCCCAATGCAGGGGGTGTGGATTCAATCCCTGGTCGGGGAACTAAGATCTCTCATGCCACATGCCACATGGCGTGGGCGCAAAAGAAAAAAAAAAAAAAGCTAGACTGCCTGGGTTCAAATCTCAGCTGTCCACTTATTACCTTTATAACCTTGGCATGTATTATGTTCCTTAACTTCTCTGAACCTAAATGAACATAGTAATGGAGTAATAATAGCCACCTCATACCTATAACTCATAATTACATGTTATGTATATAAAACACTTAGGATAATGCCTGATACATATAAAAGTGCCAGATGTGGTTACTACCATTATCATGTGCCAGGCACTCTGATGTGAGGCACTGGGGAAAGAGTGTTGAATAAGATATAGTCTCTATCTTCATGAATATTATAACCTACCTTATTTATGAATTTATAAACTCTAGTCCTTCAGGGAGAAAGGAGCTATATTAATTACAATTAGGTTTGGCTGTAAGTTGTAGAAAATCCAAAATAACAGTACCTTACAAAAGATAAGTTTATTTCTCCTTCACAGAAAAGGCCAGAGACAGGCAATTCAAGGCTGGTAGTGTGGGTTTTACAAAGTTGTCAGCTTCTTTTTTCTTCCCCATCTTCAGCATGTGAATTCCACCTCACAGTCAAAATTGCCTGCTAAATTTCCAGATATTCTGCCTGCATTTAAACCAGCGGGAAAGAGGAAAGGACAAAGAATTGGACTTTCCACGCTTTAAGAAAACTTTCTGGATGTTGCCCATCAAGGTAGACACAGGGATGATGTAAGAAATGACTTGCTGTCTGTGATGGCTAATTTTATGTGTCAACTTGACTAGACCACATGGTGCCCCGATATTTGATCAAACATTCTGAGTGTATCTGTGAGGGTGTTTTGGAGGTGATTAACATTTGAATCAGTTGATTGAATAAAGCAGATTGCCCTCCCTAATGTGGGAGGGCCTCATCCAATCAGTTGAAAGCCTGACTAGACCCAAAAGGCTGACCCTCCCCTGACTAAGAGAGAATTCATTCTGCCTGACTGCCTTCAAACTGGGACACCTGTTTTTTCCTGCCTTCAGACTTAAACTGAAACATCAGATCTTCCTGGATCTTGAGCCTGCCAGCCTTCAGATTAGAACTACATCATTGGCTCCCCTGGGTCTCCAGCTTGCCAATTCACCCTGCAGATCTTGGGACTTGTCAGCCTCCATATAGTGTGAGCCAATTCCTTATAATAAATCTCTCTCTCTCTCTGTCTCTCTCTCTCTGTCTCTCTCTCTCTGTATATATAATAGAGAGAGATAGATATAGATATTCTATTGGTTCTGTTTCTTTGGAGAACCCTAATGCACTGCCCATCTGTAGAGAATGTGGTTATTATCAAACAGCCTCTGGCAGTTGGCTCCTTCATGCTGCACAGACCCACTTTACTTGGGGTCATACTATTCCATAGTAGCTTGCGTCAGGTGACCGAGAGAGTGAGACTATAAAGGCCCAACAATTTGGGCCCAACAAGGTACACTCTGACAGGCAGTAAGTGATACAGAGCTCCCCACTGAGTTGCCTGCAGCTTCACAGTTTGACTTCTTTCTCTGCCCATTCCTGTTTCTGCACCCTTTTTCTCATAGCTGTTCATTTGTAATGAGTATCTAGCACCCCAAATTCCTTCTCAGCTTCTGACTCCGAAGAACCCGACCTGAAAAACCTATATTATATTACCTCAGCCACATATAAATGCAGAAGCTGGGAAATATAGTCTTTATTCCAGATGGCCTTGTGCCCATTGAAAAACAGGGAGTTCCACTACTTGTGAAAAAGAGAGTGTTGTAGTAGCTCAGGGGGGCCCAGGGGTGCCCAATGTGGAGTCAAAGGTTCGTAAAGGAGAAGAGGCTCCCTGAACAGGTAAAGAAGGTTTCAGGCACTTGGAAAACGTAGATTTTTGCTTTGCCACAGGCAAATGAAGTATTTCTGGTTCTGGTTTCCAGTGATGGCAGATAAGTTCAGTCAGACTAACCTTTCATGAATAACAATTACAAAATTTGAGGAAAAAATTTTTTTTAATTATTTGAAGGCACTGGAGAGTGACCAAAAGTAAGCAAAACTGGAGGTAAGTAACCTTGGAAAACAACTGCAACTGGTGAGATTTGTGAATCTGTGGCATTTTGCTGAGAGCATTCCCCAACCTGCAAGCAGCTCTGGTGGGGAAAAGACACAGCTTTACTGCCTTGAGGTGTTAGAGATTAGAGTTTGGGGCTGGCAGAACAGCCAGAGTTAGAGGAGAAATCCTGGAAAGCAGAGAATAGCAGGGCGGGGGATCCCCAATATTTGCATAAAATAATCCCCCCCAATCCTTGTTTGACTGCTAACCTACACATGCATAGGGTTAACACCAGGCAGCCCAGTTTAAAAAAAAAAAAAAAAGCGGGCTTCCCTGGTGGCGCAGTGGTTGAGAGTCTGCCTGCCAATGCAGGGGACGCGGGTTCGTGCTCCGGTCCGGGAAGATCCCACATGCTGCGGAGCGGCTGGGCCCGTGAGCCATGGCCGCTGAGCCTGTGCGTCCGGAGCCTGTGCTCCGCAACGGGAGAGGCCACAACAGTGAGAGGCCCGCGTACCACAAAAAAAAAAAAAAAAAGCAACAGCTAGAAGGTGAAAGAACTGGGTGAGGATATCAGCTTTTGCCTGCTGGAGAGAGGATTTGGAGTTGAAGTCTAGCCAAGCTAGCTTCCTGCAAGAACAAAAACCATTCTTCAAAGGAACATAACAGAATCTAGAATCCTGGGACATATCATTCTTAATGTCCAGTATCTAACAAAAATAGTGGGCAAGTGAAGAAACAGGAAATGTTATAAGTCAGTCAACAAAATCCCCAAGATGACTCAGATGTTAATTTAATTCAGCTGTTATTAAGTTTCAAAGACATAAAGGAAATGTATGCAAACGAAATACCACTACATAGCTACTAAAATAGCTAAAATTAAAAAGACAATATGTTAAGTGTTGGTGAGGATGTAGAGCAACTGGCATTCATATACATTGCTGGTTGGAGTGTAAAATGGTATAAGCATTTTCAGAAAAGTGTTGGTAGTTTCTTGTAAAATTATACTTACCACATGACCCATCCATTCCACTCCTGTATTTATCCAAGAGAGCTTTTATTTGAGAAACAAATGTTTACAAAATAGCCTGTACATGAATGTTCACAGAATCTTAATTCATAAGAGCCCCAAACTGAAAACAACACAAATGTACATCAATAAGTGAATGGATTAACAAATTGTGGTATATTCATACAGTGGAATACGACTCAGCAATTACAAGTAACAAACTTTTTTTTTAAGTTTTATTTTTTAATCTTTATTTATTTATTTGGCTGCGTTGGGTCTTAGTTGCGGCAGGCGGGCTCCTTAGTTGCGGCTCACAGGCTCCTTAGTTGCAGCTCGCCAGCTCCTTAGTTGTGTCATGCAAACTCTTAGTTGTGGCATGCATGTGGGATCTAGTTCCCGTACCAGGGATCGAACGTGGGCCCCCTGCATTGAGAGTGTGGGGTCTTAACCACTGTGCCACCAGGGAAGTCCCAGTAACAAACTTCTGATCCATAAAATATGTATGAACCTCAAAAACATGATGCTGAACAAAAAAAGCCACACATAAAAAAAGTACATGTTGTATTATCCTACTTACATGAAATTCTAAAACGAAATACTAATCTTCATTAATACAAAGCAGATCTATGGTTGCTTGGGGCCAGGGCAGTAGAGAGACTGGCTGCAAAGGGTCATGAGATAAATTTTTGAGGTGATGAAAATGTTCTATGTATTGATTGTAATGATGATTACATCAGTGTATACATTTTCAAAACTCATCAAACTGTAACTTAAAATGGGTTCATTTTCTTATATGCAAATTATATCTCAATAAAGTTTATTTTAATTAAAAAAAAAAATAAAGACAATTTCAGATCAATAAAAACAGAAAATCATCACCACCAGATCTGTACTACAAGAAATGCTAAGGAAAGTTCTTCAGACTAAAGGAAAATGACACCAAATAATCCACAGGAAGGGAGATCACCAAAAATAATAAATATGTCAGTATTGTAGGTGGAATAATGACCCATTAAAGACATCCCTGACCTAAATTCCAGAATCTATGAATATGATAGTTTACAAAGGAGAATTAAGATTGAAGATGGAATTAAGGTTGCTGATCAGCTGACCTTGAGATCAAGAGATTATCCTGGATTATGTGACCCAGTGTAGTCATAGATGTCCTTATAAGTGGAGGAAGGAGGCAGAAGAGTCAGTGTCAGAGAGCAGATGGCCTCTAGAAGCTGGAAAATGCAAGGAAACAGATTCTGCCCTAGAGCCTCTAGAAAAGAATGCAACCCTTCTGGCACCTTGATGTTAGCCTAATGAGACCCGTTTCAGACCTCTGACCTCCAAAACTGTAAGGTAATAAGTTTGTGCTGTTTTACACCACTAAGTTTGGTAACAAATTTGTGTTGTTTTACATCATTAAATTTGGTAATTTGTTACAGTGGCCATAGGAAACTAATACTGTTGGTTATTATAAAAGTCTGGCTTAAAAAAATTTTTTTCTTCTCTTAGTTTCTTTAACATGCATATGACATGTTAAAACAAACATTATAGGGCTTCCCTGGTGGCGCAGTGGTTAAGAATCCGCCTACCAATGCAGGGGACACAACTACCACCAAAAAAAAAAAAAAAAGGCTTTCCTGGTGGTGCAGTGGTTGGGAGTCTGCCTGCCAATGCAGGGGACACCGGTTTGAGCCCTGGTCTGAGAAGATCCCACATGCCGCAGAGCAACTAAACCCATGTGCCACAACTACTGAGCCTGTGCTCTAGAGCCTGCGACCCACAACTGCTGAGCCCATGTGCCACAACTGCTGAAGCCCGCGTGCCTAGAGCCCGTGCTCCACATCAGGAGAAGCCACCACAATGAGAAGCCTGTGCACTGCAATGAAGAGTGGCCCCCGCTTGCCGCAGCTAGAGAGAGCCTGCACGCAGCAACAAAGACCCAACTCAGCCACAAATAAATTAATTAATTTTAAAAAAAGATGTTAAAAAAACAAGAAAAGAAAAACTCAGTACTATCTCAGGCAAATAACATTCAAATCTTCTTTTTTTAAAAAAATTAATTTATTATTGGCTGCATTGGGTCTTAGTTGTGGTGCGCAGGCTTCTCATTGCTGTGGCTTCTCTTGTTGTGGAGCACAGGCCCTAGGCACATGGGCTTCAGTAGTTGTGGCACGTGGGCTCAGTAGTTATGGCTCACGGGCTCTAGAGCACAGGCTCAGTAGTTGTGGCACACAGGCTTAGTTGCTTCACAGCATGTGGGATATTCCCAGACCAGGGCTCGCATCCGTGTGCCCTGCATTGGCAGGTGGATTCTTGACCACTGTGCCGCCAGGGAAGTCCCCGTTGAAATCTTTTGACCTGAATCTCTTGCCTCACCCAGCGTACTAAAAAATTGACAGTGGTCCTAGTGCCTTTCCTATCAAATCTAAAATTTGATCTTCCTTCAATCTTAAAATGTCTTTACTTTGGTGCCCCCACTTTAAGCAAGCCAGTATGCTTTTTTTTAATCCCACCATTCCTTGCTTCCAAGGCCATTTTATATATCCTATGATGTCCCTACCCTCTTGGCCAATTGTTACTAGCCAAATGCACAAATCAGGTCTCCCTGAGAAATCCTTTCCAAACTTAGTCCCCATCCCATTCAGATGATATATTTATTTGTTTTCAAATGTATGTGTATCTTGTTTTCAGCACCAAACTGTATATTCCTAAGATACGTTGGCATCTGCTCAGGGGCTCCCCATACTGGACTCAAGAAAAAAATCAGTTATTATCTAAGCCAGGGGATTCCAATCAACTGGTCAAGTTTAAGACATGATTAGTTGAAGCTACTGATGGTCACACTCTTGAAAATGTCTCTCTTTAATACGTTTCCTTAGTTCTTGCACATGAGCTCTCATTTATTCCTCCTATAGAACCATTTATTTGTGATATATTAGTATAACTGTGTGCTCAAATAAGTTTGGAAAACAATACTTGCTCTATATCATGTCCTTTTAAAAATGTTGATAAATAACAATATATGTTTCATATAATAAAAAAAAAAGAAAAACTCGGAAATGAGGTGACAGGTCTCAGGAAAGAATTAGAAATGAAAGAAAAAAATCATTTTAGAAATGAAGACCAAACTAGAAAGTACACAACAGCAAATAAACACAATAGATAATGCCTTAAATAAAATGGAAAAGAAAAAATTTTAAATCAAAAAGAAATGAAGAAAGGTAAAAAGGATTTGAAACACAATGACCAATACTGAAAATAGGCAAAGAAGACTAAAATATAGATAGATAGACAGTTAGATAGATAGATAGAGAGATAGATAGAGTCCCTGAAGAAGAAAAAAAAAGGAACAGAAAAAACACTAAAAACTATTGAAGAAAATTTTCCTGAAATAAAGAAAAATTTGAAGCTGCACATTCAAAGATCATACTTCAAAGCTGAGAATATAGTCCCCAAATGACCAGCACCAAGACATTCTAATAAAATGACTGAACTTTAAAGAAAAAAATACTTTGGCCATCTAAAAAAATACACAACACATGACTTAGAAGGGAAGATTAGATTATCATTAGACTTTTCAAATACTTTATGAATGAAGTAACATATTTAAGAGACTCAAGAAAGTAAAGTGTGAACCTAGCAAAAGACTTAATAAGTATGAAGGACACAAACTTATCAACATGTAAGATCTCAGAGAATACTGTTCCCAAGGGCTTTTCGTGGGGAATCTAGTAGAAAACTAACTTCAGATAACCAAAATGAGTAGAGTGACTTAAGGACTGGAGGTGAATATTATAAGATTACTTGTAGAACTAAAACTACATAGAGGCTAAGAAGAAAAAAGAGTATAGCATATCATGACTATATGCCCTGACAATGTAGATTCACTACAAAGTTGTTTAATGAGGTGGAGAATGGCAACTGCATTTGCAAAATACTTTTTTAATGTTTTCAGTAATCATATTGGTGGTAGTATTAATATTGTTATTCTGAGAGTGCTTTGTGTATGAGATAAAAGAAATGAGTAATTATGGAATATTCTATCATCTCCTGTGTCCTTAAAAACTAAGATTCTCAGTATGGAAGAAAGGAGCCAGAGAAGAGATTAAGTAAATGTTCTTGAGTCTTTAATTTGAATTGAAAGTATCACTATGTACTCCTGAATTATTTTAGTGTGTGTATGTGTGTGTACTATATATATAAAGTCTATCCACTGAATCTGTAGTTCTGTCCACTGAAAAGGCCTGGCGGTGGTCTTGAAATATAATTTCTTACTTAAAAAACTGAAGGCTTCTTAGAGAAATGGTTGATTGCAGTCTGGGGCAAGAAGTATAGAAGAAAGATGACCCAGGAATATTTTGTCAAACCAAACAGAAGGAAAGCTATCAAAGATTACTAGAGTTGGGACCTCCTTCGTGGCACAGTGGTTAAGAATCTGCCTGCCAATGCAGGGGACACGAGTTCGAGCCCTGGTCTGGGAAGATCCCACATGCCGTGGAGCAACTAAGCCCGTGCACCACAACTACTGAGCCTGTGCTCTAGAGCCCACAAGCCACAACTACTGAGCCCACGCGCTTCAACTACTGAAGCCCGCTTGCCTGGAGCCCATGCTCCGCAACAAGAGAAGCCACCGCAATGAGAAGCCCATGCACCGCAACAAGGAGTAGCCCCTGCTCACCACAACTAGAGAAAGCCCAAAAGCCCATGCGCAGCAAAGAAGACCCAACGCAGCCAAAAAAAAAAAAAAAAGATTACTAGAGTCACGTCAAAAGAACCAAGGAGCCAGTATAATGAGACTCCACTGCCAAAGTTGGGGCACTTGGCAGTTCAATAATGACAACAATTCTAATTGATGATTGAAACCCATCAAATATATATAAATCCATAGGTTCATAATGATATATATTTTTTTCATAGTGGTATTTTTTAAAGTGGTCAACTTTGGAGGATGATAGGGATTCAATTCATTATCTTCAAAACTGGTGAAAAAAGAATCAAACATTTATTCTGCCTTTCCTATGTGAACCGTACCCTCAGAAACCAAATAGTAGGTAAGAGGATGTTTCTCTTTATGAAAGTATTTCAATGAATAAATAAAATTGTAGAATTAATGGCATCCTCAACGAATAAATGGCCACCGGCAATAAACATCAACACCTGAAAAGAATTGCAAGCATAGAGACTGTATTTATATGCTTCTTAGAGTCTTGCCGAAGTCATCAAATCTGAGTCTGATTCAGCCTCTGGATCCAGCTGCCAATTTGCAGGAAATATTGAGAACACAGGACCATTCAGAACTGCATTATGAGTACGTAATCAGCAAAATCCAGACTGTGATAAACTCTATACTTCAAATGGCCCAGGTTGTTCAACAAATAAATTGTAAGGAATTAAGAAAGGGATGAAGGGGGGACTTTAAATTAAGAGACTTAAAAAGACATCAAATGTACTAAGTGAAGTAAATCAGACAGAGAAAGACAAATATCATATGAGATCACTCATTTAGAATCTAATTTTTAAAAAAAATGACACAAGTGAACTTATTTATAAAACAGAAACAGATTTACAGATATCGAAAACAAACTTATGGTTACCAAAGGGGAGACATGTGGGGGAGGGGTACATCAGGAGTTTGGGATTAACATATACATACTATGTTGGTTGTCTAAGATAGAAAACCAACAAAGACCAACTGTATAGCACAGGGAACTCTACTCAGTATTCTGTGATCAGCTATATGAGAAGAGAATCTGAAAAAGAATAAATATATGTATATGTATAAGTGAATCACTTTGCTGTACACCTGAAACTAACACAACATTGTAAATCAACTACACTCTAATAAAATAAAATAAAAAGACATCAAATGTTTTCAAGTGGACAAGACTATAGTATCTAAGGATGTCCATTTGGATGATAAAGATATAAAATAAAATACAAAGAAGTGAATACTGTAATCAGGAAATGGTTGCTTATCAGCAGAGGAAGGGGATTATAATTGGGATGGGGCACATGGACAGGACTTGTGGGTGGGTTCTAGTTCTTAACATGGCAATGGTTATAGGAGTGTTTGCCTTAGAATAATTCATTAAGCCTTACATTTGTTGTGTGTGTTTTCTACACTTGTGGTTTATTTTACAATGAATACTTTTTAAAAGAATAGCAAGGTGCTCGCTTCGGCAGCACGTATACTAAAATTGGAACGATACAGAGAAGATTAGCATGGTCCCTACACAAGGATGACACACAAATTTGTGAAGCGTTCCATATTTTTTGAAGATCCATGTACAAAAAAAATAAAAGAATAGTAAGGCAGTATTATGACCAAATTCATGCCAATAAATTCAACAACTTAATTGAAACAAATTCTTTGAAAAACACAACTTACCAAAACTAACTCAAAATGAAATTAAAAGTTGGAATAGCTCTATATGTATCACAGAAATTGAATTTGTTATCAAAAACCTCCCCCACAAGGAAAACTCCAAGCCCGTATTATTTCACCGATGAATTCTATCAAATACTGAACAATGCTACCAATCTTACACAGATGCTTTCAGAAGACAAAGAAGGAGGAAACAATTCTAACTTCTTTTAAGAGGCCAGCATAATCCTGATACTAAATTAAAAAAAAATTTATCAGAAAATTGAATAATTATATTTTATTATATTGAGGAATTACTAATTTTAGGTGCCATAATGGTAATAAAATTCCTTATCTTTTAGAGGTACAAACTAAAACATTACAAATGAACTGGAATCATATCTAGTTTTGCTTCAAAATAATCTTGGTTAGGGGGAGAGTAGCTGAGGGAATAAATAAACCAAGATTGGCCAGAGTTGATAATTACTGAAGCTGGGTGATGGATGCATGGAAATTCATTATACTATGTTCTCTACTATTGTTTATACTCAAGATTTTTTATAATATAAAACAAAAATAACTACAAATGATTAAAAGACATTAAATAAATAAAAGCTATAAGTTCACAACAATAATTTATTTATTTATTTTCCGTACACGGGCCTCTCACTGTTGTGGCCTCTCCCGTTGTGGAGCACAGGCTCCGGACGCGCAGGCTCAGCGGCCATGGCTCACGGGCCCAGCCGCTCCGCGGCATGTGGGATCTTCCCGGACCGGGGCACGAACCCGTGTCCCCTGCATCGGCAGGCGGACTCTCAACCACTGCGCCACCAGGGAAGCCCCACAACAATAATTTAAAGAGAAAGTGAAACAAAACAAAATCATTAAACACCAAGTTGCTAGGACATCAACTTACTACTTTGAAAGGGATAAATAAGGGAAGAGATTTAAGCATTTATCTTGCCATTCTGGTCTGAACTTTATTTCAGGGTAACCAGATGGTCCTGGAGGATGTGAAAATGTTTTTCTGTACAAAATTAGAACTAATAAAAGAAAAATAATAGCATTAGGAAATCATCATTTTGTAATTGCTAGTGAAATAACCAATTAATAAAATGGTCATTAATGGATGGTAAAACAATTTGGTGAACAGTTGACAGGGAACTTTATGATGCAGGATCAGGCTATCACCACCTGAAAATGGAAGAAGCCTGGGACCTGAAATGGGCAGTGAAGGAGAGCCGTACAACCAAGAATACCTGTGCTCCTGTGTAAGTGAAAAATAAATCTTTATTGTGTTAAATTACTGTAATATGGGGCAATTCATTATAAAGGCTGGCTTACTATTTATATATATTAAAACACATATGCACATAATTATTTACATTTTCAAAGATACATATATATCCAAACACATACTGAACACATTAACATGTATGCCTGGGTCAGGGAGAGGAATGACAATAGGGATCAGGGATTAAAAAAAGATCAAACAAAAAGAGACTTAGTATCAACAGATGACAAGAGTTCACCCCGCTCTGAGGAGAATGGTTTAACTATTAAGGAATAAAAAGATAATAATTTAAAAGAGAGACAACTAATCTACCCTTTCTAGAGAGAGCCCAGGCTAGTTACCTGGTAATTATCTTCTGCCTTGAGGGGGAGCACAGAATGGTTGTGGAGAGGAGGCAGTGTTGAAGATAGAGCCTGTTAGAATCCTCCACCATGTTCACCAGGGACGTCTCAGTCCTGAAAAGTTCCCTAAACTGAGAATTTCTCCCAAGTCTGACCTTCACTCTCAGTTCTCCTTGGTAGTGAAGATGAAGGAGGCACTCGCCATTCTCCAGACATGGGGCCTGGGCCTGGCTAGCTCCCCTTGGCACCACCTCTCACTCCAGGCCGAAGGAGGCTAGACAAAGCATAGAGGCTCCTTCTGGGTGTGGATGCATCCTCCTGCCCACCCTCCATCTCTGCTTGTGGAAGGCTGAATAGTGGTCCTTCCTCCAAAGATGTTCAAGTCCTAATCCCCAGAATCTGAGAATATTTTACCTTATATGGCCAAAAGGACTTGGAAGATATGGTTAAATTAGGGATCTTGAGATGGGGAGATGATCCTGGATTATCCCAGTGGGCCCAATGTAAGCACAAGAGTATCTGATCACAAAGTAATCCTCCTAAGAGGAGACAGAATTAGAGAAAGATGTAAGAATGGAAGCAGAGGGGCTCCCCTGGTGGCGCAGTGGTTGAGAGTCCGCCTGCCGATGCAGGGGACACGGGCTCGTGCCCCGGTCCGGGAGGATCCCACATGCCGCGGAGCGGCTGGGCCCGTGAGCCATGGCCGCTGAGCCTGCGCGTCTGGAGCCTGTGCTCCGCAACGGGAGAGGCCACAACAGTGAGAGGCCCGCGTACCGCAAAAAAAAAAAAAAAGAATGGAAGCAGAGGTCAGAGAGGAGAAATACTATGCTGCTAGCTTTGAAGATGGAGGAAGGGGCCATGAGCCAAGGAATGCAAACAGCCTCCAGAAGCTAGAAAAGGCAAATAAATGGATTGTCCGCTAGAGTCTCCAGAAGAGACTCCAGAAGAGGCCTGCCAACACCTTAACTTTTAACTTAACCCAATGAAATTGATTTCGGACTTGTGACCTCCAGAACTGTAAGATAACACATTTGTGTTGTTTTAAGCCGTTAAGTTTGTCACAGCAGCAATAGGAAACATGTACACTGGCCCTGCTGCTGGGCAGCATAACCTGTTCTCCTAGAGGCGTAAGGTCTGTGAGAGAGGGGAGTGGGGAATCAGAGAAGACTTCCTGGAAGCCCCTGCAGTCAGACTGACGTAGGTTCCTACCATAGTTCACTTATGATCTGTTAATAATGCATTGTTTACAGTGTTGCTAAGAATTAAATGGAATAATACTTTAAATTACCTATTACTACCTAACTAACCACTTTTTAAATTATAAGTCACATCTCTTCGTGGGTTTACATTCATTCCTCCATTCATTCAACAGGTATCACTGAACATCCAGTATGTGCCTGGCACCATGCGCAGAGTGAGCCTGCATCCAATGCAAGAACCAAGCATTTCTCACCTAAGCTGCCACTGAGCTTCCAGTCAGTCCAGTGCGCAAGTTCACCACCCCATCCTAAATGCAGGCTCTTACACTTGCCCATTCACATGGTCTCATCTCCTTGGTGGACTCATCCCAGCCAGCACCACCCCTTATACTCCCAGGCACTGTTTCTGCAGCTGCCAAGAGCTCTGTCATCTCTGCCTTTACCCCGAGCCCTGACAAGTCCCCAGCCCACTTGGAGGATAGTATGCTCCCTCTGATCATATCTTCAAGCCTCCATTTTCATCCCATTCTCTTTTGTCTCTCTGCATCTTTCTCCCTTTTCACCCTTTACTTCTTTGAGCTCCTAAACAGGTCCTCCTCATAACCCGGAAAGGTCTAAACTAACAGGAGAGGTAAGCCTTAAACAGTCAGTCCAGAGGCAGGTAGGAGGGACCAAGAATGTGTGCTTGCCAGGGTTCCTGGGCCTCTCTAGTAGTGAAATGGAGTCTAAGGTATTGAGACGGGATGTCCAGGCTACCTGGAGTTCCCAGGCAGCCCCACTCACCCACCTCTGCAACCCCTCAATACCCTCAGATGCCAGTCCAACTGAGCTGTAATCCCCTGACTTTGGAGCTCCCCATCTCCACAGGACCCAACTGGATTTCTTTATCTCTCATCTCCCACCCCTATCCCCTGCTTCTCACGTCCAGGTCTGGAATGTTGAATTCTGCCCCCATGATGTCTGGGCCTACTCACCCTACCTTCCCAGAAAAATGGTTGGTCCAAGATTGATCTTCCTTATATCTGTGGTCCATATTAATGCACCCTTTACCCAATCCTGGTCCAAGGGTCTCTTTCCTCAGAGCCTGTGGCTCTTTCTCTAAATACCGAGCTGCTTCTCTAGGGTGGGGTAAGAACCTATTAAAACAGGGAGAAAATTGCTTTCAGATCCTTTGGGCTTGGGTGGTGACAGGGTGGGGTGGGGAAACAGTCTGGCCAAGTGATGGAATTGTGGGTGGACAGGCAGGCAGGCGGGCGATCTGGGTTCTTTAACCTGAGCATTGTCACAGATTTACCATGGGTGACACTGGTAAAGTCTCTGCCTTCTGTAGGCCTGTCTCTCTAACCTGTCTGTGCAATGAGAGGGCTGGTCTTCTTTAAGGCTATATTTGAGCCTGAAGGTTTCACCCAGCTATTCCAGCAATGGTGCATAATGGCCACAAGAGGGCGGACAACCTCTTCAGCTCAGAAGTTTATAGATTAAATGAACAAGCAAGCTTTGAAAAGGAATACAATAGTTCCAAGTGGAAAGGTAGTTACCCATAAGTCACCACAAAATGGCAATAGAGTCAGGGTATTGGGAAAGGGTATTTGAATTCCCAGCCTGAGGGGAGGTCAGGAGCCCCAGGACCTAGAGGGGTAAGGAGAGGGCTGGTGGGCAGCAAAGAAGAGACTTACAGATATTCTTTAGAGATTTCAATCACTTTGAGAGGAGAGGAGGAAATGTATTGCCCCAAAAGGATTGGGGTGGGGGGTTGCAGAACCAGACTTGAGGAGTTTAGGGGAACTGGAGATAATCAACTTGGCTTCTGTCCCTTCCTCAGCATAGAATGAACAGTAGAGAAATTGCAGGAGTTATTCCAGGATTTGAGGAAGACTCCTCCAACTCACGAGGGCACAGCAAATAGGCAAGGCTCACCTGACATCCTTTTTTCTCCTTTTTGCCTTCCAATAATCTAGTTTCAGGGCCCTGGAAAGACAGGGACCAACATAGGGGCAGTTACCTGGGGTTCAAAGGGTTAACCTCCAATCATTCATATTCTGACATCAGCCACAGCCTTTGTCCCCTCCCTCTCTCTGGGCCTGTCCCCTCCCTGAGCCCCAGGTTGGCAGGTTCCCTGAGTCCCTCCTTTGGTGTAATTCACTAGGGCCCTGGGACCCAGGCCCAGAGCCAGTGCCCTGCTCCCTCAGCAGGTCCAGGGAGTCTAAAGCTTGCTCTAAGGGAGGAAGGAAAGCAGCTTTTCCCTCCTATTCTCCCCCCTCCCGGGATGTGGGCCCTAGGACCAAAGAGCCTCTGTCTTTCTCTGCCACACCCCCCATTGTAACCTAGACAAGGGGATTCCTTGTGTCCTGGCTTCAGGCTGGCATCCTAGTAACCAAATGGTGGAAGGTCTGGGGCAGGATGGGGGCAGGGGAATCACAAGATCTGAGAAGATACCTCCCCCTTTTGGAGATTCTGGTACATCCCAAGCTTCTCCTCCCTCTGGCTCCCATCAGCGTTGGAGAGAGAAGGCTGAGGGACTCATCTGCATATAAAAGGTCTGAGGCCCAAAGTGGAAACCGAGAAGGTGTGGAGACACAAAGGCTGAACCTCCTGGCGGACAGATTTGGAGCCAGAATACAAGAATGGGGGCAACCCAGGGACAGAGTAAGACAGGGGACTGTGGCAGGGCAGGCCAAGCAGACTTTTGAGAGCTGTAGGTGGAGGCTCCTGCCAGTTTCCTCCCTAAAAGCACAGATATAGGAATGCTGGCAGCAGACAGGCGTGTGGTCAGAGAGGAAGTGAGAATCCCTAGGATAAAATGAGAACTCCCTGTTTAAATACTAAGAACCTCTCTGAGAAGAAGTACAAACATCTGACTGAGAAACCTTCCTGCGAGGAGGGTGGCATGTTCCCATTCACAAGAAGTAATGGTAGGGAGAATAAATGATATGGTCTCACTTAGCAGCAGGGGCTCAGACACCCCTATACTGATCTATCATCCCTAAAAGACTGATACAGAAAGGCTAATCCATCCTGGCAGGAAATGACATCACTCACCAGACAGGAAGGGGTGGCTCTACCAACCCCAAAGGCTTCTGGGAGGGCCAATCCATGGAGGGTTGGCCTTGAATGTCCATGTCCCTCCACAATCCTCCATCTTGGCCAAGAGGGGAGCCAAGGCTCCTAGATGTTGGGTGAGGCAATTATACCCCCATCTCTTCATCAGTGATCTCGCAGGGATGCTAAACCATCAAATCCCAGTTGGGAGGAAAGGGGAAGAGATACCATCACACCTGGAGCCACAGGTCAAGCCTCTAGAGTCAATGTATCCATGAAAATAGCTCTAGGGACCCAATAATTGAAGGATAAAGGCAGAGCCTCCCCAGGGACCAGAGAGATGGTGAGGCCAGGTTTCCATGGTAACTGATTTCAATGCAGCCTCTTCCTAATCCCAGATTGAGGGAGAATAAATTTGAGGGAGACCAGGGCCTAGCGATGAAAGAGCCATAGGAGTACAAAAGGGTGGAAGAGTTGTTACAGGAAGGTCACATCATCCTGGCACTGGCCCCAGTACCAGTGGGTCTCAAAGCCCAGCTTTGTACTCTCATCCTCTGGTGGCTCAGGAGGTCCACCTTGGAGCCCCTCCCCTGGGGGCTTCCACACAGCCCTCAAGCTTCCTAGCCTGGTGGCTGTCAGGTCCACCTCAGTCCTGGCCCTCTCCCCCCCAGGTATAGCCTTTGCCCAGTCCATCTCGGGACGGGGAGCCCCGGGGGGGCCCTGTTCATCCAGCTCACTGGGGGCCACTGTGTCCAGGAAGCTGCCAATGGAGACACTGTCCAGTCGGTCAGTGGAGCTGGTGTCTGGCAGGCTGTCCCAGCTGCCTCGCCTTGAACGGCCTGGGCTCCCGCCTGTCAGGCTATATTGGCTGCTGGTGAGGCTGCTGCAGTGGCTGGTCAATGTCCCCCGCTCCTCCAACAGCCAGCGCACTGCCTCAATGCCCTCGTTCAAGGTCACCAGCTGCTGTAGGATCTTCACATCGATGGCTCGCAGGTAAGCCTAGGGGAGTGGGAGAAGGAATCAGTTCCAGGTTCTGGGCCACGGGTTTCCGCAATGTTTCTAGAGGCCTCTACCTTGTGATCCAAACAACTATGCTTCACTTTCAAGAAGCATGGAAATAGAATGGTTTGGAGTGTAGGCTTTAGAAGCAGAGAGACTGCTGTTTAAAATCTCAGCCCTACAACTGATTAGCTGTATGACTGTGGGCAACTTTCTTACCTTCTTTGAGCCTGGGTTTCCTTGTTTGTGAAATAGGGTTAGGTCAGTCACCTCACAGGGTGGCCGGGAGAATTCTGTGATGTTGTTTTTTAGGCACTGAGCACTGTGCCTGGTACAGAGTAAAATCTCAGTAAGTGTTAAGTATTAAAATCCAATCCTACTGAGATCTGAACTTCACAGATAGGGTATTAACTATTGAACCAGTCCAGATTCACCAGTAAGACTTAGAAGCAGTCATCCGAAGAGTAGCCTGGGGCTTCCCTGGTGGCGCAGTGGTTGACAGTCCGCCTGCCGATGCAGGGGACACGGG
>NW_020173335.1:519991-532127 GCF_003031525.2 Neophocaena asiaeorientalis asiaeorientalis
AAAAAAAAAAAAAAAAAAAAAAAAAAATCCCCTGTTCAAAGAGTAGCCTGATAGGCAGCCAAGTGTTAATTGGGAAGTAGACTGGGCCAAAATGAGGCAGGAGCTGGGGGGGTAAAGAAGGCACTAACCTGGTCCTCCTTCAGGATGTTGGTAGCAGCTGCTGTGGAAGGGAAGGGTTGGCTAGAGCTTCAAAGGGTCAGAATCTCACTGGCTGGGAATTCGGGGCTTCCCTTTACTATACACCAGTCTCCTTGTCTGCACTGGGAGTAAGTTTGACTTACTGGGTAATCTCTAGGGTCCCTTCTAGCTCAGATGCACTGAGTTATCTTCCCCAAGCACAAGTGTGAACTTGTCGCTCCCTTGCTCAAGAACCTTTTCAGGCTTTGCACTGCTCTTAGAGAATAAAATCTAAGCACTTTAGCAGCAGGTCTTCAAAAGCCTGTCATAATACAGCTCTTGCCCATCCCTCTAACTTCACCTCTAGGATATTTCTGTGGGAACCCCAGGTCCTGCCACACACAACTTTTAAAATTTCATTTTATTTAGCTTTACTTTTTTTTTTTTTTTGGCCACACTGTGCAGCATGTGGGATCCCAGCTCCCCGACCAGAGACCAAACCTGCAGCCTCTGTAGTGGAAGCCTAGAGTGTCAACCACTGGACTGCCAGGGAAGTCCTAGGTTTACCTTTTTTTAAAAAAAATATTTATTTATTTGGTTGCACCAGGTCTTAGTTGCAGCAGGCAGGCTCCTTAGTTGTGGCTCGCTGGCTCCTTAGTTGCGGCTTGCCAGCTCCTTAGCTGCAGCACGCAGGCTCCTTAGTTGTGGCATGCAAACTCTTAGTTGCGCCATGCATGTGGGATCTAGCTCCCTGACCAGGGATCGAACCTGGGCCCCCTGCCTTGGGAGTGCAGAGTTCTATCCATTGCGCCACCAGGGAATTCCCTACCTTTACTTTTAATAAAAGTTATAGATGCACATAGATTAAAGAAGCAAACAGTTCTCAAAGATTTATTATGAAAAGCAACAGTTCCCCCATCCTAGTCCTAAATCCCACTTTCCAAAGACAGCTACTATCACTTTTTTAGCTGTTTATTTTGGTACTTACCTTCTAGTTCCCAAATAACTACTTATTGATTTTTTTTTTTTTTTGGCACGCGGGCCTCTCACTGTTATGGCCTCTCCCATTGCGGAGCACAGGCTCCGGACGCACAGGCTCAGCGGCCATGGCTCACGGGCCCAGCCACTCCGCGGCATGTGGGATCCTCCCGGACCGGGGCACGAACCCGTGTCCCTGCATCGGCAGGCAGACTCCCAACCACTGCGCCACCAGGGAAGCCCTCTCTGAATGTTTTTTTAATAACTTCCTGTTTTTGTTCATGGCTGCAATATTATCTCATCTCTTTAAGGATATAATTAATGATTGTTTAAGTTCTTATCTCCCTGAATTATCTCCATTTTATTCAAGTCGCTTTTTTCTGTTTGTATAGGTCTATATAGTTAAAGGGCTTCATCAGATGTCTTACAATCTTTAGCTGCTGCTTATACTTCAGAGTGGTCTCTAAAAAGCTGATTGGAAACTCTCTGTGCCTGAGGCTTGCCAGCTCTGAACCTCACTAAGGGTTATTTTGCTAGGATGTTTGATTGGGTAAGGCCTGTAGGTAGTACCTTGCGTGCGTGTGTGTGTGTGTGTGTGTGTGTGTGTGTGTGTGTTTTTCTTGGGTTCATCACATTCACTATATTATACGCATCTAGAGAGTATAATGTAAGCAAAGCTGCCAATGTTCTGGGAGCCAAGTAAGGGAAAGGCTGGGAGGGGTATTACATAGTATTTAGTATATTTTAATTTAATCCCTCTTGCTCTCAAACTTTGCTTGGTGTCTCCCAACCTGGAGACCTTTGGTTCTATTATTTTTTAAATATATATTACTTGATAAATGTTTATTGAATTATTCAGGAAATAACTGCTTTAGTCACACCTACAGTGATAAGCCAGAAATCAGACCAACTTTGTACACTGAGAAAAATATAGGCACTGGAATTAAAGAGACCTGGATTCAAGTTTCAGTTTTGCCATTAATGAGTCATATGAAATTGGAATTTTTTTCCCTTTAAACCATCATTTCTTCATTGTAAAAAGAGGATACTATCTAATTTAAAGGTTTATTTTCAGAAATAGAAGGAGCATTAACAGGCATAGCATACTGCCTGACAAGTATTCACTAATCAATAAATGGTAGCTATTTGGCTTTACATATTACTATGGTTAACTTATCTACTATGGCATAAGCACAGAAAATTTTGTACCTGAAATTATTTGTGTTTTTGGAAGAACATCACAACATTTGGAAGAATATTTGTTGACTTCAATTAAACAAATGATTATTGGGTACCTGGATTTTCTAATAATTACAAAGATAATGGAGAAACTCTCCCTGCTTAACAGAAGCTTACAGTTTCAGTAAGGAGATGTGGACATAAATAACTGAAGTACCACAGACTGCACAGACTATTAATGGCACAGGATAAAAGAGATCATCTTCAATTATTTCGTGCTGGGGACAAATTTATTAACAGTGAAACCATGTAGTCCATGACCAAAGTAAATGTATTAAACAAAATTTTTCATACTAAAAATGCTTCTCCTGCTTTGTTTTCTCCCCCCTTCCTTTCCTCTTTCCTCCTTCCTTCCCTCCTTCCCTCCCTCCCTCTCTTCCTTCCTGCCTTCCAGTCTTCTTCCCTTCCCCTTCCTCCCTTCCTTCTGTTCTATTCTTTCCAAAACTTACATTTCCAGTTTTCTGTGATGATAAAGGAGTTCTGGGCACTTGGTTGCCCAGTTGGGGAGGGATTCTTAGAGTATGATTCTTTTTTTTTTTAGTATTTTATTTATTTAGTTTTTGGCTGCGTCAGGTGTTAGATGTGACACGCCAGGATCTTTGATTGCAGCGCGGGCTCTTCGTTGCAGTGTGCGGGTTTCTCTCTAGCTGTGGCATGCTGGCTCCACAGCACATAAGCTCTCTAGTTGTGGTGCACGGGCTTAGTTGCCCCGCGGCATGTGGGATCTTAGTTCCCCGATCAGGGATTGAACTGGCGTCCTCTGCATTGCAAGATGGATTCTTTTTTTTTTTTTTTTTAAGATGTTGGGGGTAGGAGTTTATTAATTAATTAATTTATTTTTGCTGTGTTGGGCTTTCTGTGCAAGGGCTTTCTCTAGTTTTGGCAAGCGGGGGCCACTCTTCATCGCGGTGCACGGGCCTCTCACTATCGCAGCCTCTCTTGTTGCAGAGCACAGGCTCCAGATGCGCAGGCTCAGTAGTTGTGGCTCACGGGCCTAGTTGCTCCGCGGCATGTGGGATCCTCCCAGACCAGGGCTCGAACCCGTGTCCCCTGCATTAGCAGGCAGATTCTCAACCACTGCACCACCAGGGAAGCCCCGAGATGGATTCTTAACCACTGGAACACCAGGGAAGTCCCAAGTATGATGCTTTTTTTAAAAAAAATTTTTTTTATTTATTTATTTTTGGCTGCGTTGGGTCTTCGTTGCTGCACGCAGGCTTTCTCTAGTTGCGGCTAGTCAGGGCTACTCTTCGTTGCAGTGTGCAGGCTTCTCATTGTGGTGGCTCCTCTTCTTGCAGAGCACGGTCTCTAGGCATGTAGGCTTCAACAGTTGTGGCTCACGGGCTCTAGAGTGCAGGTTCTGTAGCTGTGGCGCACAGCCTTAGCTGCTCTGCGGCATGTCGGATCTTCCCGGATCAGAGATCAAACCCGTGTGCCCTGCATTGGCAGGTGGATTCTTAACCACTCTGCCACCAGGGAAGTCCCTTTTTTTTAATATTTTCTTTTTTTTTAAGATTTTTTATTTGTTTATTTAATTTATTTTTGGCTGCATCGGGTCTTCAGTTGCAGCATGCGGGCTCTTCGTTGCGGCGTGCAAGCTTCTCTCTAGTTGTGGCACATGGGTTTTCTCTCTCTAGTTGTGGTGCGTGGGCTCCAGAGTGCGTGGGCTCTGTAGTTTGCAGCATGTGGGCTCTCTCGTTGAGGTGCGGGAGCTCAGCAGTCGTGGTGCGCGGGCTTAGTTGCCCTGCGGCATGTGGGATCTTAGTTCCCTGAGCAGGGATTGAACCTAAGTCCCCTGCATTGTAAGGTGGATTCTTTACCACTGGACCACCAGGGAAGTCCCCTGAGTATGATTCTTCTTTTTTTTTTCCCAATTTTATATCACTAATATAAATGAAAACCAGTATTTTTTTAAAATTTATTTATTTTTGGCTGCGTTAGGTCTTTGTTGCTGCACGTGGGCTTTCTCGGGTTGCGGTGAGTGGGGGCTACTCTTCGTTGTGGTGTGTGGGCTTCTCATTGCGGTGGCTTCTCTTGTTGCGGAGCACAGGTTCTAGGCGCACAGGCTCAGCAGCTGTGGCTCATGGGCCCTAGAGCACAGACTCAGTAGTTGTGGCACACAGGCTTAGTTGCTCTGCAGCACGTGGGACCTTCCTGGACCAGGGCTCGAACCCATGTCCCCTGCATTGGCAGGCGGATTCCCAACCACTGCACCACCAGGGAAGCCCTCGAGTATGATCCTTAAACAGACATTCATCAACCCTTTTGTGTTCAGCTCTATTTGCACCCTCAGATCTAGAAATATCTGAGACCAACTCCTGAGACCTTTGAGGTGCAAAATGGGTTGCTTTTCAACTCTCCTCATTGCTGGCTTGGAATTCAGCTTTTTTCAAGTCTACTAAGTTAGTTACTACTCTTCCTTCTGCTTTCGGCTTCCAAAATTTTGTTCCTGTCATATTCTCTCCTGTTCTTGTCATAATGGCTTCACAGCTTTAAAAATAATCTTTCTACTGGCTTTTAGTGGAGTTTCAGGGGGGAATGGAGGTAAACGCATGTGTTTAATGTGCCATCTTGAACTGGAATTCCCACTGACTTTATTCAAGGCACAACTCAAATGCCACCTCCTCTAGGAAGTCTTCCCTACACTTCCTTAAGGTGGAATTAAGCCATTCAGTCATGGAACAATATTTATTGAGTGTTTCTTATAGGCATGGCATTGTGTAGATAAAGCAAGAAAAGACCATTTCTTGCCCTCAGAGAGTTCACAGTCTAGTGGGTTAAGATAAGACAATGACACAAGCACTTAAAATTCAGTGCAGAAAGGGCTTCCCTGGTGGCGCAGTGGTTGGGAGTCCGCCTGCCGATGCAGAGGACGCGGGTTCGTGCCCCGGTCTGGGAAGATCCCACATGCCACGGAGCGGCTGGGCCCGTGAGCCATGGCCGCTGGGCCTGCGCGTCGGGAGCCTGTGCTCCGCAACGGGAGAGGCCACAACAGTGAGAGGCCCGTGTACCACAAAAAAAAAAAAAAAAAAAAAAATTCAGTGCAGAAAATGCCAGGGGATGCAAATGCTGCACAGAGAGCTGTGGGTACCTAGAGGACCATAACCAGAGTAGTCAGGAAATGCTTCCTAGAATAAAGGACATGAGCTGAGACTTGAAGGTCATGTGGGACTTAGCCAGACAAAGCCACGGAGAGTCATTCCAACCAGAAGAAACAGCTTGTCTTCTCCAGTTCAGTTGTGCCTTTCCAGAGCACAAATCTGACCATGTCACTCTATAATGAAGACTCTTCCAGGAAGTCCTCCCTGAGTTCCAACAGCACCTGTGCCAGAGTGGCTAGTCTGTCTCTCTCTTCCTTAACCCAGACTATGAGCTCCCTGGAGCAGCAGGTCCTGCCCAGTTCGTTTATGGTGCTTAGCCTAGGATTGGGTAGGTCAGATTCAGTTCTATGATTCTCTTGTCTTTACAATCCTTGGTCCCTCTGCTGGTCCCAGGGTTCAGGGGGCTGGGTTTTATCATGTTGGCGGCAAATGAATCTGAGGACCAGATTCTATAGTCCTGTGACAGTGGGATTCCCTGACTGTGACAGCATCACTGCCCAGAATAGAAGAAAGCAAGGCTTTCTTGCCAGAAAAAGAAACAGTCATTTCACACCATCTCTTTGGAAACAGAAAGGGGATAAACAGCTCAGGAGAGATGCAGCCTCAGAGGCCACTCCAACCCAATTCTCTTCCCAGGGGGATTCAGGTTCCCCATTCTTCCCCTTAACATGTACACACCAAACCCTCTGACCAGCCCTAAGATCACAAGTATGGCTCACTCATGGCTCAATCTAAATGAAGCCCTGGGATAAAAGCCTACAGATCTCAGTCCTAGCTCCCTGGTTTTAGAATGAGATTCCCAGACTATTGTTACCCCTCTCTCCCTTCGCCCTCTCCCCCAGGAGGTAGAAAAACTGAGGCCAAGAGAGTCAGGGCTCTGCTCAAGATCACAAAATTATTCAGGAGCAGGGCCAGGACTTGAACCCATGCCTTCTCTCTCCTTGCCTAAAGCTTTTTCTCAAACTGCTCTGTGGGGGTGGGTTGTCATAGCAACAGTTCTCTGGGTGGGAGGATTAAGTAGGGGAAGTTGCCATTGTTTCCCCTTCCCACAAATCCCGGAGTCTGTCTGGTTCAGTCAACTTTTGGGGAGGGAGTAGTAGGGGAGGGAGAGGCTTAGAGGCAGTCATGACCTTGGCCTCAAGGGCAGGCCTGCCCCCTCCCTGCAGGAAAGCTGAGTGAGGGACAGTTGAAGGACAGTACTTAGAGGGCTTGGACTAGTTCTGCCACAAGCGGCTCCAGGGGAAACCCCCTGCCCCACCCTTGTCCCCCTGGGTGCCACCCAGTGTGTAGGGCAGAGTGCATAAAGAAACCTAAGATACCTCTGCTGAGGAGGGAGAAAGGAATGGAGTAGGAATCCGTGGGGCACATAGGGAGCCTCTCCCTGTGCTGGACCCCAGAAGGCTCCCTCCCTTGAGTTCTTCGTGGGCAGCCTCGGGCCCCAAGCCAGGCTAGGTCAGGAATGCAGAGAGACCCAATCAAAATTAAAATGTACCCCTTAAAGTTTATGAACAGGTAATCTGCACCAAAGAGAGAAAAGACAGCCAGAGCGACTAGGCACGGCTCCTCCCAGTATGAGCTCAGGCAAGCCCCTTAACACCTGCAAGCATGTTTGCTCTGTGAAATGGGAAAATAATGACTGCTTTTCTCACTCCAGTGACATGAAAGGCATTTAATGCATCTGGCACAAAGCAGGTCTCAAGAGTGAAGATGTAAAGTGTAGGCAAATCACCTGGGTTCAAAGCCTGGCTCTGCTTTTTACTTTCTGTATGACTTGGGCAGTTACTTAACCTCTCTGTGCCTCAGTTTCTTCATCTATAAAGTATCACATACCTAATAAGTCTCTGTGAGGACTAAGAGAATATCTTGTAAAATGTTCAGCATGATACCTGGCACATGCACTTGGTGAAAGTTAGTTTCCAAAGCAAGACATTCTAAGTTAGCTCTTTCTGGGCCCTGAGCTAAAGTTTGTACAGTGAGGCAAAGCCAGACCCCTCCCTTAGGTGGGCACAGTTACAGCCCTACTCTGGAGAATTTGGCAATAGCTTCCAATCTTCAAGGCCAAGTGCACATATGGCATTCAAATCCTTCCCCCAGGGAGCCTTTCCTGATTGCTTTGCCCACAAATCTCTCCTCCCAGCCTCTCAGGCTGTCAGGTAGCGCCCATGACCTCCCTCCCAAAGGCACCCCCTATACACACACACACACACACACACACACACACACACACACACCCTCAGCCTGGCACAGAGTTGGGCACAGTGGGGCTCCAGGAAGACCTGTTAGCTGACACACTCACTGTGGGCTCCTGGTTCTGTGCCAGAAAGTGGCTGGCAATTCCTCAGTTCCCTAGAATTGGCCGCAAAGTGGTGGCAGGTGTAAATCACCCCCTTCAACAGAACCAGGGCCCTAGGGAGCCTGGGAGGCCCCAACTGCCCTTTTGGCTCTGAATCTAGACCAGCAGCAACAGGGAAGGGGTTGGGTGCCTGTTTTCTCCTCTTCTCCCCAAGGAAGTGCAGATGAGATGCAAATATCCAGTGTACTTGGGGGTTGGTAGGAAGGAGACTGAGTCTGCAGTGATGGGACCAACACGGCAGGTGCTGCTACTCTGTGTCTGCTAAGGTTCTAGGAACTTTCAAATATTTTAAGTGGGTGTGGGGGAACGTTGGGGAAAGAGGATGTTTTTAGTGGCTCTAGCCCAGGCAGTTTTCACCCAAATCTCTTCTGTGCTGAGTGTTGTGGTGGATACTGGAGCCTCTGAGGAACAAACCCCGGGCCCAGTTTGCAAGAGGAGAAAAAACTGGTTGCCCTATAATGGTGGCTGGGGGCAGAGGTGGCCCCAAAGTGAGGGGAGAGGGGGAAGATTTGTGCTGTGCTAGGTTCTCAGTGCTTCCCAATCCTCACCTCTCCCCTCCCAATTATTTGGCAAAAAAAAAAAAAAACTGAAAAAACCCTGAGCCTCCCACCCCAAGTGCTCAGGGCCCATCAGTACTCCACTCACCCTTCCTGGGGAATGCAATTAATGGACCCCAGGGCTTAAAGATTGATCTGATAGGAATCCTGAGGACTTAGGTGGGGAATTTTAACTCCCTCCTCTCCAGCCCAACTCTGGGGACGCGAGTCCATCCCTTCCGGCCCCATGCTGGAGACTCCGTGCCCCTGGCCCGTGTAGCCCACACTCACCAGCTCCATCCTCAGCGCCATGATCTTGTCCCCCAGGCTGTGGCCAGTGCTAGGCGCCCCCGGGAGTAGCAGGGCGCCAGAGGTTCCCGGCTCCCACTCGCCTCGCAGCCCGCGGAGCAGCCCTTCAGGGGTCTTCCTGCCCACCTTGCCCTCCACGTCTCGCAGGTCAGGCGTCTGGGACTCCGCAGTCCCCTCCATGCGGGCCTAAGCCTGAACAGGGTTGGGCGACCGGACGCCGGGATCCCGCTCGCAGGGGTCCTCCTTTCACAGCAGCTAGTGCAGAGCGGAACCGGTGGGTCCCCGCCCGCGCTGTGTGGGGGCGGGAGGAGGGCGCCGTAACACTCAGAAAAGCCGCGCAGAGGGGGTGTGTGTGTGTGTGTGTGTGTGTGTGTGTGTGTACATTCGAGTGCTGCGCACACACCTCTGGCTCCGGAATGGGTGAGGCTGGGCGATGCTGGATGTGCACCTGAAAGAGCTCAGCGCCTTCTCCTGACACTGGCTCCGGAATGGGTGAGGCTGGGCGATGCTGGATATGCACCTGAAAGCGCTCAGCGCCTTCTCCTGACTCTGGCACTTAGTCCAGCCAGGCACTCAGCAGGTGCCCAATGAATGTTTGCTGAGTGACGTTAAGCATCCTCAGTTAGGGAAGTGGGATTTTAAGGAACATTGGTAACAGAACTACAGAGGGTTTGGGAAGGCTTCCTGGAGTAGAGGAGCTGGATCTAAAACAGTGCTTGGAATTTAGCTAGCCACTGATACACACACACATCCAGTGTAGCCACTGAATTTAGACTAAAGGAGCAGCCGGTATTGAAGCCGAAGAGGGCTACATCATGCTTGATCTTGTAAAGTGATGCTTCCTAAACTTGACTGCGCATACATGAATTATCTGGGAATCGTTAAAATGCGGATTACAATTCGGTAACTCTGGGGTGGGGCCTGAGATTCTGCATTTCTAACAAGCTCCCATGCTGCTGGTCCAGGGACCACACTTTGAGTAACAAGGTTATAAAAGATGGTTCTAAGGTGCTGGGATTTTATTCTATGGGCAATGATGATCCCTAAAAAGCATTTTATGTTTTGGCTTGATTTTGGTTTCTTTTTCTTTTTTTTTTGCGGTACGCGGGCCTCTCACTGTTGTGGCCTCTCCCGTTGCGGAGCACAGGCTCTGGACGCGCAGGCTCAGCGGCCATGGCTCACGGGCCCAGCCACTCCGCAGCATGTGGGATCTTCGCGGACCGGGTCACGAACCCGTGTCCCCTGCATCGGCAGGTGGACTCCCAACCACTGCGCCACCAGGGAAGCCCCTTGATTTTGGTTTTTAATCCAAGTAATTCCAGCCCATGGTTACAGAAGGATTTATAATGAAAAGATAGTTACCGCAACCTATTCTTTCCCACCTCTAGTCCCACTCCCCAGAGGCAACCACTTTCAGCTATTTTTTCCTGGTG
This sequence comes from Neophocaena asiaeorientalis asiaeorientalis, assembly GCF_003031525.2. Taxonomy (NCBI): domain Eukaryota; kingdom Metazoa; phylum Chordata; class Mammalia; order Artiodactyla; family Phocoenidae; genus Neophocaena; species Neophocaena asiaeorientalis. The sequence continues at coordinate 530,058 of NW_020173335.1, forward strand.
TTTATACTCATAACTCCACAATAGACTTATACCACTATGTCTTAATTTTAAACATTGTCTACTGACTTCCTATTATGATAAATAAGATCTACCTCACACTCTGTACTTCCTTCTTCCATTGGCCCTATACATTTCTATCATTATTTTTTAGCTTGTTACCTTTGTAATTTTAAGTAACATACTTTTCCTTAGTATGCCTTGAACCATGGAAGGGTTTTAAATCAGAGATTTACAAAACAGATTTGCCTTTTTGAAAAAATACTCTGGATTTTGCAAGGAGAAAGAATTAAAGGGGTAAAAATCTGGAGTCATGGAGACCAGCTAGAAGACAAGAAACTAAAATGGCCTGGACAGCGGCTGGTGGTAAGGTTGGAAAAGAATTAGACCTGAATGGAGGAGGACTCTTTAGGAGGTAAGATTGACAAGACTTGGTGACCAGTAACATTCATTTGTTTATACTGGCATTTGATAAATATTTGTCCAGAAAACGAATGATTTCAAAAAATATTATGGAGAATCTCCTATGTTCTAGCCGTTGTATGTGGTACAAAGAATACAATGGTGAGCAAACAGACCTGGACTGGTTGCTGGAGAGAGACAAGGAATCGAGGGTGACTCCCAGCTGTTTGATCTGATGCCATTCATGAAGGAAGGGAACACAAGAAGAGGACTGGGAGTGAGAAGAGTTGATTCTAGCAGGAGCTATGTTGAATTGGAGGGACCTATGAGAATGCCCAGCTGGTAGTTGAACACAGGTCCGCCTGGAGCTCAGGAGAAAGGTTAAGTCTACAGATATGAGTTTAGGAATCTAGATGGTCAGAGAGCTCATGAGAGTGGAGTGGATAAGATCTGTGGAGAGTGAGTTTGAGGAGAGAAGAGGGTCAGGGAGGAACCCTGCGGGACACCTTTCTAAAATGCCTTTTTAAAATGTGTTGGGATTTCTTCTATTCTAACACATACTTATTAGGAGAAATCACTGATTGCCTCAACTACTGAGACAAGCACTGTTAACATTTGGGGGATACCATCCCACCATTTCAGGAAGCAGATGGAATATGGAGAGCTCAAAAAAAATCTATCTTCTGGCTTCTTCCGTCTCCCTTTCATCTGTTATCCACAAAACAGTAAATGTTCTCTTAAGTTGGATTATGTTGCTTCCCTGCCTAAAACTGTGCCATGGCTACCCACTCACTTCAAATAAGCATCACCATCACCTAGAAACTTTTTCGAAATGCAGTATTCTGCTCTGCCCCAGACTCCTGAATCAAAAACTCTAAGAATGGGGCCCAGCAATCTGTTTTAACAAGTCCTCCAAGTGATTCTGATGCAAGCTGAAGTTTGAGAACCACTGTGTTAAGCTAAGTGCTTCGCGTGTGTTAAACTCTGTAAGTGTTATTATTGTCAGTATAGTGAGGGGTTAAGAGTGGAATCTGGAGCCAGGCTTGCCTGGGTTTGAATTCTAGCTTTACCAACTTCGTGATATTGGGCCTCATTTTCTTTGTCTAAAAGATTGGGATAGTAACAGTACCTACCTCATGGAGTTGTTGTGGAATTAAATTAGTTAATATAGTAAGATGCTTACTTAGAACAGTGACTGCCAGGGAGTGTCATATGAGGTCATACTCATTTCACAGAGAAGAGAACCTAGGCTGAGACGTGAAGTGACTTGCCCAAAGTCTAGGTGGGTGGTAGAACCAGGTTTTTAATTCCCCCGTAGTCTGCAGTGGCCTCGCATGCTCTAGACCTGGGTGCAGCCTTGCCCAGGCAAAGGGAGGGGTATCTGGGTCCGAGGCCTGTAGCCCCTCTGACCCTGGCGTGCCCTGCGGTCTACTCCAAGGCTCTAGGACTCCGACCCCAATCGGGTTTGCCACCACGCAGTGTTGGGAGCGGGGAAGCTGCTCTCCCCCAGCCGCCCACCCGGCCAGCCAGCTGCAAGGCGGCCGAGGCACCGAGCATTACCGCTACTCGCTGCGGGAACACACCAGCCGCCGCCCTAAGCGCCTCCCGCCGCCCTCTCACCCCGCGGCGGCGGCGGCGGCGGAAGCGGGGAGGCGGGCCGCCCGGGCCGGG
>NW_020173335.1:532221-563845 GCF_003031525.2 Neophocaena asiaeorientalis asiaeorientalis
GGGGTCGCTGCCCTTCGCTCACCCTAGGACTAGGAAGGCCTGGGGCTTGGTTCTTTTAGGGATTGATGAGCCTTAAGAGCCGATTATTTGGCCTCCAGCCTTGGGACAATGGGCAGTCCTGTCAGTTTCCCCAGCCCCAGGGGAGTTTCCAGGTGATCTGACCCCTCTGAAGGTTTCCTTTCCAGAGAAGTTGAGCCACTTTTCCCAGGTCACACAGCATGGATGCTGCAAGGATGGGTTACTGGGGGGTCCTCCTTCATCTCCCCAAGAAAGCATCAGACTTTGGGAGGAAAACTTTACCCCACGTGACCCTCTGGTCTCCTCAGATTCCTGAAGGCATGGGTTGGCCAGGACAGTGGTGACCCCCCAATCCGGCATGGACGACTGGAAGCCCAGCCCCCTCATCAAGCCCTTTGGGGCTCGGAAAAAGCGGAGCTGGTATCTTACCTGGAAGTATAAACTGACCAACCAGCGGGCCCTGCGGAGATTCTGTCAGGTATAGAGGTGTCCCATACCTCCTAGGGGCTCCCTCCCAGCTTTACCCCAGCCTAGACTGTGGGTACTGGGACCTACCTTGGCTGCCCCCACCCTGGAAAGAGGGTGGGAAACCTCTTTGTCTCATGTCCCTACCAGGTAGTGGGTTGGGTCCAGAGTTCTGGAATCAGAACCCAAGTACAACCTCCTAGGCTTCTGACAAACCTGAAGTTGGATCAGGAAGGCTTTGCCCAGGACCCACACCTGTCAGGCAGTCAGGGCTAGGACCCAGGTCTTCTGATCCCCAGCGTGGTTCTCTGGGACTGGCTCCATCTCTAGGAACTAATTGTGGAGGAACCAAGGGAATCAAGGCTCAAATGGAAGAATACAGGAGTTCTGGGTAGGGAGCGCCCTGATGAAGGGGGAAGGGTCAGGGGAGGGTCCCTGAAGGACGTGGTCATGAAACTGAACCCAGGTCTGGGGGAGTAGAGCTGGTCAGACAGAGGGAAGAGAGGCAAAACCCAGGTTCTCCCTGTGTCATCACTTCAGCCAGAGCCCTCCTTTCAGCAAGACCCGCAGTGATCTTTAGGGGGTGCCCTTCTTTAGTTGTCCCCACCCCTCCCCTCAGACAGGAGCTGTGCTTTTCCTACTGGTGACCGTCATTGTCAACATCAAGTTGATCCTGGACACGCGGAGAGCAATCAGCGAGGCCAATGAAGACCCGGAGCCAGAAAAAGACTATGGTAGGACCAGACTGAGGATGGGATTGGTGGTGGAGGGGGCGTCCCCTGGGATCCTGTGGCTGAAATGGTGGGCAGATCCCAAGGGGTGAGACACTGCTGGAGGGACTATCTCCATGACCTGTCACACACCCACAGATGAGGCCCTGGGCCGAGTGGAGTCCCCACGGCGCAGAGGCAGTGGTCCCCGACGGGTCCTGGATGTGGAGGTATACTCAAGCCGCAGCAAAGTGTACGTAGCAGTGGACGGCACTACGGTGAGTGGGCTGGTGTCTAGTGTACGGTCACTGCATTCTACTTATGGTGTGGTCCGCTGGCTCTGGGTCCACTGCCTGAGTGGGAACTGCAGCTCTGCCAGTTTCTAGCTGTGTGACTTCGGAGGCCTCAGTTCCTCATCTGTAGACTGGGACTAATGATTTCTGCTTGTCAGGATTAAATGTAAGGTATGTGAAATGTATTATATGTAGTGGGATATTATCAAAAGTGATCAGTAGTATTAGTAGGCAGTTAATTCAGTGATTTATTTATTTTGTGGTCCCATTTATTTCCTGGTCCCTTCTTTGGCCTTGGCCTTGTCCTGGACACTGGGAACCTGGAGGTAGTCAGCCCTGGCCCTACTTTGAGGGGCTCCATCTGTTAGACGGTGATACCTCCAGCATGAGGCTGAGATAGTCAAGGGCTCTAAGAGTCGTGAAAGCTGGTGGGGGGGTCGGGAGGTGTTGTAGAAAGATGGGATCTCTTTTGATGGGGGTGCTATGGAGGCTTCCTGGAAGAGATGGCCTTCAGGCTGGGTTGGAAGAGAAGTGTGTGATCAGAAGCAGAGGAAGGAGGGGAGGTTTTGTTTCATGCAGCTGTTTTTTTTAAGCGCCCATAAGACAGAGAGACCTCAAATGCCAGAGTGAAGAGTTTGACCTTGTCTCTGCTACCCTGTAGGTGCTGGAGGATGAGGCCCGGGAGCAGGGCCGGGGCATCCATGTCATCGTCCTCAACCAGGCCACGGTGAGGTTCTAGGGGTAGGGGACCTAGAGGGCCAAAGCTGAGCCCTCCTTGCTGGTGACACTAACTCATGAGAGGTGTGTCTCCTGCCAGGGCCATGTGATGGCAAAGCGGGTGTTTGACACGTACTCGCCTCATGAGGATGAGGCCATGGTGCTGTTCCTCAACATGGTGGCACCTGGCCGAGTGCTCATCTGCACCGTCAAGGTCAGTGACTCTGCCTTGGCCCCGTTCCCAACACCCCTAGCTCCAGCCCTGCTCATGGCCCTGGATTCTGTGCCCCTAATATGGCATAGTGGCAAGAGCCTCTGGAGGAAGGTGACCAGGTTCCAATCCTATCCTTGTCAATGGAGAGCAAGACAGAGTCCCTACCCTTATGGAGCTTACACCAATAGGGCAAGAGCAACAAAAAGCAGCCAAATAAACCTACCATGTCAGGAAAAGATAACTTGTGTGAAGAAGAAAATTAAGCAAGGGAGACAGGGTGATGGGGGTGCATTTTAGAAAGGGGAGGCCTCTGTAAGGACATGACCTGTGCACAGAAAGCTGGAGGAAGTGAGGAGTGAGCCATGTGAATATCTGGAGGAAGAGCATTCTAGATAGAAAGAATGGCAGGTGCAAAGGCCCTGAATTGGTAAGGTGCTTGGTGTGGAACAGCCGGGCTGCCAGTGGAGCTGGAGTAGAATAAGGGAGGGGAGGAGAAGGGTGGTGAGAAGAGGGCAAGGAGGTAGCAGGGGACAGAGGTGCAGACTGTGTGGGATCATGTTAAGGACTAATTAGCCTAGTGACCTTGGGTGATTCTCAGAATCTGTCTAAGCCTTTAATTATCTGTGAAATGATAGTAACCACAAAGGGTTGTTGTGATAGTTTAATGAGCTAATTTAAGTAAAAGGTTTTACATGGTGCTTGACATGTAGTTAGTGTTCCCTGATGCTAGGTCTGCTGGAGCTGTGCCAGTCAGGCTGACCACCTTTTCTGGTCTCCCAGGATGAGGGCTCCTTCCACCTCAAGGACACAGCCAAGGCTCTGCTGAGGAGCCTAGGCAGCCAGGCCGGCCCTGCCCTGGGCTGGAGGGACACCTGGGCCTTCGTGGGACGAAAAGGAGGTGCCAGCACCGTAGGCCATCCGCCCTGTAGTATTAAGGGGCTGAGAGGAGCAGAACTCCAGGAGATGGGGTGGGCTGGGGGGCAAATAGGAGTCGGTGGTGGTAGGCTGGATGAAAGTGGGCCGGGAGATGGGAAGAAGCTCCAGAACTGCAGCCTGGGCCCCCATTGCCCCTCATTTCTGCCCCCTGCCAGGTCCTGTCCTCGGGGAGAAACATTCTAAGTCACCTGCCCTCTCCTCCTGGGGGGATCCAGTCCTACTGAAGACAGATGTGCCGCTGAGCTCAGCTGAAGGTGGGGTTAGTGGGCGCTGGGCTCCAGGACAGTGCCTGGGCTGGGGATAGGCATTTGGGTTCTCTTCACGGGGCTCTATTCTTGACTGGGTGCCTGGTGTTCTCCAAACCACACTGGCCTCATGCCCTCATCCTGTTGACCTCATCCCTCCCTCAGAAGCAGAGTGCCACTGGGCAGACACAGAGCTGAACCGTCGCCGCCACCGCTTCTGCAGCAAAGTCGAGGGCTATGGGAGTGTGTGCAGCTGCAAGGACCCCACACCCATCGAGTTCAGCCCTGACCCAGTGAGTGGGGCCTTGGGCAGCGAGGCCCGGACTCCTTCCCAACTTGGCAAGGGGCCCCAGGAAAGGTCCAGGTTGGGCTTTCCCTACCCCAGCCTGGGAGGGAACCAGGAGCTGAGGATTTATACTGAGCTCTGAAAGACGGGGCGTCTTGGTTGCGGGGAAGGAGCAGGCCATGTGAGCAAAGGCCTAGAGTTGGAGTTGGGCTGAGTGTGTGGAGGGGCCAGGACAGGGAAGACCCTCTGCCTTTTTCCTTGAGTCTCCCTCTCCCTCAAGACTCTTCCCCAGGTGGGGATCCCAGTTTGAAGAGAGAGTGAGGCAAGTGCTGAACACTATTTCTCCCTCAGCTCCCAGACAACAAGGTCTTCAATGTGCCTGTGGCTGTCATTGCGGGGAACCGGCCCAATTACCTGTACCGGTGAGCCTGGAAGGGGGTTGTATCCAGCACTGAACAGGAGGGTGCTCAGTGGTGGGAACCCGAGGCTCACGTACCTGCAGGGGGAACTCTTGAGGTGGGCGGAATGGAAACAGATTCTAGGTGCATTCACCTTTGGTGGTGAGCATGGAGAATCTGGGCCCATCTGTAAGCACAGGGGAGTCCTGATCTGGGGGGACAACGAGGCCTAATCCAACCCTGGGCTCCCCAGGATGCTGCGCTCTCTACTCTCAGCCCAGGGGGTGTCTCCCCAGATGATAACGGTTTTCATCGACGGCTACTATGAGGTGAGTAGGGCTTGGGGGCTTTGGGTGGAGCAGAGTGCAGGGTTGCTGGTGCTGAGTAGCAGTGATCACAGAGGACTGGCAAGGGAGACAGCCCGGGCAAGGGCCATGAAATGTGCAGGGCTTGGTGTGTCAGCGCCTGCAGGGGTGGGCAGGGGGCGGGTGGCTCACATGATGACCGGCGGCCATGCCCCTTAGGAGCCGATGGATGTGGTGGCGCTGTTTGGTCTGAGGGGCATCCAGCACACTCCCATCAGCATCAAGAACGCCCGTGTGTCTCAGGTACCGCCTAGACAAGGATGGAAGGGGTGGACACCGGGCCCCACTGTCCACCCCAAAGCTCATGTGCCCTATTCCTACTCCCCACCCAGCACTACAAGGCCAGCCTCACTGCCACTTTCAACCTGTTTCCGGTGAGTAGTAAAGACAAAACTCTTGGACCTAGAGAGGGGAAACATGGGCATAAGTCTGGTCTTATTATATAGCAAGCTCTTTCTCTCTCTGGGTCTCATCCTCCTGATGTGGAAAATGGGGGTAGTGCTGCCTGAGAAGTGGGATGGAGGTGGAAGAGATGGGATGAGAAAGTCCCCCTTGGGATCATGTTGTCCCCCACCCCCTACAGGAAGCCAAGTTTGCTGTGGTTCTGGAGGAGGACCTGGACATCGCTGTGGATTTTTTCAGGTGAGGGAAGTGTCCCTCCTTGCAGCTCCAAGCTGCGTAGGGCCTCTGTGCATGACTGGGTCTCCAGGGAGGAAGGCAATGAGGGGTCTTGGAAAGCTTTCCAGAGGAAGCAAGCTCCAAAGTGGGGGAAAAGCCTGAGCAAAGATAGGCTGGTGGGGATTGGGGCTGGAGTAGAGAGTAGAAAGGATGAATGGAGACAGTGGGGCTCTGGGGGAAGGAGGCATGACTCCGGAGTCCCATCTCCAGTTCTTCCAGCATCACTGTGTGACTGGGTTTGTCCTTGCCCCTCCCTGAACCCCTGGACCCTGCCTCTCAGTTTCCTGAGCCAATCCATCCACCTGTTGGAGGAGGACGACAGCCTGTACTGTATCTCTGCCTGGAATGACCAGGTAGGCTGAGTGGCCAGGGGTCAGCTGCAGAGTTGGTAGAGGCCCTGAGCTAATACCTCCCATCACGGCCCCCTGTCCCCAGGGGTATGAACACACAGCTGAGGACCCAGCACTGCTGTACCGCGTGGAGACCATGCCTGGGCTGGGCTGGGTGCTCAGGAAGTCCTTGTACAAGGAGGAGCTTGAGCCCAAGTGGCCCACACCGGAAAAGGTACCCTGGCAGGGTAGGGTGAGTGGGCTGAAGTCCCCTACCAGCTTGGAAGCTCGTAACTCTCAGAGTCTTCCACGCCCCCAGCTCTGGGACTGGGATATGTGGATGCGGATGCCGGAACAACGCCGAGGCCGAGAGTGCATCATCCCTGACATTTCCCGATCCTACCACTTTGGCATCGTTGGCCTCAACATGAATGGCTACTTCCATGTGAGTGGGAGGCAGGGGTGTTGGGGCATAGGGCACAGTGTGGTAAAAGGGGCAAGAACATGGAGTCGAGCGACCCCAGCTCTGCCACTCACTAGCCATGTGTAGCCTTAGGGAAATTACTTACCTACTTTTGCCTCAGTTTCTTTATTTGTGAAATGAGGATAAAAATACTCCTACCTCATAGGGTTGTGAGGTTATGAGGTTTAAATGAGTTAATATGTATAATATGCTTTGGACTGTAAACATTATATAAGGATTAGCTGGTATTATTTTTATCATTACTATTTTTAGCACTAGACTGTGGGTGTGGGGAGGATATTTCGTCTGCCACGCACTCATCCAGCCCAGCAAACTCTGCCCTCTCCTGTCCTTGCAAGTGCTGAGGCCTAAGCCTGAGCCTGAAGTGAACAGAGAGGGCCCCAGGTCCCCACCCCTTCATCGCTGTGTCCAAAGGGCCACTCCCCAGTTATAGCCAGGGAGGCCTTGAGACAACCCAGTGTAAAGAATGGAGAGTTTCCAGCTTGGAACCTCCTAGAAGCCAGAAGGGCCTTCAGGGGCTGATTACTACAAGACCCCCACTCATCTCCGAGAGGGACGGGGAGTGACCTCATGTCCTTCACCCTTAGTACCTTAGTCATAGCAGTTTTCTCCCTCCCAGTCCAGCCTGTCTCTTTGCAGGGGCCATTCCTGGCTTCTGTGGCCCTAGAACAGCAGGCCCAGGGAGAGCCACTGGGGGCAAGGACTAGCTCAGGGGTCAGTAGCATGAGATGCCAGTATGAGCATGAGCTCTCTGGCAATGGTGGAGCCAGAGGGACCTTTATAGATCTAGGACTTCATTTGTGGGCCTCGTGGATATGTGGTGGGTCAGCAGGCAGGTGTGGGCCAGACAGTGTAATGCCCTGATTTTCACCTTCACGTCCATTCCAGGAGGCCTACTTCAAGAAGCACAAGTTCAACACGGTTCCAGGTGTCCAGCTGAGGAACGTGGACAGGTGGGGGCTGGGGACGGCCAAGGAGAGGATATTTAGGGGCCTTGATAACCAGTGCCTGACAGGCCCTACTAGCCCTGCGGTCTGTGTGTTTACCCCAGCCCTGCTGCCCCCCAATCTCCATGTCATCCCTTGAGGGGCTACTCCCTCCCCTGACCCATTTCTCCCTCTCCTTTAGTCTGAAGAAAGAAGCGTATGAAGTGGAAGTTCACAGGCTGCTCAGGTATGGCCTAGGGCAGTGGGGTATATGAGGCAGGGGGTAAGGAGAAGTCAATACTGGGAGTCTTGGCCCCATAATTTGTGGGGCCCACTGCAAAATGAAAACCAAGATCCCTTGTTCAAACATTATTAAGTGGGACTTCCCTGGCAGTCCAGTGGTTAAGACTCCACACTCCCAATTCAGGGGGCACGGGTTTGATCCCTGGTTGGGGAACTAAGAGCTCATGTGCCGCGGCCAAAAAACGCCAAAAAACAACAAATGTTAAGAATTCCAAGATGGCAGCAGTAGAGCATTAAAAGCACAGGGCCTGTGTGACACACTCATGAGGTAGGCCCTGTCTTGGCCTTTCTCCCCCACTCCCTGCTGCAGTGAAGCTGAGGTTCTGGACCACAGCAAGAACCCTTGTGAAGACTCTTTCCTGCCAGACACGGAGGGCCACACCTATGTGGCCTTTATCCGAATGGAGAAGGATGATGACTTCACCACCTGGACCCAGCTTGCCAAGGTGCCTCAATACCACACCTACCCCAGGAATACCCCTCCCCAAGATACAAGGAGCCTTTCTGGAATCTTCCACCTCAGAACCTTCTCTTCATACTCTCAGAGCCTCTCTTCTAAGCCCCTTTACAAATCCATATTCTTGAAGATGCTACCTCTTGTAAACTGAGGAGGCTGCTGAGGAGAGGGGGTTGGCCAAGGGCCCTCCCCACAGCTCTCCGACTCTTGCCTTTGCCCCACCCCACCCCCACCAGTGCCTCCATATCTGGGACCTGGATGTACGTGGCAACCACCGGGGCCTGTGGAGATTGTTTCGGAAGAGGAACCACTTTCTGGTGGTGGGGGTCCCAGCCTCCCCCTACTCGTGAGTGACTCTATTCTGTCCTTGGAAATGGAAGACTAGTGGGGTTAGGGGACGTAGCTAATGACCTCCTCCCTATTCGTTTTCCTGTTATCTTCCCAGAATGAAGAAGCCACCATCAATCACCCCAATTTTCTTGGAGCCACCCCCAAAGGAGGAGGGAGCCCCAGGAGCTGCAGAACAGACATGAGACCTCCTCCAGGACCCTGCAGGGCTGGGTACTGTGTACCCCCAGGCAGGCTAGCCCTTCACCCAATCCTGTAGGATTTTGTAGACACTCTCAGGGGCTGGGGCTGGTTTGTTTTTAACATGAGACTTAATTACTAACTCCCAGGGGAGGGTTCCCCTGCTCCAACATCCCTGTTCCTGAGTTGGAGGTCTATTTATTTACTTCCTTGTCGGGAAAGGGCAGGATAGTACCTGGGAATCTTTGGGATCCCTGGGCAGCTGATCCTGCCCTTTGTATACTCCCTCCTCCCAGGCCTGGCTCAGAATCTAACCTATTTATTGACTGTCCTGAGGGCCTTGGAAACCGGCGGAAGCCTGTAGGGCCTTGATTTTTTTTTTGGACTGGGGTGCTGCCCTGAGGGTGGGGCGGGCTCTTACTCAGGAAACTGCTGTGCCCAACCCATGGACAGGCCCAGCAGGGGCCCACCTGCTGATGCAGACTCACTCAGAGACCCTCAGACACTGAACCAGGCCTCTTTCAGCCTCCTCTCAGATTTCCAAAGCTGGATGAGGTGGTCATTGATTAAAAAAGGAGAAAAGCTCTGGGGATTATCTTGTGACGTGTGTGTGTGTGTGTGTGTGTGTGTGTGTGTGTGTGTGTGTGTGTGTGTGTGTGTGTGTGTGAGAGAGAGACAGACACACAGAGACAGAAAGAGAGAGAGATGGGTAGGAGAGAGGATGGTCATGATGGACCTTTACTGTCCTCCACAGGTTTATCTTCCATTTGGGACCATTTGGCCAGCAGGGGATGCCCAAGTCTCAAACTCCAATGTTTTTACCCTAGAACAACAGAGCCTGACCTTTGCCCCACCCTACTTGGGGCTGAGCTCAGAGCGGCCACCCTATACCCCATTCCCACTGTTTAATTAACCATCAGGCTGTTTTCTGCCTAGCTCGTGTCTGGGCCAGGGCACCTGTCCCCAAAAATGGAGCAAGAGAGAGTAAAAAGGGATACCTGGGGATGGGGGGCGGTGGTGATAGAGAGCAGGTGAGTATAGTGGAGGTGGGAAGGAAGTGGATGAGACAGAGCTGAATGGGCATCATTCAGGAAGTGTGGACTGGGCTGCAGGTGGAGACATAGGAACAAGGATGTCTATGGTCCTTAGGGTACTTTGTATGCAGACTCCATATCTGGGCATTTTTCTGGAGAAAAGCCATCATTTTCATCAGATCACCCAACCAGTGATCCAAAGAAGTCAGGAAGATCTAAGTTAGTCACGCTAGCACCAGAAAATGGATGAGATTGTCCAGAGGAAGTGGTTGAGATAGCCCAAGGCACAGGGCATGACATTTAAGGAATCTGTGAAGGACTTAGGTTCAAGAGAGTAAGTGTAGGACACTTGGAGAAGGGGTCTGCCTGCAGAGCCCTTGCAAAGTGAGCCTCATGAGCTCCTTATACAGAGCCTTGGCCAGGGAGGCAGGAGCTGGCTGGAGCTCTGCCCTGTCACCAGCTCTCTGCCCTCGCCTCTCCAAGCGGTGCCTGGAGCCCCGCTCGGAGATGGCACAGGTGGTGTGTGGCTTCAGTGTTTGCTGGAGGTAGAGATAGCGCTTGAGGTGCCACAACAGCCAGGTTGAGGAACAGTTAGCTCATAATGAGGTGGAGGAGGCCCACCCAGGGCAGACAAATCCCTTGTAGCCTCTATATAGGTGCCTGGGGGTGGGGTAGTGTGAGAGGCATAGAAAGGTGGCAAAGGTGGGAGGGGGCTAAGTGCTCTACCTGCCCATCCTCCCAGCAGGCTGCTGATCTGGGCCTCACCGACCAGCTCTCAGGCACTGCACTGCACTGGCTAGGTCGCAGTTCCTTTTTGGATTCACGAGGGGTGATGGATCTGGGTTGCCCTAGCAAAACCTGGGAAGAGGAATCCAAGGCTCAGAGGCAAGCAAGGAGGACTGGTTTGCCAGGCTGGGCTTTGCTTGGTAGTAGACACCATATCCTCTGGCCACAGCCTTCCACCTTAGTGCTATGTCTCCTGCAGCAGCAATCGATCAGGTCTATGTCTGGGACATTCTGGCCTAAAAGTAAATCATGTTCCCATGTCAGCCAGGATCCCACCCGGCTCTGGAGTCAGACGTCCTGGACCCACATCCAGGCTCAGGTCTTCATGGGAGGTTGTAGGCCTGGAGCAAGTCACTTGGCCTTTCTAGGCCCAGTTTCTGGAACATGGGGGTGGTTAAGACTCGACAAGAGATCAAATCTATAGAGCCCTGGGCGACCAAGACCGAGAATAAATGAAATTCTTTCTGAAATCCCTAAAGCAGGGACAGGTCGGGGGCTGTGCCTGCATGAGAAGGGTAGGCAGCTTGAGTCCCCTGATGGGGGCTTCTGGAGGGCTTCCCAGAGCCTAAGGAATGACCCTCTTCCATCGCCCTGGCAATATTTCTGCTCTCCCTGCCCCCACTTGGGCACAAGCTTTTTATTTTCATAGCTTTCCAGCCCAGTGCTCCTACCCAGGAGAGGGCAGTTTCAGGCCAAAGTCCTCCCACATTACAGGACTGCAGACTGGCCCAGCCCCTGCTTTCTCCCCCAGTGTCCTCTTGGCCATCCTTGCTAGGCTCCCTCCCAGGCCTGGCATCCGAATAAAGGTGAGAAATATCCACCCACCTCCGTGCTACTTCCATTCTGCTACATTTCTAGGAGCCTTCTGAGTCAATAGCCCCACAGGAATCTGAGGCCAGTTGAGGCATGATGGGGTCCCTCTCCTGAAGGATACACAAAAAGAGTCCAAATGGAAACATTTTAATGGGTTTTTGAGTTCTGAAGTGCTTTCTACACATCTGCCTGGTGACTGCTGATCTTGCATATGCTCGTGTTATCGGTGCAGTGCCTTTAATTCCCCCTGTGGAGTACTGGGATCACCAAGAGCACCCCACCCCCTGGCCTGAGAGGGTATCAAGGGTTTAAGAAACAGACTGGAGGAATGGGCAAGAGGATTGGCTACCTTAGAGGCTCTGAAATAGGTGGACCCCAACATCACCAATGGAAGGACAAGTCTGGCACAGGTTCAAGGGGGTGGTGCCTATTTGGCCCCAGGCCCACTCCAGCCCAAGTGACACTGTTAGATCCTGTCCCCACGCTGATCACTGCCTCTTGGCAGTGCTGGGGTGCCTCTTCTCAGTTCCTGTATGGCAGCAGCAGTGGCGGAGGCAGAAGCCGACTTATTTCAGATTGCAGTACAGATACATGGACACAATCATGGCAGCCAGCTGATGAGAAAGGAACAGGCAGAGAGGAAGAAACATGATCAGGGTCCTTAAGCTTTAGTCCCCTGGCCCCCAGACATTCGACATGAAGCTTTGTTAGAAGTCTGTCTCTTCCAGAAAGGCCTCAGACATGGGTCAAGCAGCCCTGAGCCCATGGGGATATCCTGCCCCAACCTCCTCCCCTCCTTACCTCTAAGCCCGCAATTCCAGCTGCCACACCACCCACGGTAACTGCATTGGTTCTGATGTCATACAGAAGCTGATTGAAGCAACCCTTGGAGGGGAGAGAGCATCTATAGTCAGCAGCTGACCCCACTCATTTTCAGCTCTCCGAGGCCATTAAAGCAGCCCAACCTCCCAGGCCAACCTATACCTCTACTTTCTGGTTCTGGGCCTCGACCCTAGTGCAGGGTTCCACAAATGTGCCATTGTCATGGTCAAAGCAACAGTATGGGGGAAAGACGTTGTTCTCTTTTTCATAGGGAGAGTCCTCAAAATCTGTGTAGTTGTTGAAGCCACAGCACTTGAGCTGAAGATGAGAATAGATGGTCAGTGGGGCCTTGCTTATTTCTCCTCACCCCCAAATCTCTCCCAGCCCACCTTACCCCTTCCATGGTGGAGTTCCACACTTGGGTGAAGTCTTTTTGGGAACCGTACTCTTTCTTGATGGTGGGCACTACCATCAACGTCAGGAAGTTCTCAGCCTGGGTGGGGAAAGTCAGTGTTTAGGGCCTGGTAGGGAGGGTGGCCATTCGCAGTGCTTTGCCCAGTTGTTCCCCCCTTGCCCCATCCCCACTCCTCACCATTGTGGTGTACACCAAGGCAACCACAGCAGCTGCAACCTCAGCAATGAAGATGATGAGGAGGATGAAGAAGAACTGAGTGGAGAACAGGGATCTTGAGTTTTAGGGAGAGACAGTCCCTCATGCATTCCTTGCCCTAACCCACCCCCACATGAAAACAAGTCAGGGGCCCCACTGGCTGAGGCCCCTGGAGTCCAGAGCAGGGCTTGGGGATCCCCAGGGCCTGGTGTCAAGGGTGAGGGACCCTGGGTCTCGGTTACGGGCCTGTGGAGCTGGGTTTGACACACCATCATGAGGGCACACTTGTTCTCAGTCTGGGCACCATAGCAGCCCAGGAAACCAAGAGTGAGGAGCACAGCGCCAGCTGCGATGAGGAAGTAGCCCACGTTGACAAACTCCATGGCACTGGATGATAGTGGCCCGAAGATCTTCATGAAGGATGGTCCATCGACTGACACCCAGATGCCCACTGCCAACAGGGCCACACCACACAGCTGGAGACAGAGAGGCAGACCTTGAAACAGTGCCATCAAACAGCTCCCTACCACACAACTGAGTTAGGGAGATGGGAGATGAGAAACTTCCCCCTTTATTGACTATGGAGTCTAAAAACTCATCCTGTAGGGAGGAAAAACATCCTTTAGAGCCAGAAAGATGGGAGCTGGAACATCCATAGCCAGCACCAGGCTGCACACCTAGGCAGATATAAATGGGATCAGGGATTCCAGAAATAGCTCAAGGGTGGGGGGAGGGGCAAGGCTTTCCCTCACTGTTGCCAGGGTCATGCCACATAGCTAGGGGTGAAAAAAGTAGGTGAACATCCCCCCCAGCAGCTTCCCCCTCCCTCCCCCCGCCCCCCTCTCCATTCCCCCCTCCAGGTGCCTGGAACAACTGTCCTCTGATAGGTGGGAACAGGGGGGTGGGACCCTTGAGCAGTCTCCACAGTCACCATAGCAACAGAGGCATGGCTGAGGTTTACACCTGCTCCCAACGTTGGAGAGGGCGGTGGTGAGAAGGGATACCCACGCCAAGGCCCCATTTGGCTCCCCTCCAGAACCAGCCTAGACCTCTCCTTGCCACCCAAGTGGAAACTGAGGCACCACAGAGGAAGTACAGCCAGAGCTCTTAGCGGCTCTCTGGCTCAACCCCCAGCTCAGAGGGAATCCTGAAGCCTAGACTGGGGAGGAGGGCACTGCCCAGTTCCCACAGCTTAGAGCAAAGCCTTGCTGATCCAGAGCTTCAGTGGATAAATCAGCCTGACGCTGCCTAGGTAGATGTCCAGTCCCTACTTTCCGGCTATGGAAACTGAGGCTAGAACCAGGAGTGAGGTGGCAGATTGTGGGTGGATCCCAGCATGTTTGCCCAAGGACAGAAAGCTGGGCTTTTAGCCTACAGGGTCAAATTTCAAGGAGTCTGAGGCCTGCCCTGCCCAGTCTGGCGAGGCAAGGGCAACAGAAGCAGAAACCAAACCAGATTTGCCTTTAACCCCCTCGGACCAGAGCCCCTGCTCGCCAAATCCCTGCAATCCTGTTGCCTTCTTCGGATACATGGATAAAGTCTAGTTCCCTGAAACCAGAGGAAGCCCAAGGCACAGACCACATCGGAGTCAGAGTTTACTCACCCCCAGCCCAATTCCTCCAAATTCATCTATACTTCATGTCTCCATTTCCTGCCCTTTCACTCACTCCTACCCACTCTCATGTGGCTCCAGGGTCTCTGGTGACATGTGCTTAGTCATGGGTGGATCCTCTTTGACCTCCCTGATACCTCGTTTGCTTCCTGCTGCTCTTTCTTCATTTGCTTCCTGGTGGCCATTTCCCTGTTTATCCCTTGTAAGCTGAGTTTCCTGGAGTTCACTCTCCCTGAGTGCTCTCACCCCTCCCATGGCTTCAACAATCACCTATGGGCACATGACTTTCAAATATCCTGAGCTGCAACCCCACTGGGTACACAGCTGCCTGCGAGATATCCCCCAGGTTGTTCTTGCCAGAGACGTGGTCATCATCTCCAAGATGATGTCTCCCTTGCCCCTTCTTCCATCCCTTAGCCACCATCCAAGGGCTTTGTCCTTTGTCCATTTTGTCCATTTCTGCCCATCTCTAGGGTTCATGCCTCATTGCTCAGCTTCCTCAAACATGCCCTATATAATCTGTTCCTGGTTTTCTGAACAATATCTGATTTCATTGCCTTTGGGCCTTTCTGCATGCTTTACCGACCCCCTCACTCAGTGCAAATTCCTAGCCTCAGCTATTTCCTCCTAGAAGTCTTCTCTGACCAGGCAGGGTTCAAGCCCCTCCTATGGACCCCTGTGCTAAGACCACGTATACTATGTCGAAACTGTCTGCCTATCTGGCCTGCTGGACCTGAGATCCCCAAGGGCAGAGAAAGGGCTTGCTTACCTGTCACCCCAGCACTCAGCACAGTGTCTTAGGCAATGTGTTTGTTGAATGAATAAGGGCTGCTTGCAGCTGACACTCTGCTCCGATGTCTCTGGGCCTTCTGTGCTTTTGGTTCCCCATCATACAGAGGCCACTGAATTTCCATCCACACGAGGTGACCTTGGGCAAACCCCTTCCCCGCACTGGGGCCCCAGCCTGTTAGCCTACTCTGCCCTGCTGTAAGCCTGCCTGAGCTGAAGCTTCCTGGAAGGGAGAGGATGCCCCTAACCTTCTCCACCCCAACTGTGTGGCAGCCAGGCTGCTACTGGGACCAGGACTCAGCATTTGGGGAGACTTCTGCACCTCCTCAACTTGCAGGAAGAGTCTGGGCATAGCAGTCTCCTCTTCCCCAGTTCGGGCTCTGCTCAGGTTAAGACCTACTCCTATAGGGAACCCCAAAGAGCCCATAACCCCGACACTTACAAAGATGAGCATATTGAAGAGGATCATCATGGTCTTAATGAAGCTGAAGCACTGCATGGTGGCTCCTGGGAGGCAGATGTGTGTGTTAGGACCTTGCTCCCTGCCCCCACCCCCAACCTGGGCTGACATACCAGACTCCAGCATCCTGGACTCATATAATCACCAAGCTTTTCCTACATCTGGACTCTGACACCTCAGGACTTTTCCCAATTCCCATCCTGACGCTCCTATCCCTCTGTACTGCCCAGGCCCTCTACCAACACCTGGCACTCTGAAATGCTAACATCCCAGGTTCCTCTACTGGCACCCCAAGCCTGACTCCCACGCTACAGTGTCACTCCATGCCCTTCCCTGGCACCTGTGTATCCTGGGCTTTCCACTCCCCCCGAAACCAATCCTAGACTCTTCCAAGACCCTCCCCATGGCCCTTCCAGCTCCCCAAACCTGTTTCCAGATTGATTTCACTTCACGGGATAGTCTCTATCCTATGCCATCACCTGTTCAGGGTTCTTGGTAGTGAGTTCTGAAAGAGGGATCTGCTGAGGCTCCAGAGGGAACTGCAGCTCCGGGGAACTGCCACTGAGTGGGCAGGCGGGGAGACGGAGCTGGCTCTCACACAGCACTGCTCACCTGTGGGCGGGGCAGGTGCTTTAAAGGCCTCCTTCTGCCCGCCCGCCTACCCCACACGCAGCCAGTCAGCCTCCTCCAGCGCCTGCTGCCCCCCTGCTGCCTGGCGCTCCGTCCTCACAGCCCCAGCCGCCTCGGGGCTCCTTCTGGCAACGCCAGCCATGGGCAACGCCCCTCCTGACCTGAAGGAGAGAGAGGTCTGCGGGTGGGGCAAGTGACCCCCCAGAACTGTGTGCCTTCCACCACGACAGCGCACAGGCGCTTCCTACCCTGCACCTGCTGATACTGTCGTACACACCCTGCATGCTCGAGGCACGCACATCTGCCCAAGCTGTATATTCAGACACACACACACAAACACCTCCTAGTGCTCTCGAATGCACACTCACACACGCACACACACACTCTGAACTGTGTGGACTGACTCCCAGCAACAATCAACAGAGCAACACCTGAAGTACATACTGAAACATTCTCTCTCTCTCTCTCTCACACACACACACACACACACACACACACACACACACTCTCACGCAGACATGCCCACACATGCTTTCAAGGCAACGGCCAAGGCTTGGAGTTTTCTGCCCCCTCCTCTGAGTGGAAAAAGACTCCTAATCTTCTAGTCTTTTTCTCTCCACAAAACTTCAACCCCACACCATTGTAAAGCAATTATACTCCAATAAAGATGTTTAAAAAAAAAAAAACCTTCAACCCATCTTTCTCCTCCCTGAGTCTTTCCTCCTCACTCTTCTCCCTCCCCACCCTTTCTCTCTCCTCAGTCCTCTCAGCACTCTGCATACACCCCTTCCATTCCTGCCAGCAGGGGGCACCATGGTCCCACAAAAGCCCTGACCCCATTCCTCCCCCGACCCCTCCCCACCAAGTTCTACAGCTCGGTAATCCCCATCATCGTCAATCCTTCCGGGGCTGCTGGTCCTGGAGGTCGAGGTGCTGGGAAAGTTCTGGCTTTTAAGTCACTCAGACCAAGTGCTCGAATCCTGGTTCTGTTGCTTATTAGCTGTGTGACCCTAGGGGCATTTCTTAGACTTGGGTTTAAGCCTCTGTTTCCTGGTCTGTATAACAGAATAGTTATGGGGTTTTCAAGTGAGATTTAAAATGAGATTTTTCTTCCCATTCTGGGACATAAGGGAATGACCACAGAGTGAAAAGTTCAGCATAAGGAGAGTCACAGCCAGAGGGGGTGTGGGATGGAAGATTTTTAAATTTGTT
The DNA here is from genome assembly GCF_003031525.2 of Neophocaena asiaeorientalis asiaeorientalis. Taxonomy (NCBI): domain Eukaryota; kingdom Metazoa; phylum Chordata; class Mammalia; order Artiodactyla; family Phocoenidae; genus Neophocaena; species Neophocaena asiaeorientalis. Next base: position 549,342 of record NW_020173335.1, read on the forward strand.
TTGTTTTTATAATGGGAGGAGGCAGTTGAAGAGACAGGAGAGAGAGGAAGGCTGTTAACACTAACATTTGTACATATCATGTTTTAAATGCATAACTTATATAGTAAGTCTTTTTTCTCCTTTCACAACAGTCTTATGAGATAAGACTCTCTTTTCGTCTGCTTTTTAAATATGGGGAAAGAGAGGCACAGAAGGTTAAGTGCACATTTCTGAATGAATGAATGAATGCTCACAGAGTAGCAGGAGTTAAACGTCTGGGCTTTGGGCCTCGGCCATCCCGGATTTGAATCCCTGCCTGCCTCTAATTGTGTGAGCCTAACTGAGCCTCAGTTTCCTTGTACAGTTGATCCTCATTATTCATGGATTCCATATCTGTGAATTTACCCACTCACTAAAAATGATTTAAAACTCCAAACCAATACTCACAGCACTTTTGTGGTCATTCATGGACATGCGCAGAGCTGCAAAAAATTTGAGTTGTCTACCATGCTTGTTCTCAGCTGAGGTTGAACAGGGGGATGCTCTGCCTTCTTGTTTCAGCTCTCACAATGTAAACAAGTGTTCTTTTTGCGGCCTATTTAGTGTCTGTCATGTTTTTTGCATTTTTTTTTTTTTTTTTTTTTTTTGCGGTATGCGGGCCTCTCACTGTTGTGGTCTCTCCCGTTGCGGAGCACAGGTTCCGGACGTGCAGGCTCAGCAGCCATGGCTCACAGGCCCAGCCACTCCGCGGCATGTGGGATCTTCCCGGACCGGGCACGAACCCGCGTCCCCTGCATCGGCAGGCGGACTCTCAACCACTGCGCCACCAGGGAAGCCCATGTTTTTTGCATTTTTGTGCTTTTTGTTGGTGACTTTGCTATTAAAGACTCCCTCCAGCGTAGTGCTGAAGTGCTCTCTAGTGTTCCGAAGTGCAAGAAGGCTGTGATGTGCCTTATGAAGAAAATACATGTGTTAGATAAACTTCATTCAGGCAAACGTTGGCCATTTGTTGGCTGTGAGTTCAATGTTATTGACATCAATATATTTTAAATGAAGTGGCTTTAACAGAAACACAAGTAAACTAGGTTATTGTTCAGTTGACAAAATGTTGTGACCAGAGGTTAGTATGAATCTAATCCTGTATTCCTCCTGGGAGCATTGGCTCAATATTTGCTAATACAGTGTTTGTGGTGACTTTATTAGGGCTAACTACCACGAATAACAAGAATCGACTGTATATGAAATAGGAATAATGACAGAATCTCCTTGTAGGGTTGTTGTGGGATTAGATGAGATTATGTTTGTAAAGGACTTGGCACTGTGTTTGGCACATAGTAAGTACTCAATAAACATTGTTAATGTGGATGAGTGAGAAAATGAGGGAGGGATTTTTTTACTCAGAGTTCCTTTTTTCCAAGGGGCCAAGCTGGCTCTTTGGCTGGACCCATGGAGAGAATTGTGAGGGAGCCTGACCCCTAAGGGAGGGGTTGGGGATCAGGACCTGTAATAAACAGCATTACTCTTACATAGACTCTGTATGTCATAGAGGCCTCAGCTGCCCTGGCCAGTAGCACCATCAGGCACACGACAGAAGTTCCCTGCGCCCATGGGGCCTTCTCAGCTTGTCTGTGCCCCTCGGCCCCAGGGCTTGTTATATATTTATTTATTTATTATTTATTTTTGGCTGCGTTGGGTCTTCGTTGCTGCGCGTGCGCTTTCTCTAGTTGTGGCGAGCGGGGGCCACTCTCCGTTGCGGTGTGCGGGCCTCTCACTGCGGTGGCCTCTCCTGCTGTGGAGCTCGGGCTCTAGGCACACGGACTCCAGCAGCTGTGGCACATGGGCTCAGTAGTTGTGGCTCACAGGCTCTAGGCACGTGGGCTTCAGTAGTTGTGGCACACGGGCCCAGCTGCTCTGCGGCATGTGGGATCCTCCCCGACCAGGGCTTGAATCCGTGTCCCCTGCATTGGCAGGCGGACTCCCAACCACTGCGCCACCAGGGAAGCCCGGCCCCGGGGCATAATTTCCCCCTACCAGAGGCCAGGTATGGGCTGACCTCGGCTCCGGTTTCCCAGGATGTTTAAGTGTAGCCGCAGAAGGTACCGGCAGAAATCCCAAGGCCCAACTGCCACCACTGCAGCCACCAATCTTGCCACCATGGCCACGGATATCAACGACACCCACACTGCCACCACTAGGGTGTGGATCCTTCCACTGCAAGGTTAGCCGAGGGCCCTGAGCCAGGGTGGGGGGTGAGAAAAACGGGGCCACTCAAGTTTTCCCCACATTAGCTCTGTGCAGGCACTGTAGGGGACACACCTTCTGTGAATTATCACCCCAAAGGTATGGTGGGGTCTTGATGGCAGGCATCCCTAAGGCTGAGAGCCTTAACGGAGGATGTATTGGCTGGAAGTGGAGAGCCTGGGGAAACGAGAGAATCTAGGAGCAGTGGAGCTTCCAGAACTTCTGCCTTCCTCACACTCTTCCCTCTCCTTCCTCTCCTCAGTACTCAGACACCTTTGTCAATGTGGCAGCTTTCTGATCCTCTAGAAATGCCCAGAAACTAGTCCAGAAGCTTGGCTGGCTCCGGACCTGCATCTCCTAAGGGGCACGGGTGGTAAACAGCAGGCAAATAACAATCCTTTCTGCTCCAACTCTTTACTCCACTCCAAGGTGTTTCCAGCTGACTATGTAGGGTATGAGGGCAGGGCTGGGACTGAATGCTCCCAGGGATAGGCTTCAGCGACAGCAGCAGGCCTCAGAGTAAGACAGTGGAAGGACAGAACAAGGTCAGCAACACACACCGTCTTTGGCCTCAGCTTTTGATCTGCCCTGCGAGGTGGGGGAACTTCCTGCCTTGCACTCCCATCTGCACAGGGAAAAGGATCTCCGGAAACACCTTGGAAGGTATAAGAAGCCAGATCCTTGGAGAGGGAGGTAGAGGCACAGATCAGAAAAGGATAGCATGAAAGACAGATTTCACTGCTCCAGTGTAAACCATGAGTGCCTGAGTGAGAGGGGTATGTGGCTCTGTGTGCCTCTTATGGTCAGTGTTTGTGAGACCAAGAGAATGGGGATCTAAGCGGACATGTGGCTGAACGTGCCTTTGCAAAGAATGTGCCTGTATTGCCAGCTGCGTGTGTCAAGGTGTGTTTGTGAACATATGAGCGGGTCGGAGAGAGAGGCATCATCTCCACGAAGAGGAATGAAGGTCAGGAGGCGGGTGCGGGCGGCCGGAAGGAGGAGAGTATCAGCTTCTGAGCGGGGTGTACCGTCTTCAGCCCCACAGCCATTCTCTGAGGTTGGTATTTTCCAGGACTAACAGCTTAGCTGGGGTGTTTGGGGGTGGGGTGAGACTGAGTTAGAGTCCAGAAAGTGGGACTCAGGCCTGGGGATTTTCCACTTGGATTTCCGCATGTGCGCCCATGTGTCATCGGGTGTAACTGAGTTTACGTGGGGTGTGTCTTCATGGAGTTGTGTCTCAGTGGCAGGAAACATTGTGAGGGACTGTGTCTCTAAGGTGTCACTTTATGCACAAGTTAATGTGTGTCCCAATGTCCTGAGGTCTGGCTCCAGTTCCAGGGCTCCCTTCCTTGAGGGTTGGGGGTGGGAGTGAACACTGAGACCTTTGGCCTGGCCCCCTGGGAAGCCTGTGAGGAGAAAATGAATTCTGTCTTTTTTCATTCACTCCAAGGCTTGCCAGAGACTGGGACCCTGAGAGGAGGAGAGGGGGCAGAGAATTCACTGACACATCGTGCCCAGACAGCACTGGCGGAGGATCAGGCTTCTCAGGGTTTAGGGGGAAGGTGCTGAACCCCAGTCAGAGCTGGAAGCTAGCTAGGCTAGTGCCCAAGGCCCACAGGGGGGCCCACACATATAAAGACACATGACAGGAACACATGCAGACATGTAAATACAACTGGCCTCACAGATACACAATGCAACAAATTCACACATGCATATAAGTACATGCCTATAAACAGATATGTGCACTGACACAAATGCATATAAACCTCTCCACATGACACATGTAACAACACATACACATGCCTACAAATGAGCACACACACACACACAAACATGCATGCTCCTAGACACAGCACACAAGCGTATAGACAGACACTTGCAATCACACTCATGCAAACCCGGGTACACACACACATACATGCAAACACACTCGCCAGACTTCCCTGCCCCTGCAGCCCTGGGACCCAGAAGAGCCTCCCTCCCCTATATGAGTGTATGTGTGTGTTTGTGTGCAAACGCATGCATGCATGCATGCCCACACTTGTGTCTGTGTGTATCTGGGGCTGTGAGAGTGTGTGTGCATTTGTGTGTGTGTGTGTGTGAGTGAGCGGGGTGCTGAGCTGTGGGAACCCGATGACATCAGCTCTTCTGGCTATTTTTAGCTCCCTCTGCAATGATGGCTGCTTCACTGCCCCTCCCCCTCCCAGGTTCCCATCTCTCCTCCCCCTTCAGGCTCCCAGCGGCAGCCGCAGCCAGTGGGCACCCACCACCCCAGTCTAAGTGACCCCCCCGTTGACCGAATACAGTTCATTCTCCCTCACCCCAGCCATAGCTCCCTGGAAGCTGAGAACACCGGGCTCCCAGGCCAGAGGAGGAGGCTTGGGCAGTCTGGCAGCCCAGAGAAGGGGCCTGGGTTAGGTGAGCTGACCTGGCCGGTCTCCAGCCCCTAGGGCGCCTCTCCTTCTGCTTTTCAATCTGAAACTGTGTCTTGGTCAGTAGTGCCTGCTGTGTGCCAGGGAGGATGCCAAGTTCTGGGGACAGAGCAGTGAGCATGACAGTGGGCGTTCTTCCTGGCTGGTGTTATGGCTCGGTGGGAGACAGACATGACACAGAGCACACAGGCACCGCACTGGACCGCGGCGAGGGCTCTGAAAATTGGTAACGAGGGGAATTAGTCTGGGGTGATGGTCTCTGTCTCTCACAGAGGTGACCTGAGGGAACCAGAGGGGCACTCCCTTTACCTTGCACCTCACACCCCAACAACCACACCTCCAGAATCCCACAGAGTACTGCTTCCTTCTCACACCCCACTCTCTGCTCCCAGCACTGCAGCAGCCCACCATCCAAGTGGTGGCCCACTGCTATTTGTGTCTCCCTTTTCTTTGGAGCTTCCCCACAATCGATCCCCAGGAAGCAGTCCAGTGTTTCCCATCTCTAGATGAGAAAACTGAGGACCAGAGAGGGGTAGTGCTGGACCACACCCCTCAATGCCCAGGGAGCAGCCCAGGCGAGATGGCAGGCAGGTGGAGGAGGAAGTGGTGGTGGCACCAGTGTAGAAGGAGCAGGGATGAGGTCAGGAGGTGGGAGAGGGGAGGACCGCAGCCTGAGGGACTCATGCCTGGAGGAGGGCTTCCTGCTCTACCCAGCCAGGGCAACTGCTGGAAAATCGGGTTTGGCAGCTTCAGCTAAGCCGCAGGGCTGGAGGAGTGGTCCAGACCACACCTGGGAGGTGGCCTGGAGGTGGGCCCATCCTCTAGCATGGAGTCTGGCCAAATGGTCTCATCGCGGGAGCATTTTATAATACTGGGGCCCTTTGGAGTATGTGGAAAATAGCTCTGGGCTGAAGTCAGGAGCCCAGAGTTTCAGTCATTGTTTTGCCCCAGACCCCAGTGTGATCCTTATAAAGTCCTGCCCCCTTTCTTGGCCTCAGTGGGCCCTTCCGGGAAGGAGCTCTAGAGGATCAGTTTCCCCACCCCCAACTCCTGCCCTCTGTGTTTTCCTGGGAGTCTGACTTAGGCACAGGAACACAAAGCCAGTGGGTAGGGGCTGACCAGACAGCCTCTAGGGCGCCAGGCTGGAGGTCCCTTGTCACCAATGGATCAATGGCCGGAAGCCCAGCTCCAGCCCCACAATGCAATACCGGTCACCCCACCCTTACCAGTGCCCTCGCCCCCACCCCCACTTCCGGCCTCTGTTCCTTCCTCACCTTCAGGGAAAGCTGCAGGGCTCCCTAGGGAATCTCCCATATCTCCTCCACTGGCTCCCTGCCCTGTGCTTAACCCTCCCCCTCTGCCCATTTGGCCAGGCCAGTCTCCCAGTCAACTTTCTTTTCCTGGACCCGCAGGCAGTCCAGGGAGTACAGGAAGCTGGGTGGGAGGGCTATAAAGGAGGCTGCTTTTCCTGCTACCCTCAGATACTGGAGCCTAAATAAGGGGCTTTGGGGAGGCAGGTGGACTGAATACATGGGCGTAAGACTGGGCTGCCTTGGGCATATCCCACCCCGGGCAGCCCCAGGGGAGGTAGGAGTGCTACCCTTCACCTATCCAGCCATCTTTTTCCTCTGCCTTCAGTGAATTCATAGAAAAGAGCCTAGAGCTGAGACTTGCATTCTCTGGAGAACAAACACGGAAATCCAGGCCAAGTGAATCCTGACTATTGTCACCATGTCAATGACAAATTCATGAAACACAAAAATCATAAAATTCTGGATGCATAGAATCCATAGTCGCAGAATCTTAGCATCACAGAATTCTAGCATGGTGCAATCTGAGTTACAGAATCTTAGAAATACAGAATTCTGGCATCACTGAGTCCCAGATGACAAGGTTAGCATAGCCTTGAGAAGGAAGTCTTGAGAAGTCAATTAGTAAAGGGTGGATGTCTAAACCAGGGGATTCCCCACTGGGGATGCGCACAGGAGTTCTCACATGAACAGGAAGGAGGAGGCAGAGCCTGGGACACATGAGCTTGGGTGAGGTAACACACCTGCAGTAAACCAGACAGAAGACAGATCTCTTTCATAAGGACACATTCCTGGTTCCTGAGGATGAGGGGAGTGGAGTGGCAGTGAGGAGAGAAGGGGAACTATATAAACAAATAAAGTGTAACCTGAAGAAAAATTCATCAAGTAGCACAATACACTGGCCCTAATGCGTCCAACTTCCACAGGATTGGGGTTAACATCAGCACAGGACATTTTCAAAGGTTAGTAGGTTAGTAAGACTCTTTATCACATTAGAATGGTGGCCCATGGCTGGCTTTTTTTTTTTTTTTTTTTTTTTAAAAAAAAATTTACAAATCAGAAAGTTACCAAACAGAAAAAAGTCTATATACTACACTTTTCTTGGGGCTGCTGGCAGGAGCAGCCTCTCTCTGAAGGGAAGCTGAATCTGGAGCAACATGGTGTACACCAAAGCCAGCTTGTGGGGTGGGGTTCAGAGCCCCCAGCAAGGCCCTGGTAGGGGACCTTGTGGAGGGCATCTGTCTGGGGTGGTGTCTGTTGGGGGCGGGCATCTCTATGGAAGGAGCCAAGTTTGAAGCAGCACTTTGTATGGGGACTCTTGTCTGATTATGGGGTTGGTTACTCAGTAAACAACAGGGATATTTACTTAGCATTTCTGGGAAACTACTGCAAACTCAGGAACCCAGAAAGAGCAGCTCCAGAGAAAGGCAAATTCCAGGACCTGCTGCGCATGGGAAATGGGGCAATGTCAGCTGGAGATCCTCTTGCTCGGCTGCCTGTCCTTGGATTCAGCTCAAAACCTCAGCCTCGACCTCTACCCACACCCCCATTTGCCTCCTTCTCCCTGCCTGCCTTCTGTTCTACCTACCTATACCTGCTGTGTGACCTTTGGCAAATGCTGTTCCCTCTCTAGGCCCCAAACCTCCTTTGCTTTTTTTTGAAGTCTATAATTGGGTCCTAAGTGAAGCTTTTAGTACTTTATAGTCCCGCTTTTGTCCAGATCAGTTTCAACTTCAGATATCTCCATTCTCAGCTTCCAGAGAAAGTGTCTGGAAGCGTCAGGGGAGAATGCAGGGAATAGGGAATAGAAATAATGCTCACATTTGACGTGCTATATGTGTCACTGCCCATGATGAGTGTTTTTATAAATCTTATACAATGCCTGCAACCACCCTGTGTATATAAATCATTGCTCCCATTTTATAGATGAAGGAACTGAGGTTCAGGGAGGGTGAATAACATGCTTCACATCATTCAGTAGGGAGCAACAGAAGCGGAATCGCAACAGGTCTGTCTTAATTCTGAGTGCTGTGGTTTCAGATTTCATGCGGCTTCAATAGGTAAAAGGAAAGCCCATGGATGGGAGTTTCAGGGAGAAGTGGTCTCTCTGGCTGGATCTGAAAGGTGATGAGTTGCACTTAGAAAAGTTTGCAGGGCTTCCCTCGTGGTGCAGTGGTTAAGAATCTGCCTGCCAAGGCAGGGGACACAGGTTTGAGCCCTGGTCCAGGAAGATCCCACATGCTGCAGAGTGGCTAAGCCCACGCGCCACAACTACTGAGCCCACGCGCCTGGAGCCTGTGCTCCGCAACAAGAGAAGCCACCGCAATGAGAAGCCCATGCACCGCAACGAAGAGTATCCCCCGCTTGCCACAAAAGCCTGCAAGCAGCAACGAAGACCCAACACAGGCAAAAATAAATAAATAAATAAATTTATTAAAAAAAAAGAAGAAAAGTTTGCAGTAAGGACTGACAGCTCACGCTGTGAAAAAAGCTGAACTGAGGCTCCTCTTGGGAACCCCTGGGTAGCCTGAGCTCAGACTGGAGATAGCTGGGCTGGGCTGAGTGTGAGGAGGTTGGCTTGGAGAGTGGGGTGGTCCTGGTCTGATCTTTAGGGTGTTGAGAGGCTGCTGTCACTGTTCCTGGAGATAGTGTGTGCATGTTGGGGAGGGTCTGTGAATGTGGGCTTCTTCGCTTTCTGGGATGGGCTAGGCTCTGCCACCTGAAGCTGGAGCTGGTTGACAGGCCTTTGGGGCCTGGGGCAGGGGACTTTCCAGCTGGGATAGCATGGTGTGTTGGCACTAGTCTCACTGCCTTGAGGGTCCCAGCACCTTTTGTATCCCTGAAACTCAGCAACCTTGCACAGCTGCCTCAGTTAACTGGCTCAAAGGAAGTGGAAGGATTTCAGGTGGACACCTAACCCCTGCCCTGTCCAAGGTTGGGTCATCACAGGGGGCTGGGAAATTAGGAAGTCACTGTCTCACAGGGTCAGGACTGGAGGCACCCCGGTGGGGGGCCGGGGGAGGGCAGTCATCTCTTCCAGATCCTTCACTGTAAGGGTGAGGAAAGAGTTTGAGGTCCAGAAAGAGAACAGGACTTGCCAAAGATTGCTTGGTAGACACACCAAGAGAGATGTCAGGGCTAAAAGAGAGGTTCAGACTTTGTATACTGGGAGCTTAGAAAGGCAGAGGCACAGACCCCTAAAAGCTTCATCAAAAATGTATACGTGGTTTTAAAGCTGGGCTTAAAGAAAGGACAACTTTTTAGCTGATGCAAAGGGATAAAAGACTTTTCCTGGCTGAGAAACACCATGAGCAATGGCCCAGAGGGGACACTGATTGGCTATGTGGGATGAATAAATTGCCCTACAAGGCTGGCCCATGTGGTTGGAATAGAAGTCTGATGGGCAATAGTGTAAGCCAGGGTCAGGACTTGAGGTCAGGACTGTCTGTGCTCTGTGAGTAGTCACAGAGATGGAGGCCGCAGGGATCCAGGGCCCCGAGGCGGTTGGTACGGCAGTCTGAGGAAGACCAGGGCTGGGAGAGTCTTAGCAGCAGGGGTGGGGTCTGCTGGACTCTCACCACCCCAGGGCCCGGTCTGTTTCCTCCAATCCTAGGCTCTGCCCTGACCTCCCTCGACAGGACCCAGGCCCAGCGTGAGGTCGGGCCCAGGTAAGGGGAGAAGATTACACCCCGGTAGCTGCCTTCCCGCCCCAGGTTTTCCGGGCCACAGCGCACACCTCCTCCCTTCAGCAGCTTCCCGATCCCGCCACTGCGGGCGGGGTGGTGGACGGGAGAGGGACGTCCTCGGCTTTAGGGCTTTGGCCGCTGTGAGCCCTCCCAGTGCTGCTGTGATGCAAATCCGCTCCGGATTTATTCCCGGACGTTCTTCCGTAAAGCGGGACGCGCCCGGCGCCAGAGCTTGGCTGGACGTGCCTCCCCCGGCCCTGACCCAAGGGCGCCAGGGCCTAGAACTGGGCGGGGGTGCCTTCACCGCTAGCTCGGGGATAGGAGTGGTGTTGGGAGTACGGGTGCTGGGCAGCGGCGGCTCCGGCCTGGGGGCGGGGCTGTAATTAACCCGCCGGAACGCCAACGCCTGGTGTGGAGCCGGAAGCGGTGGTCTGGAAGACCAGCAAGAACCCGACTAAGAGTGTAGGGAATGGGGAGCAGCTTGGGCAGGCTGAACTCAGGTCCGGGCCTGAGGTTTTTGGTGGAGAGGTATGAAGGTTTAGGGCTGGGGAGCGTGTATAGCGCTGGAGATTGTGGGGTGGAAGACGAGGGGGAATACCCCGGCCTGTGATGGGCCGCCCCAAGCCTGGCAGGGAAGCCAAAGCTGGAGTTACACCTCGGAGGCCTGAGAGCCTGACACTACTGGGAGGAGGGTGGAGGAGAGGACAGGCGGGAGTAAGGGTGCTGGGTGCTGGGGCTCCAGCTTCAGGAAGCAGACCTGCAGGAATGGTGTGGGCACCTTATAAGGAAACGCTAGCCAAATCAGGATGTATGTATAGGCATAGGGAGATGGTATCTATTGAGTGCATACTGCATGCCACAGCAAGGATGTTCAACAAAGTGACAAAAAGAGGAGTGCGTCCTCACTTTTTTCTTGTTACTTTTATAACCAGAAAAGGACTCGACAGCTCTTTTTATTTAAAAAAAAAAAAAAAAAAAAGTAAATAGACCTAGTTTTCAGCCCTGCTAAGCCACTTACTGTTTGGCCTTGGAAAATTTGCTTTAACTTCCACAAACCTTTTCTTATCTGTAAAATAATAATAGGAGAACCTAGGCCCAGGGATTGTGGATTTGTTTGAGGATTAAATGAGTTAGGACAGCAAAGGTGCTTAGAACAGTGTTCAGCAAGTGGTAACAATGAAAGCTACTCAGCCTAGTTTGGAGGTGAGGGTGGGCATGGGGAGCAAAAAGTCTTCTGCAAGATTGGAAATCGGAGCTGAGTCTTAGAATATGAGTAGCAGCTTGTCAGTGGAAGAGGGAGAAGAGAAGAATGTTAATGACAGAGGGGACAGCATGAGTAAAAACAGGCGGGGAGAAACAGGACCGTGAATTTGCGGGAAACGGGGAGGCACGAGGCAGGCAGTGGAAAGGTGAGCTGGGACCAGACTGGGGCAAGGTGGGGCTCAAAGTTACAGAGGCCGGTTTCCCTTCTGAGAGCTGTTGAGTTTTCATCGGAGGCAGGAGGAGATAGGCTCCCACTGGGGCAGTGTGGGCACAAAGAGACCTGTGAGGAGGAGGATAATGGCACGAACTATGCGGCAGCCCTGGGGTGGAAAGAAGTGGATGGATTTGGGAGAGGTAGGAGCGACAGGACTTGGTGACAGATTGAATAAGAGGCATATCTTGATTTCTAACTTGGGTTCCCAGGGTGCTGCTATTCTCTGAGACAGGGATCAGGAAGAGTAAAACATTTGAGGGGAAGCTGAGTTCAGTGTTGGACATGCCTTTGACCACACCCCTGGACAGACCCTCAATAATTGGGGTCCTTTCGTCCCACCTGGCAATTCCTCTGTTCATAAGATGGGAGGGTTATCATTAGCTGGCTGTTCCCTGGCTGCGGCTGGCTGGAGGTCTGGGTGGGGAGGCTGGGCTGGGGGTGCTGCTACCACTGGGCCGGGTCTGGCGAGCGTTCCTTTGTGGTTCTGGATTGCTAGGCAGTTTCTTTGGGCACAGTCATGTTATAGGAGCTCAAGGACTGAGTTGTCGATCGTTCCCAGAGAGAGTCCCTGGAGGGGGCCAGTGCTCTGTGCTGTGGAGATTACAGTGTCAATTTTATAGCTCAGGAAACAGGCTCAGAAATTGAGTGGCAGAACAAAGGTCACTGGAAGTGAGCAAAGGTCTGTGTGATGTCTTCTCACAGTTCCAGCTGCCGCATCATCAATGGTGACATTTGTTCTAAGAGGGGCAGGGAAACCACGAGAGCCATGGCTCCTTGGGGGAGAAATGCGATCTAGAGGGGGTAAGGGGGATTGGGGGAGGAGGTAGGGAAAGCTTCCTGGAGGTGGTGCAATTTGTGAGGTCATAGAAGCGCAATCTTGTTTTCTGTCTTCCCAGCCAGCGATCATTGACAATCAGCCGTTGCCTGCCGTGAGGGAGACCTTGTCATCTGAGGGACCTCTAGGTAGAATGTGTCCACAGAGCCCAAAAAGTGGCAGGCTGGAGTTCCTGCAGGCATTTCAGGCCTGAAATGGAGGCACTTCTACCTCGTTCTCTGGCATCCGTCAACCTGAGCATCCCTTCTGCACAGGCACTTCACTGGCAGCTGGAATCCCACTGCCTATTCATTTTCATATCAGGGTTCAACACAGGTTTCTGTTCTGTTCCCAGGTTTTGTTTTACTTAAAAAAAAAAATCATGTGATGAAGTGATGGGTTATTTCTAAGGGATGACTGACAATTACAAGAAAAGCTAATCTTTCTGTGGATGATTGGGGAAAAGTTTTAAGATACAAAAAAACATTGCTAACTTTCATCTGTCACTCATTAAGTGTTTTTTTCCAGGTGTCCAAATAACTGGCATGGTAAGGGGGTGGCTGCATTTTAGGAGCTGAGAAGGGGTAACTTTCCCAAACAATGTTTAAGTAATATTTGATCATTGTAGAAAATACAAGTAAAAAGAAAATAAAAAAATAAAGCATCCATTAAGAGAGAAATACTGCTAACATTTTAAAGTATTTCCTTTCTTTTCATTTCTGGGCATTTCTGGTTTTCTTTTACATGGTTAATATACTGCATAGATAATTTCGTGTCTTGCTTTCTTTTATTTATTTATTTCTGCCCGCGTTGGGTCTTCGTTGCTGTGCACGGGCTTCCTCTAGTTGCAGCCAGCAGGGGCTACTCTTTGTTGTGGTGCTTGGGCTTCTCATTGTGGTGGCTTCTCTTGTTGCGGAGCACAGACTCTAAGTGTGTGGCGCATGGGCTTAGTTGCTCCATGGCATGTGGGATCTTCCCAGACCAGGGCTTGAACCCATGTCCCCTGCATTGGCAGGCGGATTCTTCACAACTGTGCCACCAGGGAAATCCCGTGTCTTGATTTCTTATTCAACAAAATTACAAGAACTATCTCATATGATTTAAAACTGTTAAAAAAATGTTTTAATGATTACATAATCTTCTAGTATATGGAGTTACCATATTTCATTTTACCACTCCCCCATCCTTAGACGTATAGACCCTTTCTTTCTTTCCCTCTTTCTTCCTTCCTTCCTTTACTTCTTTCTTTCTGTTATAAAAATGCCGTGATGAAAATCTTTGTATATATATATCTTTGTCCATATTTTGGGTTATTTTCTTATAATTTTTTTCTGGAAGTGGAATTCCTGGGTCAGAGGGTCAAAATATTTTTAAGGGGCTTCCCTGGTGGCGCAGTGGTTGAGAGTCCGAATAACCACTGAGCCACCAGGGCAGTCCCTAAGGATCTTTTTAAAATTGAAGTATAGGTGATTTACAGTGTTGTGCTAGTTTCTGGTGTACAGCAAAGTGATTCAGTTATACATATGTATATATGTATTCTTTTTCATGTTCTTTTTCCATTATGGTTTATTACAGAATATAGTTCCCTGTGCTATACTAAGGATCTTGATATGAATTGCCAAAATGCTTTCCAGAAAGGTTGTGCCAGTTACACCCCATCACCCTGATATAAATGTACCTGTCTTATGGTATAATACTGAGTATTACCATAAAAACATTCTTCTAAGTTGATAAGTATCAAACTGGAATCTCATTTTTGTTGTTGTTGCTGAATAGTTTCTTGGAGGCCAAAGTGGCAGGGGTCTACTAGGTTAAAGATTTGGTCCAGGGCTTCCTTGGTGGCGCAGTGGTTGAGAGTCTGCCTGCCGATGCAGGGGACATGGGTTTGTGCCCCGGTCCGGGAAGATCCCACATACTGCGGAGCGGCTGGGCGCGTGAGCCATGGCTGCTGAGCCTGCGAGTCCAGAGCCTGTGCTCTGCAACAGGAGAGGCCACAACAGTGAGAGGCCTGCGTAATAAATTCTTCTACAGGTCAGACTGTCTCCTTCACTAAATTTGTGGGGTTTGGCCATTGTTGTGGATATCTGTTGTTTTTACCTGCCTGGAGTTCTCTCCTCCTTGTGGTTACAGTCTCCCAGTTTTCCTTTGGGAAATTTCCTCCTCCATTTTGGTCCATGTGATTCAAGTGGGCCTTCTCCACCCCCCAAATTCCAGGGATGGGCATTGAGACCCTGGCCTGGCCAGTCATCACAGTGATTGGTTTAGTAATGGACATTTCACACAACTGGGGCAATTATGGCCTTTTGCTGGAACACCTGGGGGACAGAGGCCATCTCTCCTATTAGGGGATTGGGGGTAGAGAGAGTGAAGCTAAAGAATGCAGGCCTGCATTTCCAGATAATTTATATATTCAAATGATTCATTTCCTTCATTCTTTCCTCCAACTCTCCTAGTGTCACTATTCCTCTTTTAGCAAAGGGAATATTATAATTTTTAACAAAGCAATTTTATAAGTTCCTGAAGCAATGGATGTATGTGTGTATACATAATCGAAACTGACCA
>NW_020173335.1:563861-608363 GCF_003031525.2 Neophocaena asiaeorientalis asiaeorientalis
TGACTTTGCTACTCAAGGGGAGAGCCCGCCTAAGACAGAAGCTAATACTAGATAAGTGGTGCCCAGAAATGGAGAAGATATACCTGGAGACTTTTTCTGAGCCCCTGGATTCAGCTGTCTGGCGTTTCATTTACGTGAGGCAACAAACACAATCTCCCCTCCCCCTTAAAGGCAGTTTGAACTAGGTACAGATAAAAGATAAAGGAACCATATATTTCTCATTCTCAAGGTCAAGGAAACCTTCCTGACTACACGTGTGCGCGCAGAAAGACTCCTCAGGGGCCAAAAAGGGAGGGGGCACCACTCCATAGCAGGTGATGTCAACCTTTCCATAGGCCTCTGTGCTAGAATCCATCTTGGCTAAGAGATGCACACGCACACAGAGGAGCACCTTGAATTATACCAAATACAGACTCAGAGCCAGGTAAGCAAGATGACTGGCCAGAAGAAACCCAGAAGAAATGCCCCATATAAGTGATTTAAACTACCACGATGGCACGACTCTCTCTGAGCCCAACCGTGTGTGTCTATTCATACGTACTTTTTTCCTTCTAATACACCCTTTACTTGTTTCACTACTTTTCGTCTCTTTGTTGAAATTTATTTCTACAAAGAAGACAAGCCAGGGCCTTGCCACTGGCCACTGGCCCTTGTGGTCTAGTGGCTAGGATTCAGTGCTATCACTGCCGTGGCCTGACGTCAATCTCTGGCTGGGGAACTGAGATCCTGCATCAAGCCACTGCAGGTCGAGGCCACCCGAGGTCACCATCATTGGAAAGTCAACATCGAAGGAAAGTTTTTTTTCTCATGAACTGGAAGAACTAAATTACTCCCCATGACTGAAACTAAGACAAAAGATGGGAAGGATCTAATCCGATGACCCAAGTATTTTGGCCAAATCCTTGGCTTTAGAAAGGAAGAGGTTAAAGAGAGCTGAGTTTGGGCAGGAAAGAGGTTAAATGGTTTGAATAAGATAATGGGGGTTTTGTTTGTTTGTTTTTGCTTTTGAGAATTAGGGGGCCCGGAAGCGGGGGCTGGAGAGAAAGAAGAAGAGAAAGGAAAGTCAAATAATATGGCATAGTAGCAGAAAGGCTTTGAAGAACAATAATGTCTAATACTAAATTTCGGAGGTTTTCCGTGGTTATGCTAAGTTCTCTCTGTCCCAAGTTTGGTAACAAAGCTTCTGGGTAAGCGACCATTTTTTTTTTTTTTTTTTTTTTGCGGTACGTGGGCCTCTCACTGTTGTGGCCTCTCCCGTTGCAGAGCACAGGCTCCGGACGCGCAGGTTCGGCGGCCATGGCTCACGGGCCCAGCTGCTCCGTGGCCTGTGGGATCTTCCCGGACCGGGGCACAAACCCGTGTCCCCTGCATCGGCAGGCAGACTCTCAACTACTGTGCCACCAGGGAAGCCCTAAGCGACCGTTTTTGATGACAAAGGATTGAGGACCAGGTACAGGACAGGTATAACACACAGGGGATGTGAGGCAATCCATAAGCTAAATTCAGATAGGGGAAGCAGGGAGGCAGAGACAGAGGTTATTATGACAATGTGTGTATAATTGCCCTGGGGATTTTCAATAATCTTTGGGAATGTTTCTGGCAAGTTTTGGGAATGGGGGTTTGACCAATATTATCTGTTTTTTGTTTTGTTTTGCTCTGTTTTGGCTGCACTGTGTGGCTTCTTAATTCCCTGACCAGGGATCCAACCCAGGCCCTCAGCAGTCCTAACCACTGGACCACCAGGGAATTCCCTTATCTGGTTCTTAAGAGGCAGAGAGATCGCCAGCTAACAACTCTATTGTACTCATATTAAGATGAAATCAGCCTCCTTAATGCTTCCCCCATGATCAAAGGCATTTGCCTTTGGGAGCCCTGAAGACCAAGGCTACTTCCTTTGTCCCACCAGACTATAACTTTGTCATCTGGCTTTGGAGTCAGAACTGGGTTTGAATCTGGGCTTTGCCCCTGACCAGCTGTGTGACTGTGAAATTTATAATCTAGTGGGAAGAAATTGAAAATAAACAAATAAATAAAATATGTAGGGACTTCCCTGGTGGTCTAGTGGTTAAGACTCCACACTTCCACTGCACGGGGCATGGGTTTGATCCCTGGTTGGGGAACTAAGATCCCACATGCCATGTGGTACAGCCAAAAAAAATAAAATAAAATAAAATGTAGTATGATGGATAGAGATAAGTGGTATGGAGATAAAGCAAGTGAGAGGGAGATGCAATGCCAGGGGGTTAGTTTTTTGCCATATTTTATAAGGTGGACAGAGGAGACCTAATTGATAATGTGATATTTGATCAGAGACCTACAAGAAGAGAGGCAACAAGCCCTGCCTATACTTGGGGGAAGAATGTTTCAGGTGAGGGTAGAGCAAGTGTAAAGGCTCTGAGGTGGGAGTATGTGAGATGTGTTTATAGACCAACAAGGAGGCCGGTGGCTGAAACAACGAATCTGCCGTCTCCGAGCCTCAATTTCCCATCTAAATAATATAGGGCTTCCCCGGTGGCACAGTGGTTAAGAATCTGCCTGCCAATGCAAGGGACACGGGTTCGAGCCCTGGTCTGGGAAGATCCCACGTGCTGCGGAGCAACTAAGCCCGTGCGCCACAACTACTGAAGCCCTCGCACCTAGTGCCTGTGCTCCGCAACAAGAGAAGCCACCACAATGAGAAGCCCATGCACCACGACGAAGAGTAGCCCACACTCGCCCCAACTAGAGAAATCCTGCGTGCAGCAAAAGACCCAAAGCAGCCAAAAATAAATAAATAAATTTAAAAAAAAAATAAAATTAATAATACAGATGATAATAGTACCTATATCACAGAGTAGATATGATGAGTAAACGTGATAATGCTTAGCACAAGGCCCAGGCCTTGTAAGCTTTTGTCATTAAGATGACAGCTAAGTCTTTGACCTTGTTGACCATTCTTTTTTGATAATGATGTGTGCTTCTCCCTCCATCCCAGTTCTCTTCCTCTGATTCATGCTCTCATTAGCCTATCATCTTTCTGCTGCAGTTGGTTCATCAGCCACTAATAATTAAGAGCACCTACTATATGCTGCACACTTGGTCACAGGATTTTCTTAAGATGTCTACTGTCCCATGGGGGATAGAACACGGGTTCAATCCTTGGTGGGGGAACTAAGATCCTGCATGCCTTGAGGGGCAGCCAAAATAAAATAAAATTCACCTTAAAATTTTTATGTAAGTAAAATACACTATTTTTTGTGTACATTTCTATGGGTTTAGATTTAACTATAAAGAGCTGGTTAGGAAATATTTTAGGCTTTGTGGACAGTCTGTCATAAATACTCAACTCTGCCTTTGGAGCACCAGAACATCTACAGATAATACATAATGTACAGAGAGTGCATTTGTACATTAACAGCCATCATAAAAAGCAGGCCCGGGGCTTCCCTGGTGGCGCAGTGGTTGAGAGTCCGCCTGCCGATGCAAGAGATACTGGTTCGTGCCCCGTTCTGGGAAGATCCCACGTGCCGCGGAGCGGCTGGGCCTGTGAGCCATGGCCACTGAACCTGCGCGTCCGGAGCCTGTGCTCCGCAACGGGAGAGGCCACAACAGTGAGAGGCCCGTGTACCGCAAAAAAAAAGCAGGCCCAAGAGAATAACTAGCAAAGTGCTCTGGGAGTTTGAAGGTAAGCTTCCTGGAGAGGGAGCATTTAGGCTGATTTTGAGGAAAGACTTTTCACGAATGGAGATGAGGTGGAGAGGCCATTCCATGAGGGAAAAAAAAAAAGGTGTGAGAATGGGCAAAGAGACTGGCATGCTCAAGTCTCAGGTGGGGGAGGGGAAATTGCCTGATATGGGACAAGCATAATGTGTTGGAAGTGGGGACAAGATTTTGAAGGGACTTGATTGTCAAGTTGCGGATTTTGGACTTACTCTGTAAATTGTAGAGAGCCATCAAATACTTATAGTCACAATTGTGTTTTTGAATGATCTGTCTGGCTGCAGAGGAGGAGAGCTGAGGGTCAGCAGGGACAAAGCGGGTGATGGGAATACCAAACGAGGAGGCTGTAACAACTGCACTGATGAGTACCGATGAGGCCTTTGGAATGGAGATGGAGAGGAAAGATGATAGAAATTCAGGGTGAAACAAGATGCTCTAACTCCTCTCTTAGGATCATCAGGGAACATATAGGAATTGCCCAGATATGACTACAATGAAACTGTGCTCTCAACTCTTCTGAAATTGTGCTTTGGGAGATTGAGGTCAACTATTTTCAGTCCCACTCCACGGAAATACCTTTCAGGAAAGGGAGATGGACAGGAGTAACATGTGTCTGCCCTGGGAGCCTTCCTGTTTTGGCATTTGAAAACTGCATGAAACTTCAGCAGCTTGGGGGTACTCTAGCCATCACTCTGTCCTGTAGGGATCAACTTTCTGAACAGGGATTTCTCCTGGCTCCCAGAGCGGCTTGAACTGAGAGATGGAGAATTGAGTTTTGGCCCTGGAAATGTCAGGTATAAAGCTCTGTAATCTTGGAGCAAATAATGCTGTGATTTCCACATAATCTTTTCAAAGGCTGTTTTGACTTTCTAAATGGTCTATCTAGCTGAAGAAAGAAATCAAAGATAACTAAAATTTGATAATTTGGGGGAACCCAGATCTGCCATGCTGCCAGTTCCTCTAAAAGAAGAAAGCCAATCCAGTCCCTGAGCTTCAGGATTTATGATACTAGTTGGCTGAATCCATAGTATCAATATTAGGAGACTGGGGAGGCTCTGTCCTTGAACATGAATGACCACTCAGCCACCTCCTGTGGAGCTTTCCCATTGACGGGCAGCAAGGAGTCCTGTGGGCTGACTCTGGAGTGGAGGGTATTGGAGGGAGGGGGCCCAGCAGATGATTATCATAATAGCCCAGCTGAGCATTTCTTAAATTTTTAAATTTTTTTTGTTTTTTTTGCGGTATGCGGGCCCCTCACTGTTGCGGAGCACAGGCTCCGGACGCGCAGGCTCAGCGGCCAAGCTCACGGGTCTAGCCGCTTCGTGGCATGTGGGATCTTCCCGGACCGGGGCACGAACCTGTGTCCCCTGCATCGGCAGGCGGACTCTCAACTACTGCGCCACCAGGGAAGCCCCCCGCTGAGCATTTTTAAGCTTCAAGCATTTTTACCCACATTAGCTAATTAACTGACAGCTTGTCCAAGTAGAAATGAGGGATGGTAGGAGACAGGGAGCTTGTGCCTGATCACGCTTTCAGGGTCTGGAGGGGACTGATAACATGACTGCAGTAATAGGGCCAGGGCGTTTGAGTGTTTGGACAGGGACTAATGGACAGGAGCTAATTGACAGGCTCTTGGGCCCATGCGAGTGATGGTCAGCTGGTTTATCCAGGACAGTGTGCTAAATGCCCCATTCAGTCCAGGGGCAGTCACAGTCAGAGAAACCCAGTCAGACCCTGTTACTGATCTGATGACAAGTGCACGGCATATTAGCTGCTTCACCACAGATGACTGCTCTGGAGAACTGTCTCTGTGTCCAGGAGACTGAATGAAATTCTTCACGGTCAGAGATGTCGCATATGATTTTTTAAATAGGAAACTTTCACATCAGAGCCCAGCCAGTGATAGTTCCTATTATTTACTATTTATTTTCTATAAGGAAAACCAGAAAAGACAAGCACATTTACAGAAATGAGTGTGTTTTAGCACAGCTTATAGTAATTCAGTGTAGACATCTATAATTTCACATTTTAAAATTCACCTTAGGGGCTTCCCTGGTGGTTCAGTGGTTAAGACTCTGTGCTTCCACTGCAGGGGACATGGGTTTGATCCTTGCTGAGGGAACTAAGATCCTGCATGCCTTGAGGGGCGGCCAAAATAAAATAAAATAAAATTCACCTTAACATTTTTATGTAAGTAAAATATACTATTTTTTGTGTACATTTCTATGGGTTTAGACTTAACTGTAAAGAGCTGCATAGGAAATATTTTAGGCTTTGTGGACATACAGTCTGTCATAAATACTCAACTCTGCCTTGGGAGCACCAGAACATCTACAGATAATACATAAATGAATGAGCATGACTTTATTTATGAACACTGAAATTTGATTCATGTAATTTTCATGAACTATTCTTTTTCTTTTGATGTTTTTCTGCAATCGTGAAAAAAATCTAAAGAACAATCTTAGCTTGTGGGCAATACAAAGATAGGTGATGAGCTGAATTTGGCCCTTGGGCTGTAGTTTTCTGACCTCTGGTTCAGACCAGGATTTCTCAACCTTGGCAATATTGACATTTCAGGGCAGATAATTCTTTGCTGTGGATACTGTCCTGCTGCGCTGTAAAATGTTTAGCAGCATCCTTGGTCTCTACCTGCTAGATGCCAATGGCACCCCCTCCTCTATGTTGTGACAACCAAAAATGTCTCCAGACATTGTCTAATACCCTCTAGGGAGCAGAATCGCCTCCTGTTGAGCACCACTGGTTTAGACAAATGCATACAGTCAGTTCACTACCACAACCATCAAGAGACAGAATAGTTCTATTATCCTAAAAAAGTCCCTCATACTGCACCTCTGTAGTCAACACCCCACTCCATCCCAATCCCTGGCAGTCACTGTTTTCTGTTTCTATAATTTTGTCTTTTCCAGAATAATACATACATAGAATCATAAGGCATGAGTTTGACTTCTTTTGCTTAGCATAATGCATTTGAGATTCATTCATGTTGTTGAGTGTATCAGTAATTCATTCCTTCTTATTGCTGAGTAATATTCAAATTTATGGACATATCATAGTTTATCTGTTCACCAGTTAAAAGATATTTGTGTTGTTTCCAGTTTTTTGTGATTATGGATGAAATTGCTTTGAACATTTTTGTGCAGGTTTTTGTCTGAATGTAAATCTTCATTTTTCTGGGACTTCCCTGGTGGTCCAGTGGGTAAGACCCTGGGCTCCCAATACAGGGGGCCTGGGTTCGATCCCTGGTCGAGGAATTAGCTCCCGCACGCATGCCGCAACTAAGAAGTCTGATGCCACAACTAAAGATCATGCATGCCACAACGAAGATCCTGTGTGCCACAACTAAGACCCAGTGCAGCCAAAGTAAAATAAATAAATACTTTTAAAAAAACCTTCAGTTTTCTTAGGTAAATACCTAGGAGTGGAATTTAGGGATCATATGGTAATTGTATGTTTAATTTTATAATAAACTGCCAAATTGTTTTCCAAAGTGGCCGTACGATTTTAAATTCCCACCAGCTATGTATGAGCATTCCATTTGTTCCACATTCTCACTAGCACTTGGTATTGTCAGGGTATGTTTTTTAAAGCCATTCTAATAGGTGCATAGTGGTGTTTCATTGTGGTTTTAATTTGCATTTCCCTACTGATTAGTGGTGTTAAGCACATTTTAATGTGCTATCTGTATATCTTTGTTGCTGAAGTGTTCATATCTCTTGCCCATTTTTTATTAGGTGATTTGTTACTAAGTTCTTTGTATATTCTGGATACAGGTCCTTTGTTGGATCTGTGATTTGCAAATATTTTCTCTCAGTCTGTACCTTTCTTTTATTCTCTTAACAGGATCTTTTGCAAGCAGATGTTTTTAATTTTGAGGAAGTCCAGTTTATCAATTTTTTTCTTTTATGGATTGCTCTGTTATGTCATATCTAAGAAATCTTTGCCTAACCCAAGCTCACAAAGATTTTTTCCTGTGTTTCCTTTTAGAAGTTTTATAGTTTTAGGTTTTACATTTAGGTCTATGATCCATTTTGAATTAATTTTTGTATAAGATGTGAGGTATGTTGTGTGTTTTTGGTTTTTTTTTTTTGCATGTTGGGTATCTAATTGTTTCAGCACTATTTGTTGAAAAGACTATCCTTTCTCCATTGAACTGCCTTTGCACTTTTGTCAAAAGTCAGCTGAGGATATATGTGTGGGACTGTTTCTGGACTCTCTGTTCTGTTCCATTGATCTATGTGTCTACCTTTTTGCTAACATCACACTGTTCAATCTCACATTTTAAATAAAATTCCTAAAGGTGAATTCTTTTGAAACAGTTATGTGTCTAATGAGTGTTCTGTCATGTTGAACACATTCAGAATTGTGAAATATTTAAAACCCAAAGTTAATATTTTGGTGAAAATCTTGGATGAAAGTTGGAGGGTGACAGAGTTGACAACTCAGATAGTGTGAAGGTGCTGAAAGAACACTGAAACATCTGTGGTTTTGGGCAAATCCCATAGCCCAATTAAAGCTCCTGGGAGTCATCTGACACAAGCTGAAAGAGTAGTATGGTGGCAAGATGACCAGCACTGAAGAACTTATTCTTGAGGACTCAAGAGGCCCTGGAGAGAGTCACCGAAATAGCTGACATGGGGTTAATTCCTACAAATAGGGAAGTGTGTGTTCATGCTAGAATAACTTAGGTATAAAAGGTTATTAAATAATATAATATCATTTGGCAGTTGGAGGCAAATGAGGCTGAGGATATGTGGGTTATATTTTGGAGGGGGTTCTACCTGGAATTTTTATGAATCTTATTGAAGTCTATATCTGTACCAAAAGTTTATATCCGTACCATGAACTCACCACTACTTCTAGAAATAAAGCCAATAAATGTTTAGGATAATGGCCAAGAAAATATTAGAAAATTTGTGCATGGTGGTAGATGTAGACTTCCAGAAATCTCTATGACTTGTGGGATTCAAAAGAACTATGGAAAACCTGAAATTGAACAGGTGTGCAAACTTCTGTTAGGTCCCTGGGCCCAGCAAGGTCTTCAGGAGAGGAGAGAACACAGCCTTACTCAAGTTTCTAAAGATGTTAACTAGTCTGCAGTCCCAGGGAGATACCAGGGAACAGAGTTTCAGTGTTGGATATGGTTAGAATTTCTCCTACATGAAAATAGACCGTTTCAACTGCCACCAGAATCACTGGCCTAGTTACTGGGGACAGGGGGAAGGAAAGGCCTTCCAGTTAGAGATTTATGAGATCCAAAGTTGAGAGTATTTGGGGGGAAGGCCACCCCTGGTATGAGGAAAGTGTGCTTTTGCTTGGGCATTCTACTGAGATACTACAAATGGATACCAGTAGTGGAGAAGTGAGAGCAGAACCTCTGAGTCTGACAAAGGGAGTTTTCAAGGCTATCAAGGTCTCAGCTTCAGTTGCCTGAGTGCCAAATACTCTGACCACTTTAGCAGTTGGGAGGGTTTATAACCATAGGGTTGTTCAGATATTTTTCTCTCCTCTATTGGAGGGTGTGAGAAAAGATGCCTACTTTATTTTTTAAAGATGCCTACTTTTTGTTTGTTTGTTTTAAATTTGTATTGGAGTATAGTTGCTTTACAATGTTGTGTTAGTTTCTGCTGTACAGCAAAGTGAATCAGTTATACATATACATATATCCCCTCTTTTTTAGATTTTCTTCCCATTTAGGTCACCACAGAGCACTGAGCAGAGGTCCCTGTGCTCTACAGTAGGTTTTCATTAGTTATCTATTTTATACATAGGAGTGTATATATGTCAATCCCAAACTCCCAATTAATCCCATCCCCCCACCCCCCTTGGTATCCATAAGTTTGTTCTCTACATCTGTGTCTCTATTTCTGCTTTGCAAATAAATTCATCTGTACTATTTTTCTAGATTCTACATACAAGCAATGTTATACAATATCTGTTTTTCTCCTTCTGACTGACTTCACTCTGTATGACAGACTCTAGGTCTATCCATGTCTCTGCAAATGGCACTATTTTGCTCCCTTTTATGGCTGAGTAATGTTCCATTGTATATATGTACCACATCTTCTTTATCCATTTCTCTATCGATGGACATTTAGGTTGCTTCCATGTCCTGGCTATTATAAATCATGCTACAATGAACATTGGGGTGCATGTATCTTTTTGAATTATGGTTTTCTCTGGGTATATGGCCAGGAGTGGGAGTGCTGGGTCATATGGTAGTTCTATTTTTAGTTTTTTGAGGAACTTCCATACTGTTCTCCATAGTGGCTGTACCAATTTACATTCTCACCAACAGTGTAGGAGGGTTCCCTTTTCTCCACATCCTTTCCAGCATTTATTGTTTGTAGATTTTTTTTTTTTTTTTTTGGCTGCATTGGGTCTTTCTCTAGTTGCGGTGAGCGGGGTCTACTCTTCACTGCAGTGCGCAGGCTTCTCATTGAAGTGGCTTCTCTTGTTGCGGAGCAGGGGCTCTAGGCACGCAGGCTTCAGTAGTTGTGGCACATGGGCTTAGCTGCTCCGCAGCATGTGGGATCTTCCCAGACCAGGGATCGAACCTGTGTCCCCTGCACTGGCAGGTGGATTCTTGACCACTACGCCACCAGGGAAGTCCGTGTTTGTAGATTTCTTGATGATGGCCATTCTGACCCGTGTGAGGTGATACCTCATTGTAGTTTTGATTCGCATTTCTCTAATAATTAGTGATGTTGAAAAGATGCCTACTTTTGAATTGGGCCTGGAGACACACTTATAGGAGGCAGAGGAAACAGGAGCCAAAGTTCTAAACAGTGTGAATCAAGTCCCCTGTGTAACAGGCAAGGACTAGGGCTATCCTAAATTAAGGCTTTGGGGAAAATTTCAGCTGCCAGACCCATAGTAGTCCTTTAGGTTCTTCCAATTATTGAAATTAACACAGGAAAAGGAGGAAGGGAGGCAGCTCAAGTCATGGAATGAAGGAAACTCCATCAATTGAGGTGATTGTAGATATGCAGCAAGGACCCCAATGACTACTATACAGAAGGACTTCACAGTACAGATGAGAGCCCTAATGATGGCCTTCTAGGTTTGGGGAAAGAGCTATGACGGTGGACACTTCAGAGCCCCTAAAAGGCAAAACACTGGAGGGGTGAGACACTATAGCATTCCTAAGGTTGAAGAGCATCAGGGAAAGGAAGTGGAGATGGGCCTGGAGTTTGAGCTGTCTTCAACCCTCACAAGAGGATCCCCTGCTAGTGAAGAGCCCATTTTTGTCTTGTGGAGGGAAAAATACTAGGAAGAGGAGCAGCCAAGAAAAGCACCAAGTACTAAGCACAGCTTGATGGTGAATTCACAAGTAGCAAGCACGCAAGCCATTCCCCATGATGAAAATAGAATGGGTGTGGGCTTCCCTTGTGGTACAGTGGTTAAGAATCCGCCTGCCAATGCAGGGGACACGGGTTCGACCCCTGGTCCGGGAAGATCCCACATGCCGCGGAGAAACTAAGTCCATGCGCCACAACTACTGAGCCTGCGTGCCACAACTACTGAGCCCATGTGCCTAGAGCCTGTGCTCCACAACAACAGAAGCCACCACAATGAGAAGTCTGTGCACTCACTGCAACTAGAGAATGCCTGAATGCAGCAACGAAGACCCAATGCAGCCAAAAATAAAACAAATAAAATAACTCTTTAAAATCTATTAAAAAAAAAAAAAGAATGGGTCAGATGTGGTTTTGTTTTAGTACTGATTGTGAAGCTTGAGTTTCTTGCAGGACTTGCGGAGATGATGGAAGGAGTGAAAAATCTGTGCTTATATGTTGGACCCTGGAAGTGCTCAAGGAAGGTAGGTACCTTATAGGGATCAAGTCCAGACTCTTTAAAGTGTCTAACAAAAACTTGCAGTGGTATTCAACCCTCATGCAGGAATGGAAGCCACAGCAAAATCAAAAGGAAGAGCCCCAAATTCCCATCCTCCCTTTTTCCATTCTGGGTCCTCTATGTTAAGCTTTAATTTGGGGGATTCCTAAAATTCAAAAGGAGGAAATAGAAGGTGTCATGGAAGGCCCAAACCAAGAATAGTTTTCTCTATTTAAGAATGGACTGTGACTGGGCTTAGGGGAAGTAGCATAAGCTTGAAGTTGGAATCCCAGACTCTTTAGAAAATAGTGCAGGAAGTCTATATTGTCTGAAAGGGATGATCTTTTAGATCACCTTAAAGACCTACTGATTAACTGCATCATCTCTGGGTTCCATATCCCACAGGTTACCTTTTGTGATAGTGAAGAGAAAAAAATCAAGTAAATTCTGGGTTTGTCTGGATTTCCTGGCTCTGAATAGACAGTCTGAAATAGTCTATCATACTGTGTTCCTTATACAGTGGCTTAGCCACTTCCTATGGAGTCAGTTGTTTCCAGAATTGGATGTCAGAGCAAGTATTATAAAATCCCTATGACTGCAGAGGCCGTTAACAGGGTAGATTTTATCTGTCTTGTGTAGGTCTACCAATATGAAGGGATTGGGGTTTCAGGAACCCCCATTACTGTTCAGAGGTTACTGGAGAAAGTGATTGGTCATTTGAATTTATCTGGAAGTGTTTATTTATGCATTTATATGTAATATTTATATATTCATTATTTATATATTCATTATTTATATATATATATACACATATATTCATGTTCTCCAAAACCTTGGAAAAGCATGAAGAATGGCTCTTCAAGAGTAGTGAACATGGGGACTTCCCTGGTGGTCCAGTGGTTGGGAGTCCACCTTCCAATGCAGGAGATGCAGGTTTGATCCCTGGTCAGGGAACTAGGATCTCACATGCTGCAGGGCAACTGGGCCCGCGTGCCACAACTACTGAGCTCGGGCACTCTAGAGCCCGAGCACCACAACTAGAGAGAAGCCCGCGCGCCTCAATGAAAGATTCCGCATGCCACAACAAAGATCCCGCATGCCGCAAATAAGACCCAACACAGCCAAAAAGAAAAAAAGAGTAGTAAACATTTTTTTTTTTGGTCTGCCCAGATTTTCTTTGAGAAACTGCTCTCCCCAATTCTCAATCCATGTATGGTGGGTGCAGCTGACCCCATACTCTGCTTCCAGGAGTGCCACATGACCTAGAACTGTCCAATTAGAACATTCCATCTAACTAGGCTCAGTGATTGGTTCAGGGGTGAGCATGTGATCCAAGGTAGGCCAATGAAACTCAACCCTCAGAATTTTTCTGTAACTATATGGAGAAATGCACTTTGCAAGATGGAGTTGCTAAGCATGTGGAATGTAGGCCTAGGGCTGCTGGAAGCTTTCCTTGTCACCATTTAGGGGAACATCAGAGGGAAGGAGAACTGAGAATGAATCTAATTCCTGCTAGCATTATTTGAGCACCTCTACTTAGGTATATTTATTTGGATTAAGCTAGTTTTCTGTCATTTACATCCGAAAAAGTCATACTAATACAATAGTGATACTAGACCACTTGGGAGACTTTACAACTCAAGTAATTTTGCTTGATCTCAGTAAAAGAGGATGACATGTAATGTCACACGGGGGTAAGAACAGGTCACGAGAAGATCTCTATTAACAACTAGCTCTGCCCCATCAACTATGAAAAACTAGAAATATTCATAATGTTTATGAAAATCTCTTCCAAGATTGCAGAATTCACCTGTATTCTAACGTGGCATTATCAGGACAGACCCAGCTCACCAATTCATAAGTCAGCTTAAGATCCAGAAGGGAGTCAAATCCCTCACTCCCTTGTGAGAGTTCAAGGCCTTGGTAAGTTTGCTGAGCTCCTTAGCTCAGGATTGTCCTAACAATTGCTGACCCACGCTGATGTCAGTTTTGAGGGCATCTAAGTAAGTATTATGTTAAAAAAATGAAGAAGAGAGAAGGTTTATAATTTTTTTTGTCAAGTCTGTCTGAGAGTGAGGTGCAACACTATTTAAAAAATAGAGTTCCTGGATCAAAAGTGGGAAATCACAGGTAAATTCCGAGAGAGAGAGCGGATGTGTCAGGTGCTAGACTATATCTCATTTGCCCATGTGTTTCCCAGTGCTAAGTTGGCTTCTTCTGGTACCTGACTATTATCGATCTGTAAGCATGCTGGTGGTTTTTCTTCACTGTCTATACTCACGGGCCACTGAGAATCAGGCTTTGACACAGACCTTGGATACCGTGATCACAGTGGCATTTGACTGTGTGGTCCAGGGCAGACCATTACTATCTTCAATGTGAGTGCAGAGTTGGAGAGAGGAATGATAGGCAGAACCCAAGCCGAGTGTGTGTGGGGGTTCTTTCCAAAGAAAATACTCAAAACTTCCCAAGGAATAGGACCAGAGCATCCTCCAATAGAGATGGCTTCTAGACCTGATTAATAGCATAGTACCGAACATTTGACATTTTTGGCCGCCTGGCATCTGAACGCCCTTCCGTTTTGGAGGACTCCCAAATCAGGTGGGAGGCGGGGTCCATAAACTCTGATATGATGTTGAGTATGGTGCCAAAAGATGCAAGAAAGAAATAAAATGCTATTTTAGGATGTGGGGCTGCCCGTTAAGCTCAAAATAGCTAATTGGAGGTATAACATAGCCTGAGAGTGGGAGAGGACAGTCACAGTGCTTGAC
The DNA here is from genome assembly GCF_003031525.2 of Neophocaena asiaeorientalis asiaeorientalis. NCBI lineage: Eukaryota > Metazoa > Chordata > Mammalia > Artiodactyla > Phocoenidae > Neophocaena > Neophocaena asiaeorientalis. Next base: position 578,189 of record NW_020173335.1, read on the forward strand.
CAAAATAACTTACCACTGATGGGGGAACCCTCCTTTTTTCTGGCCCACTTGGTAGGCATTAGGGTTCATGAGGAAACCCTCCCCCAGGCACTACTAGAGGCCCCATGGGGAACAGAGAGAGAAAATTGGACAGTGGTTGAGAGGGTAAAGACATCAGTCTTATTTAGGATTCTTGGGTTGCAAATAAAAGAATCTAGTTGGAGCCTACTTAAATAAACAAAGAATTCATATAAGCAGCCCCTGTTAGATCTGAGAAAGAGGGGCCCAGGACAGGGTCTAGAGGGTCCCGAGCCCACCTCTCCTCATAGGATGAGAAATCAGTAGGGCCAAGGGAACTTAGTGACCCAGAGGCTTCGGTTCCTTCTTCTAGACCATGCTTTTGGAGTTCTTCACCCAAATGGCCCCAAGCCTGTTTCCAGGACTGCACTGGGCCTTTTCCCTGGATCTGTTCTCCTAAGGACAGACAACATTGTCAATGCCAGTACCTTTAGACCCAAGGGGTGGTCAAGCGACCGCTATTTGTAGCAGAATGGATGGAAGGGGCTTGGACATGTGCACAAGGATCCCCTTCACAGTTCAGGATGAAGCCAGGGGTGAAAAGAGATGGGAGTCAGAACTCTAAGAATCCATGAATTCTAGATTTGAACCTAGTCTTCCAGGTTTACATGAAGGTATATTTGGCAAGATAGGAGGATTGAATATATTTTACTTAATGGTTTGTTCCTTTGATTTATAACTTTTAAGTATTTTGACATATGGTATGTGTGCTTCTATTTATACTATCATCCTGGGCTCTGCAAATGTTAGAGGTGGGCCTGACCTTAGAACAGGGACAAAGCTGGGCATTAGGAGACTACAGACTGAAGAAATTGACTACTGGGGGACTTCTCTGGCAGTTCAGTGGTTAAGACTCTGCACTTCCACTGCAGGGGGCACAAGTTCGATCCCTGGTCAGGGAACTAAGATCCTGTATACCATGCTGAGTGGCCAAAAAAAAAAAAAGAAGTTGACTACTGCTTAGGTCCTTTCCATTCTTCATCCCTGCTCCTTTCAGAGCATTTTCTTCATCCTTCTTTGGCTTTCTGAACACTGGCCAGCTCCAGAGATTCCATGCTACACGTCCAAACCCCTGGAGAGACCAGTTCTTGTGTTGGCTACTGTTTGCAAATATTTGACAGAAAATGTAACTCAGTCTGTGTCCCATCAACTATGGCCAGCAGCAAGGTCATGTACAAACTGAGGAGAGAAATGTCATGGTGAACTGGCCAGAGGTATTAAAAGGTGTCTACTACAATGGGGCAACTGACCAACCAGTCTGGGTCATCAATCCACTCACACCCTCAAGCCTTAACCCATAAACAGTATTCTCGGGGCTAGTTAATCCACCCAGTGAGGTCCCAGAAGTGAGTGTATCACCTAGAAAAGCAGAGGAGGAAAATACTACCAATAAAGAGAAAGATTCTCAACCAGAAAAGTTGTAATCTCATTTTGCAGTGAGCCATTTTTTAGGTTGGGGATGTGCTGGTTACCTAATACCACCAAGTGTTGCCTTTCCTACCTCTTAAACATTTCTCAAATCTACCCAGGGCTCTCCATCTTTTGTCTACATTGTTTTAACAATGTTTTGTCTTCAGTTTGTCCCTTCAGTTCACTCTGCAATATGTAATGATTCTCAAATACAGACCTGCCCTCATTGCTCTGAGCAAAAAGAATGCATTCCTGGGAGTTCCCCGGCGGTCCAGTGGTTAGGACTCTGCGCTTTCACTGCTGAGGGCCCAGGTTCAATCCCTGGTCGGGGAACTAAGATCCTGCAAGCCGAGCGGTGCGGCCAAAAAAAAAAAAAAGAGAATGCATTCTTTACCTTGGTTTACAAGGCTCTTCACCCTGCAGCTTCATCCCTCACCATCCTCTACATCCTTTATGGCACTATTTCCAGTGCTCCCAAGAGACACATGCTCTCCTCTGGGCATCTGCACATGCTCTTTTCCTTGTGGGCCTGTATTCCCATCTGGCCCTGTCACCCAACTAGAAAAGGAACCAGCTTAGATATGATGATTTTGAGGTGTTTTGGGGCTATCTAGTAGGCATTTGGGTAGACAGGAGAAGGGATGCTTTAGGAGGTTGATGAGGGTGCTACCAGAGGTCAGAATGGGTGATCGGCTTTCAGTTGGAGGAAAGGCATGCTGCCTCAGAGGGAGGAAAGGAAGCAAGGATGGTAGAAGTTTATAGGCTCTGGAGGGGATGTAAGCAGGGGGGCCATTATGCCTGATGGTCTCTGTGTAAAAGGCCAGGTTATATTTACTGATCTGAGGGTGGGGTGTAGTCATTTGAGATAAGCGGTGAAGGTTTGGAACGTCGGAGAGAGCACATTGAGGATTAAGTAAAAGGAAGCCCAATTATGACCAGAGACCAGCCCAGAGCGAACTTGGTAAACTTGGTTTTTCTTTCTCTAAGCCCCAGCTGCCTGAGTGTAAAAGCAGAAGCAGGACTCTTGTTTTGGTCTGGGATTTGGCTTCAGCAGGGTGACTTTTTTGGAAGGACACAGGGGAGACAAAGTTGAAGGTATTGTGAGAAAATTGTTAAAAAGGTACACCTTGGGTTAGGCCTGAGGTTCCAATACTGTGGCTAGTCTGTAACAACGTTTCATCAGTTTGAACACTATATTTAAAGTGACTTAAGGTCATTTCTTGGGAAGGATGATCCTTTAGTTTGAAGTTATATTCTTTCTATATCTTTTTTCTTTCTTTCTTTCTATGTCTTGATATTAAAATGTCTTTAATTATTAAGTTATCAGGCAATGTATTAGTTTTGTAGGGCTAGCATAATGAACTACCACAAACTGGGTGAATTAAAACAACAAAAATTTATTCTCTCACAATTTTGGAGGTTAGACGTCTGAGATCAAGTTGTTGGCAGGACTGATTCTTTCTAAAGGCTCCAAAGGAGAATCTGTTCTATGCCTCTCCTCTAGCTTTTTGTGGTTGTAGGCAATTCTTGGTGTTCCTTGGCTTGGACATGCATTACTCCAATTTCTGCGTCTGCTTCACATTGCCTTCCCCTCTGTCTGTGTCTCAAATCCCCTCTGCCTTTTTCCATAGGGACACCTGCCTTTGGATCTAGGACTCACCCTAAATCCAGGATGATCTCGTTTTAAGATCTTTATAACTGCAAAGACCCTTTTTCCAAATAAGATCACATTCAGAGCTTCTGAAGGGTTAGGACTTAGACAGATCTTTTTTGGGGACCACTATTTACTACAGTGATATGAGATGGTAATCATTTTCCTCCAATGCCTATGCTTGGCAAAAAAAAAAAAAAAGGTCAGGGAGGGTTGGAGAGAGTTATCTGTTTGAGTTGAGATTTCAGAGAAGGAGCAATTCATGGGTATAATATTGCCTGGTTCTTGTTTGCAGGGTCCTGGGAAAACTCAGGAGAAACACCAACCACAAGGCCCTATATCAGGGTAGGATACAGAACTATATTCCTCCATTGCCCTGAAAAAGAAGGCAAGGGACACATTTGAGCTGTGGTTAGGGAACACAGCCAGAAGTCAGTGCTGCAAGAACAGAATCAGTGAGGAGTGTGACATTAAGATAACAGTCGAGGAGATGAGAAAGAGGCTAAGGAACAGTAGAGCTATTGGAGAAGAAGATGGAGAGGGTAAATAGAGGCTGTCTTGCCCCCTGATCTTTTGGTCTCAAGAGAGTTAGCCAGTTTAAAAGCACAAGGGCTGTGGGGGAGGGATAAATTGGGTGTTTGGGATTAACAGATACACACTACTGTATATAAAATAGGTAAACAACAAGGACCTACTGTATAGCACAGGGGACTATACTCAATATCCTGTAATAACCTATGGTAGAAAAGAATCTGAAAAAGAATGTATAACTGAATCACTTTGCAGTACAGCTGAAACATTGTAAATCAACTATACTTCAATTTAAAAAAAAAAAAAAGCACAAAGGTCAGTGAAACTCTTATTGCTTGTTCACGTGAGTCTCCCTTACTAGATGATGGGCTCAACAAGGACAGAAATAGCATCTTACTGAGTACTCAGCATAAACTATAGATCGTGAAAGGGGTTCAGTTGAACTGAAAGAGCTTGTCATTTTGGATTGTTCTTCCCTTCCACCTTTAACATTTAATAAATCTACTTTAGGTGCAATTATCATATTACATTTTTGATATATGTGATGACCAGTTAAATTTTTTTTGTTCACTATATGAAAATATATTGCCTTAGAACTCCCAGTTCCTTATGCTAGGAGTACCTAAGGTGTTTTACTTCTACTATAAGGACCTTAGGTGCCTTTACTTAGCCCTAACATTGCATAATTTAGAATTTCACATATTGGTACTGAGAGGGTAGCAACAGGATCCTGGATGAAGTTTGGGGAATAATAGTGATCTTTGCAGAGCGTTTCCTTTGCAAGAAGCATAAGATGAGCAGAACACAAGGTAGTCTCTACCTTTGAATTAAAAAAAAAGTCACTGTGGGTGTATCACTTTTTTCAATCAAATTCTCAGATCTGAAGATCAAGCCTTTTACATTCCATGCCTGTAGTTTTCTTACTCAAATGGTGATCTTTAAGCCCTAGAGGTTGGATCATTTTCCCAGATTTCAAGGATGCCCATGCAGAGGTGTCTGGGGAGGCTGCAAGAGGCTCGCCCTCTCTCCCTCCCTCCCTCCCTTCCTTCCTTCCCTCCTTCCCTCCTTCCCTGCACCCTGCAGGATCTTAGTTCCCCCACCAGGGATCGAACCCCGTGCCCCCTGTAGTGGAAGCGCAGGGAGTCTTAACCGCTGGACCACCAGGGAAGTCCCGACTTTTCTTTTAATGCATAGATTTTATAGAATATTTCTAAAGGATGTTTGTGATTTTATTATTCATAGAAGCAATGAAAAATGCTATTAGTTTTTTTTTTAAACCAAAATTGTCCAATATGGGAACTGGACTGATTTTGCCCTCTACAATGAAACATATAAGACAGTTTTTAGATTTGAGACCCTGGAATTACAGGGAGATTATTGTACATTCCAGAAAGCGGGCATGAACTACAAATTGTTCCAAACTATTGAAATAATGACCACAGGAAGTAAGCGTGCTTTAAAGCTCTATATGGTGTTACATTTCAGAAATGAGCTGGCCTGGAAAATGAAACCAGCTTCTCTTCTCACTGCTGAGTTTTTCTGAATTTTCTACAAGCTGCTTGGAATTTTGCTAACAATTCACAGCTGATAAAATAAAAGGGTAGTGGAACTGAGTGTCTGCGGTGAAGACCCTAGAGGCACCCAGCAGGAGAGAAATGTCACTGTCTGCCCCTCGCACTTCTGTAACCAAAAACTGTACAGTTAAAAATTTTTCTTTTTGTCCTTTTAAATAAATGGGAATCAGCTGAGGAACTACAGAAAGGATTATCAGGGTAACCTGAACTTAGACTGCCCCAGAACTTTCTTGGAGAGTCATTTCTTCTTGTGACTTTTGTTTATTCACTCAAAGAATATTCATCGGCTACCCACTGTGCACCAGGCCTGATGCTGGGCACTGATGGTCTGAGGACATGCTTTCCACCCATGAAGAGCTCCAAGAGCAGGAGGGAACAGTTAGACCTGGAAACAGACACTTTGAACACGGTGTGCTAAGGGCTGTACAGAGGCCAGTGCAGGGGGCTGGGTGAGCACAATCTTCGAAATAGGATGCACATAAGTGAGAGTTTGCAAGTTTCTAGTGGAGGGTATTGCGTGGAGGAGAAATTTTCTGAGAAATGCAGTACTTCAGTATAGCTAGTTCTTAGGAGTGACAGGAAGAAATGTGTGAGAAAAGACTGGAGAGGGAGGCAAGGGTTAGACCATCAAAGCCTTGAATGCCAGGCTAAGAGACTGAAACCTTATCCTGAGGGCAAATGGGATTACCGTGCAGTTTCTGCAAGGGAGTGACATGCCCAGATTTTTTATTTAGAGGCATCACTCTAACTTTGTAGAGTATGAACTGGAAGAAACAAGGCAGGGAGATTATGAGGAGGCTGTTGCAGCCTGATTAAAGATAATGAAAGACTCTGGTGATCTGATCTTTGGGTCAGATTTCAGTGAACCTTTTTCAGGCTTGGAGCTAATCATATGGATTGGACAAACTGAGGAGTAAAGAGACCACATGTTTAAAGCAGGTGCATATAAGTTTGGGGCCGGCCAAATATCACCTCCTCAAGGAAGCCTTTACTCAGCTGCACTGTGGGCAGAGATCATTACTGTTTTGGGGGTTTATATAGCACTCTGTCAGTTTCTCTATTATAGCATACTTCTATAAATACAGGCATATAATTGGACTCCTTCTCTATGGACTCTGGACTCAATGTTAGGCACTTTGTCATACTCATTTTTTTTTTTTTTTTTTTTTTTTTTTTGCGGTGCGCGGGCCTCTCACCGTTGTGGCCTCTCCCGTTGCGGAGCACAGGCTCTGGACGTGCAGGCTCAGCGGACATGGCTCACGGGTCCAGCCGCTCCGCGGCATGTGGGATCTTCCCGGACCGGGGCACGAACCTGCGTCCCCTGCATCGGCAGGTGGACCCTCAACCACTGCGCCACCAGGGAAGCCCCTGTCATATTCATTTTTGTATCCCCAGTGTTTGGAGCATCAATAAACATTTGCTAAGTGAATGAAGGGGTGGGAAGCTGTGTGGTGTAGTGGGAAAGACATCAGGACCTGGGGCTCTAATGCTGGCTGTGCTACTGAGTGGCTGCGTGACTTTGAACAAGTCTCCTCACTGCTCTGGGTCTCAATTTCCTCATCTGTAAAAGGAGAATAAAAATACAAACGTCCTCAGGGTTATGGAGATTAAATGAGGTAGCAGAGCTCACCAGCTGCCCTGTTTGTGCCCTGCCCTTGTGAAACAGCCTGGACTATTGTTCCTGTCATTTGGATCTCATTTGCTCCCTCTCTCTCCCGGTGAGAGCTGAGTTGAAAGCTGTTGCCTTGATGGAGGGGAAGTTTGCATAACATACCATCCAGGTGGCCCTTGTGTTGCTAAAAGGGCAGACACCAAAAAGAGGGGAACATGTTAGGCTAGAGAGAGAGAGACCTGCTTTTTTGGTCATCTCCAAAGCTGAAGGAGGACCCAAAGTGGGGAGAAGATCTATATCATGTGCTGAAGGGTCTGAGGAAGCCCTCAAACAGAGCCCTATAAGCCCAGGAATTTAGCAGCATCTGGAGAAATGCCACTCCTATGAAAACTGCTCATTCATCTCATGTCATAATTTCTCAGTGCCTTGGGCTGATAGGATTAACCCTACCATGGTTTTCCAAGTTTCAAGAAAGATGTAGAGGAGAAATAAAAAATTACAAATGCCAAATAAAAGGGGTATCATTCTGAAAAAATGGAAAACCAAGATGTTAGACATTGGTATCTCAAGAGATGACTATCCATCCCCAGGGGAGATGTCTTTCTAGAAGATCTACTAGCATTGCTTTTTTTACATTGTAAAGGCAAACTTTTCCATAAAAACTTGATATACCTCCAATTTATAAGGCATGTGGCTGGGGAGGTCCTAAAATCTGCAACTGATAATTTGTCGAGTTTTCTTGGAATCCCATTTATTAAATGGGATTATTTATGATATAACTCATATTAAATGAGTTTATTTAGCTGCACGGACTTGGCCTTATCACAAGACAAGTGGCGAAGGGAAGACAATGAGAAAGGGAAAAAAGAGGGGGATTGAGTCCAGTGATCCTCCCCAAAGCCTAAAGCCAGTTCTGTGTTAAAGCCAGTGACCTTAAAAAAATAATAAAAGTATGTTTCCATTTTGCAAGGCTTTAAAAAAAATATCTTGTGCTCAGATGGCACCTTTAATCACGAAGAACTTTTGGCTGCGTTCCAGGCTGATTCTGCTGGCACAGAGAGGTCTGAGATCATACCCTATATTCAGTGCACAGAAGAAATATTTCACCCATCTCTGAAATAAAGAGGGGGAAACGGAGCATATTTGAACTGTTTCATAGCAAGACAAGAGCAGGGTGAAAAGTGAAGGACACTCTGTCTGTTTGGAGTTACAGAAAGGTACTATTAATTCTAAGTACTTAAGTGGCATTTTTTTTCATTCTCAGAGTGTTTCACAATAAACTAAGTAGCTTGCATAAATCTGAAGGTAATCTCCAATTTCACAGATATATAAATGAAGGCAGATTTTGTGATTTACCTAAGACTACTTTAAATTTTAAAAAGGCAGGAGGCAAAGGGGAAAAAACAACTCCCAAAGTAGCAGGTTGTGACCCAGGAGTTTGAGCTCTTACAGCTGAATTTACTCCACACCCAGGCCAAATATAATTCTCCAGGATGGAAATGATCCAGGGCACCAGAGCTAACATTGTCTACCTTTGCCAAAGAGCCTGAGGCGGTTTGGTGACAAGTAGTCAGAACCTCACTTCTATTTCTCAACTGAAAGAAAGTAAAGCCAACATCATATGACAGGCACTTCCCACCATGGCAGGGCACTGGTTCAAGCCCATCTGAAGGAAGTGTGCTTCCCCTTGATTCATCGTTGCCTCTTGCATCACTGTTATTCTTTGGAGGCCTCCTTTATTTGTTGGACAGTTGGGTCATATGATTTTAGGTGGCAAGGTTGAATCACACAGCTTTACTCAATGTGTCAGTATTGAGCACACATTATATACTGTGCTGTTTCTTCACTACGTTTCCCAAAGCCTTAGCTGTGGGGAAGGCCTGGGTGATTGCTCTGTGCATTGGAAATTGAATCCCCGCCACTAAATCATGAGAAGTGGTCCAGGCAAAAGCTGCTATGGAAATCTGAAAGCTATTATCTTTTCCACACTTCCTCTCTTCACCTTCATTTTGTTTGGGAATGCACAGGGACACCCGTGAACAAAAATAAACCAACTTGCCCCTGACTGATTGTTCTGCTTTTTGAGTTATCAAATGTGAGTACTTCTGGCTCCCAGATACAGTGAAGTAAAGAGCCTGCTGGGAAACCAGCCACAAATTAGGGTTGATCTTCCAGTATCTTCTACCTGGAGGAATGGTTCAGGACATTCAAATTAATGTGACCTGTCCCAGGTTGATTTGGCTCCAGAATCACATTTGGATTTCAGAAATGTAAGCAAGCAAGCATATGAGAATACTGGTATGTTTTCTCAGCTCAACCCTGTCCATTCATTCTTCCTGGCTCTTTTTAACCCATGACTTTATACCCAGTCCATACACATTTTGACTGCTCCCAGGAACTGTCTCAACTCAGAGCACCTTTAAGGAAGGCAGAACCACTTTAGGAGGTTGAGGATGAAACGTGGCAACTTTTCCACAGGCATGTCAATACAGCAGAGCCACTCATGGTAGGAGGTTTTGCTAGGGCTTTAATCAGGTTGTCAACCCAAACACAATGGGCTTCGTTACTCCTGTGAAAAGAGGAAAGAGACCAGTTTTTGGCCTCCCCAGACTGTATTGCAGGGTATGCAGAATGGCAATTCCAGGCACAAGCTTCACGAGACACAAATCTGCTTTTCGCTGTTCCGTGTCCCCCCAGCAAGTGAATTAGCAGTTTCTGAAATGCGTGGAAATATTCAGCATTTTAAGAATGGGTGTAGGGATTGGGTGTATGTGGAAAGGCATCTGTCGGGGACACAGAATAGAGCCCTTTTGGCGAGGGATTCCAACACCTGTGATTTATCTCAAAAATCACACACGCGCTGTAATTGCAAGGCATTTTTTTTCCGGCTTGAGCACTAGAGCCGAGGGGCCTGCTGTGGCGCTCCACCATTTATTTCAGGTGTGGGCAGTTCCCTCTGGGTTCAAAAATCCTGGGGTGGAAAGCGCAGGGTAACCGCGAAATACCTGCTTAAGAAATGCCTCACTGCTCAAGGGGAGAAGTCGTGGCTGGGCTCAGGTAGCGGCCGCGGACGGCTGCACGGGGCCCATGGGAACAACCTCTCACTTAGCAGCACGGTCCTGCAAGTGGGTTTGTGGACCTTTGCTTTATTTGACAACTTATCGTGGGGGGTGGGGGGGACTGTCTCAGCTCGGATAAGAGGTCCGTGGGGAGGGACTCTAACCGGGGACCTCCTAAGCACCAGAAGAGCGCGCGTCCCGCCAAGTGACAGCACGCGCCCTCTCTGTCCGCTCCCCTCCCCCGCGGCCAGTCTCCGGGCAGAGGTGTCTCGCGCCAGCCCGTCCTCCCCCTCTCCTACTCGTCCGGGCGGACCGAGCCTCAGCGGGAGCCCCGCCTGTCTCCCGGCAGCTTGAGCCCCTGAGCGCTCGCCGAGCCTGTCAGTAACCGCCGTTTGCGCTTTCTTTCTTTCTTCTTTTTTTTTCCTCCTCTTTTCTTTCCCCCTTCTGCCTTTGTCCCGCTTAGTAACTGGGCTGCGACCAATCGCCGCCTCACCGGCCGGCGCCGGCTGGCTCCTGATTGGCTCGCTTGGGGCGCGCAGCCGTCTCCCGCTCCTCAGCTGGAGCAAGGCAGACAAAAGACGCAGGCTCCGGGCTCCGGCAACCAGGCTCAGCCAATCACCAGCCACTTCATCCTCTCATTTTCCCCCCCCTCCCCTCTCGCCTCTCCCTCCCCGCGCGGCTCGCGTGCTCCCGGCACTGACTCCTGGCGAGTGGCCAGCGCCCGGGCCCTACCATTCTGATTGAGGCTGGGGGGAGAAAGGTTGGAGGGTTGAGGAGCCGAGGCCTAGGAAGCGGTGGGGAGAGTTGATAGCCGAGGCGGAGGACAGCTTCTTAAAGAGTCTCTCAGGCACCTGACAGAAGCCCCAACACTTCGAGGCAGAATAGAGTGGAAGGGGCAGTAGCGATGCTGGCCATCCCCCCTGCTCGGCGCGGTTAGGTGGCGCCTCAGCGGGAGAGCGTGGGGGCGGGGGAGGGTGTCCCCCCTCCGCGCCGTTAAAATGAAACTCTAGTGGCTTGAGTCAGGGCAGAGCGTGAGGGGAGCCGGCGCTGGCGAGCTTGCTTGCAGCCGGGCGGGAGCGCACGGCCAAGCAGAGATAACTGGACACTCGGACGGGCCCCCATCCCCAGGCTGCAGCAGCTTCGGTTCCGAGCCCGACCGGAACGGAGCCCGAGTCCTGGCCCCTGAGGGGATTTCTCCCCGCAGACCAGTGGGACCCCGAAACTTGAACGCAATACCCAACCTCCTTTTTATGCCTTCCTTTGTCACTTACCCACCTTTCTCCCAGGGCGTTCTTTTCCCCCCCCTCTCTATTCTCCCTCTCTCGAAGGACACAAAAGTGGCTTCCGCGGAAAGATTTGAAGGCGGTGGGAGCTTTTCTCTTTGGAGAACGACCGTGTAGGAGGGATTTTGGGGAAGCCGCTTTTTAACACTTCTGCCCTCCGCCCCCCAAGCCTTTCTGTACCCCTTCGAGGAGAAGAGCCCGTAGATTGAACGTTCGGGGGGCATTTTGCTGGCTGCCAAAGCAGGAGCGGGGAAGAGGACCCCGTCCTTGTCCTGGTAGTTGGCTGGACTTGTACCGGCCGTCGGAAACCCCGAAGTACATTTCCGAGTGGGACTTTTACAGATATATATTTTTAGATTTTTAAATAGCAGATTAAAAAAATATATGCTTTCTATATATTTCCTGACGACCTGCCCCTGACAGCGCGATGTACAATACGGTGTGGAGTATGGACCGCGATGACGCAGACTGGAGGGAGGTGATGATGCCCTATTCGACAGAACTGATATTTTATATTGAAATGGATCCTCCAGGTACTTGGGAGAAAAAAGAGAGAATCTTGTGATGGGTCTGATTTGTGTTTAACAAAACCTTGGTGATGTTTTCAGGGCAGAAGTATTCTTGGGTGAACTAGGTTCGGGATGAGGGGCAGATTTGCAGTTAGAGAGAGCTGCAGTAAAACTGCTTCTGGTTTACACGTTTAAAGTTTTCAGTTAGGACCCCGATCCTATTGTCCTGTGAGAGTGGGGGTGGCGGCTGGGGTGGGGGATGGGAGGAGAGACCCGTTTCTTTTACTTCTTTGCCTTTGCTTGTCGTTCGGTTTTTTGTCGTACCCTTCACCACCGCCACCCCCCTTTTTTTTTCTTTTTCAATTAAAGATTCTTCTACCTGCAAAGGATGCTTTATATCCCAGTCTTGAAGTCAGTCTTTGCCTTTGGGGAAATTCTTTAAAGCTTGTCATTTCGTACGTTTGTCTTCTTTGGTTCGCTGTGTTTTACGTTGGTTAACTTCTGAAACTGGGTTACCTATGTGATGATTCGTTTTAAGACCCCCTTTTTCTCTCACGGAAACCGAATGCCGGTTAGTGATTTTCAGGGATTGGGCGTTTTTATTCAGTCAAGGCCTTAGTCTGAGGTTTTTCTTTTCAGAATATAGTCACTCAGATCTACGTGCCCTATTTTATTACTCTTTAATTTATGGTGATTTAACTTCATTTATGGGATAGAATTTAACGTAACTTCAATTCTTAGCGTAAAAAAAGGAGAAACCTTTTTTGTGTGAATATATGTGATGTGTACATATATGAGATAGGTTTGAGTATACATAATATAAAGTATACATACACTGTATTTTTACTTTAGAGCTTTGTCTGAGATCCTTACAGACATTTTGTGTATCTGGTAGGAAAGGAAAAGGAAGGAAAAATGGAAAAGTTGGGTAATTTTTTTTCTTTAAAGTCTACCCCATTTTATGATTATTAGCTGTCAGATTTTCAAACCCTGTTTGCAGTTATAGACAGCGCTTTATGTAATGATTTTTGAATAAGTAGAGGGCCTTTGTGACTATTTTTGTTGAGGATGAATTCGTTATGTCTTTAAAAAATGTGTTATAGCTAAGCCTATAGAATAAATTGTGTGTCATTGGGGAATCTCAGTTATCATAAGACTATGTGTTTTTGGAAGCCTTTGAAAGGATTTGAGCCCATGAAAGTGTAATGAAGTATAACTGTCTTATAGGATGTATGTAGAAATTATTTCCTGTGTCCTTGTGAACAGTGAATTATCCTCTTTGTTTTTTTTTGAGAGATAGAGTGTTAAATGATGTTACATTAAAAACTAGTACTAATATTGAATCAACCTTTTTCACTCTTAATGATCACTTAGAATTTTTTCGTTTCCCTTCATTTTGGAGCCTTCTTTATTTGCTTTTATAATTGTGACTGCAATCCAGATGCAGCTTTTTTTGTATTTTGCAAAGTTTGTGAGATTTGCCACCCATCTATTGTGTGTATTTCCCCCTTTGTTTCCCCCCAATGGTAAAGCATCATTTCTATTAGATGCATTTATCATTCACATAAATGGAAATTTAGTACATCATTGGTTCCTCTCCTGTAAAAAGTAAGGTTAATAATTCTAGATTTCTGTTACTATAAGAATTATATATTCGAACTGCCTTAGAATCATACTGTATCACATAGTATCTTGCCTTGCAGACATACAAAGGGAATTTGTTGGGCGGAGAGGTGAGTGGGGAGGAGGGGAGAAAATGAAGAAGGCACTAATATTTGAAAAATATGGGCCTGGTAGAAGTGTAGACCGAGTTGAGTTGAGTTGTCCAGAAATGATTTTAAGAAAAGTGAACTATTATAATTATGTAGTAGTGTGGGTCTTACAAGATTGTATAGAAAATTCTGATCCAAACTTTGTGTATTCCATGGAAATAAACTTTTGAGTTTAAAATGTTCATCGTTAAAAGAAATTTTGCATACTGTGATTCTAGTCAGAATACTGAAAGTATGGTTATGCTGCTCTTTATTACCCATTTTATAGTCTTAATGTAGAATACAGTTAGTTATTCCTAACAGCTTTTTAAAAAGGAAGCACACTTGAGTATGCTGAAGTATTGCCTATGAAGTGAAGTAAAAGTGTAATGTAAATAATGTGAGCAACCTTGTTTTGTGTGGTAAATTAAGTTTCGAAACATTTAAAACTAAGTTGATTTTTAGTGAAGAGGTTGCAGCATGTCTTGTATCTGCCTTTTTCCTAGTTCCTGTCCCAGATCAAGCTCTTATTTCCTGCCTGGACTGGTGTGATAGTGCACTGACTGTTCTCCCCATTTCTACTCTGTCCAATCCACAGTATTATTAAAATATCATCTGATGATTTACCTTCCAATGGTAAATCTTCCGATGACTTTAAAAACCGTCCAATGGCTTCCCTTTGCCTACTGAAAAAAAGCCCTTTCTTGCTTATCCTGTCACGTAAGTCCCTTTATTTTTGCTTCCAGCCTAATATTCCAGTCTTTTCTCCTCCTGGAGTCCATCACAAGTTCTGTGGAAGCTATTTTATACTTGCTGTTCCTTACTGTGTGTGTTTTCCTCATCCTCGGATGCCTTTCACTTTGGGTTGGAATCTTGTATATGTTAAGGGCCCTGGTGAGATGCCTTCTATGCCAGAATGTATGTTCCATGATCCCTTCTGTTAGGAGACATCCTTCCCTCACTCTTCTAGCACTTCTCAGATAGAACTTCTTCCATTCTGTCTAGAGTAGCTTCTGCATTTATTTATGTATACTTCCCCCTTTGGAATTGTCTTCCCACCAGCTTATGAGCTTCTTAGCTTGCTCAAGGTCTTGCAAGTAGTAGACAATTTAATAAACATGTGAATTAATGAATACCTAAGGAGCATCATTTCTTTCTAGCCTTTAAGTGCTTTTCTACTTAAGGTCTTTGGTCACCTCATTTCTTGGCTATTGCAATAGCCTAGGGTTAAGTAACTTTCAAATTAAACAGTTGTTGACTTAGGTTCCTTAACTATAATATTAATATTACAGTTTTCAAAGTATGGCTTTCATTTTAATTTTAGACTGAAGCATAAATGTGAAGTTTTTATCTGTTATTGCTTCCAGCAGCCTCAAAAACTAGTATTGAAAGGTGTTTCCCTCCAGCCTGTATTTTCAAAAACTACCATTACCATGCATCCTGAAGGTTTCTAATAACTGCACGGATTGCTACATCTATTACAATTTATTGACAACGTAAGGATTGGATCCAGATGGGACTTTGATGTCTTAATGTTTATGTAGTTCCCAGAAATACTGGGAAATACTGGACTGTTTAGATGAAACAAAACTTTTTATTTTGGAGATGTTAAGATTATGGTACAGAGAATTGCTTTTAAGCATCTCAGTTAGTCCTGTTGTGATTTGGGAATCAGGATTATTCCATAACAGAACAGTTGCTGGATAGGCCTCTCAGAGAGCCCTGTTTTGGTATAGGAGCTATTGGAGGATTACCAGTACATAACTGATCATAAACTCATGCCCAGAGCTTATAGATAGTGGTCTATTAGCTTGCACTTTAGTTTTGACATTGTTATTGTATTTATTTTGAGGAGATGTAATAAATGATTTATTTTTTAAACTAATGGATACAATTCTTTTTAAGATTGTCTGTAGACTTTTTTGTTCTTATCAAGACAAATTTCTGAAATAATCTGTACGGCAGCAACATCTCCTCAGTGGTCACTAGAAAATTAAAAATTTAATTGCTTGGCAAAACATAAATACAGGAAGGTCTAGAAAAGTGGTTCTCATTTTTTTTTTTTTAATCTACGGACCAGGGCACGAACCAGTGTCCCCTGCATTGGCAGGCATACTCTCAACCACTGCGCCACCAGGGAAGCCCTCAGTTACCCCTTTTATACTCTTAAAAATTATTGAGGATCCCAAAGAGTTTCTGTTTAAGTGGGTTGTATCTATTGAAATTTACTATTTTAGAATAAAACTGAGAAGTTAAAAATATTTAATTCATTTAGAAATAATAAAGCATTACATGTTAACATAACTTTAAAATGAGAAAATAGCTATATTTCCCAAAAAACAAACAAAAAAATGGGAAGAGTGGCATCATTTTATGTTTTTGCAAATAACTTTAATGTCTGGCTTAAATGGAAGACATGTAAATTCCTAAGTCTGCTCCTCTATTCAGTCTGTTGAGATACCACAGGTCATAGCCTCTGGAAAACTCCACTACACAGTTTGTGAATGAATGAGAGTACAGAAGGCAAGTAATGTCTTAGTGACATTCTGAAAGTATTTTTGATCTGTTGGACCCTCTGAAAAGGTCTTGGGGACTCTCATTGGTCTCTGGACTACACTTTGAGAAGTACTGGTTTAGTAGTTACTTGACTACATAGTTTGATGGCCAACCCAGTAAAGTATCTTCTGACTTTTTTGAAGCCAAATGAAAAGGTTGTTTCAGGAAACTTTCTTGCTTTGGCATACTTGGTATTTTCATCCTGGTAAAATTTAGATTAAGTGACATTCTGGTGGAGAACTAGCATACTGGCCCTGTGGTTGAAGGAAATATCTGCTGAGAAGCAACACTGAAGAAATAGGTCACCTGCCACCATGTGGTCCTTACTATTAGCAGACTGAGCATTCTGCTTCTCTGTAATTTTTCTTTATAACTCTGAACATTTGATGGATTCATCTTATGTAAAATGCTTCTCCTATGTGTAGTAAGGTATTTCTTTTATGAGCTACATGTCACTCTTTAATGATGCTGTAGTATGGGACAAATGTTAATATCATCAAATGATGTAAAAAGCCATGCCAACTTTTTCTGCATGTTCTTATTGAAAAAGATTAGCCATTGCTTTCATTTAATATATTATAGTTTATAGTATATCCAACTATGTTTCATTAGAAATATGGTAAGTCTTCATTTTATAATGCTTTTAAAATTTATTCTCATTTTTTATATTTATCTTAGAACGTAGAAAAGATTGGACATGTTTATGGTCACCATATTTAACAAAGTAGATAGAAAAATAATTACAAATATGTCTGTGTGATATGATATAATTTTTATTGATATTAAAGGGGGATGTAGTCTGAATGTAGTAGGAAGAACACAGGCTTTGGAAACAGATGGTATGGGTCCCATACCTAGCTTTGCTTCTTACTCTGCCCAAGGTTACGTGCCTAGTGCTTAACCTCTGTGAGCATCCATTTTCTCTTTTGTAAAATTGAACTAATATGTACCTTTCACAGTTGTTCTGGGAATTAGAAGTACTATATCATAATATAGCACAGTGTTTGGCACATGTTATATACTCAGTTCATTGTAGCTTATATTTTAAAGCATATTTTTGTTTAAAGATTTTTTTTTTGATGTGGACCACCTTCAAAGTCTCTATTGAATTTGTTACAATGTTTTTATGTTTTGGTTTTCTGGCTGTGGGGCATGAGGGATCCTAGCTCCCTCACCCCCTGCACCAGAAGGCGAAGTCTCAACCACTGGACCGCCAGGGAAGTCCCTCTTAAAGCATATTGATAATATTTAATTATCTTAACTCTACTGCTTTGGATACTCTTGCAGTCAAAACCTCTTGAGCTATCTTGCTCCATTCTTGTCTCATCCTTGACATTTAAACTGGGGCCGTTTTGTTTTTGGAAGAATTCTCTAGGGTCCTTTCTAGTTATAACATCTCATGAGTCTATGGAAATATGACCCAAGTCATCCTTTCTTTTTAGTTTCTATTGCCCTTGTTCCTCATCACCTAGCATTTGAAATGGTTTGTAATACGGTAATTGTTGCCAACATTTGTTGAGTAGTTATTACAGAACAAGCACTATGTAAATGCTTTCATATGTAGTATTTCCTTTAGCCATACCACAACCTTATAAAATAAGCACTATTAGTATCCCACTTTACAGACAGGAAACTGAGGCATAAATGTGTTTAGTAAATTATTCAGTGCCTCACAGCCAGCAAGTAGCAGAGCAGGTCTGTCTGCCTGACTCTAATGCCCAAGTTCTTAATCAGTGCCTCCTAAGTGATTGCTTTTTTTCTAATTTTTTCCCCTCCCCCATAAATTCATCCTGAATTCTTCAGCCAGGTTAATCCTACAGAAATGTTATTTTCATCGTCTTACTGCTCTATTTAGAAATAATGAGCAGCTCTCCATTTCCTTTAAGCAGAGGCTATATTCTTAAACTTGGCTTACATAGTCTTTAGTAATATGGTACCAATTTACATTTCCAACTTAAATACTAATCCTCTATTCTCATTTCTCATCTTGCCCAATTCCTTGCTTATCCCCTCAATATACCTTGCTTATCCCCTCAATATACCTTGCTTATTTCCACCTCCAGCCTTTTGGTTATGCCGCTTCTTGTGTTAGATTATGCCCATCCCACCCCATCTTCAACTCAGGATCCTTTGCAAGTCCTTCTTCCTTTTTTTCTTCCTCTGAAAATTCTAGCACTGAACCCCTTAATTATCTAGGGCTAAGGTCTGTTATTTTGACACAAAATCATGTTATATTATAGCACTAATTATTTTGTGAATATAATTTATCTCCCCAACAAGGTAAGCTGCTTGAGGTCAAGCTGTCATATTTCTTTTGTATCTATTTTTTTTCTCTAAATACCCAGTGTCCAAATATTTTGTTAAATCTTAGACCTGTGGACCCAACCAGCTTCATTTGTGACTTGTTTCAAAATATTGATATTATTTATTATCAACATGTGACCTTTAAACTTATAAAGGTAATTTATTCTAACAAAAGAAATAATGAAAAATTCCAATACTTAATGTTATCAGCAAAATTTTATGGTTTCGTGTAAAAGTCACATTTGAAATTTGGAATAATTAAAGTGAGTAGTAAGTTTCTGAAAGTTTGTTAGGCTAGTTTTAACACAGTATTGGGTCAAATGTAGATTTAATTTACTTAATGTGTTACTATCCCAATTAAATTTAGATTGTGTAGGACCTGACTTGGGATAGCAAGGTAAGGTCAAGCATAGAGCCTTATAAATCAGTTTCCAAATTGTTTGCCCATATATGGTATATTTTTTGTTTCTTGTGTATTATTTGTAAGTTACTATAAAGTAAGAGGGTTATCTAATTTTTTTAATAAAAGAGTCAGTAGGCTAGGTCCAGCCTGCCAGATCATTACCATTTTGCATGTCCCACGTTAATATAAAAACTGCCCTGTGCCCTGTGAATATGAGCCAACACAAAGCCAAAGTCAACACCATGATGTCATACCATCCGCCATTATCCAGCCTTGGATTTCCTGTCTGATGTTCTGTTTGTGGACCAGATTAGTTGTCTCCCCGTGTGTAAGGGTATAGGGCAACAAATCCAGAGCATGTAGCTATGTAATCTTAAATACCTATTGTTATAGTTTCTTTTTTTTTTTTTGGCTATGCCATGTGGCTTGCAGGATTTTAGTTCCCCGACCAGGGATTGAACCCGGGCCATGGCAGTGAAAGCGCCGAGTACTAATCACTGGACCACCAGGGAATTCCCTAGTTTCTTTTTTTTAAAACTTAAGAAAAAATAAATTCAATCATGAGTAAAAATTTAAAATTTGTGTATAAATTGTTTTGGAGAAGGCCTTATTGAAATGATTGTGCTAGAAGAATACTGCTTTAGAGTTCGTTCTTTCACATGTATCCTTTTTAACTTTCTAACTCTACAGCTGAGTCACTCAGTATGGTATAATTCCTGTTGAACTTCTAATATGCATTTGTAGAATTAGCTACAAACCTTTTTTTAAAGATAGTTTAAGATAAATTTTATTTTTCTTATTTAAAGCACTACAAAAATACTACATAGTCATTGTGGAAAAGATAAAAAATACAGATAAGTAAAAAGAAGAAAGTAAGAGCTCCCGATCCTACCACACAGAATAACCACTGTGATCACCTTTAGATATATTCTTTCACCTGTGTATTTCTCATTTCAAATTCAAATGAGACAGTACTGTAAATATCTGCTTTTTAAGGTATTTATACAAACTTTTACATTTGAGAATAGTTTTAGATTTACAGAAAAGATGCACAGAGAATTCCCATATACCTTTCACCCTGTTAAATACCTGCTTTAAAAAAAAATTTATTTTTTTTATTTTTGACTGTATTGGGTCTTCATTGCTGCGCACGGGCTTTCTCTAGTTGCGGTGAGCTGGGGCTTCTCTTCGTTGCGGTACAAGGGCTTCTCATTGTGGTGACCTCTCCTGTTGCAGAGCATGGGCTCTAGGCGCGTGGGGTTCAGTAGCTGTGGTGCATGGGCTCAGTGGTTGTGGCTCATGGACTCTAGAGCGCAGGCCAGTAGTGTGGCACACGGGCTTAGTTGTTCTGCGGCATGTGGGATCTTCCCGGACCAGGGATTGAACCTGTGTCCCCTGCATTGGCAGGTGGGTGCTTAACCACTGCACCACCCGGGAAGCCCAACACCTGCTTTTTTTTCATTTAATTTGTCATGAACACTTTCCCATACATAGTACTGAGAGTTAAATATAAGACAGGCCTTTTCCTATCTTACCAGTTGCTTTCTAGAAGATGAGGAAGCTAACTTCTCTGGTTGACAGTTTCCTTACTTGAGTCATGTAGGTGTTGGAATAGAGTATATTAGTATATTAAGTAAATGAGTGTGAAGAGAGAATTTTGTAAAACTGTAAATGCCAAATTTCAAAGTTTAGTAAATTAAGTAAGTTTGGTATATGAAGCCTTGGACTTGTAGAATGATTTATGATTTGAATGACTGATGTTAAAAATTAGGACACTTAAGTAGGAGGGAGGGAGACGCAAGAGGGAAGACATATGGGAACATATGTATATGTATAGCTGATTCACTTTGTTATAAAGCAGAAACTAACACACCATTGTAAAGCAATTATACCCCAATAAAGATGTTTAAAAAAAAAAAAATTAGGACACTTAAAGTAACCCATAGATCAACCCATACATGTCAATTAAAATGTATTAGCTAGTTAGAAATTTAGAGGCAATATAGTGGGGCTGTTAAGAGAGAGGGTTCTGGAATCAGATTGCCTGAGTTCAGATTGTGCCTCTGCCACTTCGTAGCATATGTCATTGAGCAATTTACTTATGTTTTCTGTGTTTTGGTTTCCTCACCTAAAAAATGGGGATGATGATGGTCCCTACTTCAGTAGGATTGTTGTGAGAATTAACAACTGTAAAGCAGCTAACACGCCCAGACCATATTAAGCATCCAAAAATGTTTTTGTTCATGTGTATTGATTAATTCATGTTTTTCAACAAATATTTGATTGCCAGATAGTGTTCTAGGTATAGCAGTGAACAGAACAGCAAAGCTCCCTGTATTCATGGAGTATACATTTTTTTTTTTGGAGTATACGTTTTTAAGGGAGGGGAGAGAACAAAGAATAAACAAATTCATAAGTGAAATACATAGTGGTGGTGATAAATGATATGGAGAAAAAGCAGAGAACAAAAAGAGAGTGCTGGGTGGGGGACCTGCTATTTTAAATAATAGGACAGGGAGGGCCTGACCTAAAGGAAATGAGGGGGCTAGCCAGGTAGATATATGGGAGCTGAGAGGGCGGGGGAGTGTGCCTGGTAGAGGGGATACCATATGACTTACTCTGAGGCAGAAGCGTGTGTGTCATGTATTCAGGGATCGTCTACGAGGCTAGTGTGGTTGGAGTGGAATGAGGGGAAAGTAGTAAGATTTAAAGACAAGTAATGGTGTGGATGGTGGGGAAGACCATGTAGGACATTGTAAGAACTTTGGCTTTTAAAACTTGACTGAGGAATATAGCCAATATTTTATAACTATAAATGGAATATAACCTTTAAAAATTGTGGATCACTATTCTGTACACCTGTAACTTGTACATCAACTTATACTTCAATAAAAAAAAACTTAACTGTGGTGAGAAGCCATCCAAGATATTAAACAGTGATGTATTATGATTCCTGGCTTAAAAGGATGATTCTGGCTGCTGGTGGAAGTGGAGAAACTAGTTAGGAAGCTACTGCAATAAGCAAGCTGAGGGATGGTGGTGGCTTGGATAAGGGTGGATGCTGAGGAGGTGGTGAAAGTAGTTGGATTCTGAATATTATGACCAGTTATGTAGCTTGTCATTTCTAAACTGACTTAATTATTTTCTAATTTCTTAGCTTTAAGTATGCTTTAGTAATGAAAAGATTTAGCTTTTAAAATTATGTCAAAACTATATATTTTGGATGGATTTTTCTCTTTTTTGAAGTGTTATAATTTCTAATCTCTGCCGTCTGAGTGCAAAGCAGCATAATATGTGGCCTTAGTTATTTGATGAAGGCTTACTCATAAGTTGCTTTGATAAACATTACTGTATAAATCTAGACTGTACTATAATTTACTTTCAAAAGTAACTTTGAAAAGAAAATTATCTTAAAGTTCTAAGTTTCTGTGGTGGGCTTTGAAGGGGAGAAGAAATTAAAGAGAAGGAAGCCATGCCATATATGTTTCATTTTACTTTATGTGCTAAAGTTGTTAGTGTTTTAGAATAATTAAACTATATTTGTGTGTTTTTGCTTATTAGTGGAATGCTTAAGTGCTTGAGTATAGACATTGCTTTGAAATAGGGAAGTGTTGCTCAGTGTTTAGGAGCTCTGAACTCGGGCTGCTTGGATTTCCAGTTCTAGCCCTGTCTACTTCTGGTTTGTGACCCTGGACAGTTTCCTAATCTATATAGCAGGGAGAAGAATATTAACCCCATTGTAGGGTTGTTGTGAGAATTACATGAATCAGTACATGTTAGACACCTAGAGCAGGTATCTGTTGTTGTTATTATTTTTATTATTAAGCTGGGATGCTTTGTGACATATCTCCTCTGTTCCATTCAGATGAAGCACCAGCCTAACATTTAAATTGAATTGAAAAGTAATTTAAATCTTTATTCCATCTTCTCAAAAATGCCAAAGGGGATTACATTCATACCATATTGCATTACCACTTAAAATCTGATTTCCCCATTTTTTTTTAAGAGTATCTTTTTAAAAATAATTAATTTTGTCTGCACTGGGTCTTCATCGTGGCACATGGGCTTCTCTAGTTGCGGCACGTGGGCTTCTCTAGTTGTGCGCAGGCTCTAGAGCGTGCGGGCTCAGTAGTTGCAGCGCGTGGGCTTCTCTAGGTGTAATGCACGGGCTCTCTAGTTGCAGCATGTGGGCTTTGCTAGTTGCAGCATGTGGGTTCTAGAGTGCGTGGGCCCAGTAGTTGTGGCGTGTGGGCTCTCTAGTTGCAGTGCGTGGGCTCAGTAGTTGTGGCACATGGGCTTAGTTGTGGTATGTGGGATCCTAGTTCCCCAACCAGGGATCGAACCCAGGCCCCCTGCATTGGGAGCTCGGAGTCTCAACCACTGGACCACCAGGGAAGTCCCTGATTTCTCCTTTTTTTTTTTTTTTTTTTTTTTTTTTGCGGTATGTGGGCCTCTCACTGTTGTGGCCTCTCCCGTTGCGGAGCACAGGCTCCGGATGTGCAGGCTCTGGACGCGCAGGCTCAGGGGCCATGACTCACAGGCCCAGCCGCTCCGCGGCATGTGGGATCCTCCCGGACCGGGGCACGAACCCATGTCCCCTGCATCGGCAGGCGGACTCTCAACCACTGCGCCACCAGGGAAGCCCCCTTCTCTCTTTTAAAACTTGCCAAACTCTATAGCAACTTGAACAGTCTCATTGTTTTTGTTTCTTTCCTCCCTTTCTCAAACTTATTAGTTTCTCTTCCAGGGGTACCTGTTTCCCTTTCAGCTCTCTCCTTTGCCTATTTCATTACTCTGATCTGTATAATAAGGGCCAGGAACCAAGGGAGTAAAGAAAAGAAGCTATGAATACTCATATAGCAACATATTTCATTTTGTCACACTTCTCTGCCATAGAGGGTATAACATGTTTGACTTTTAGAAAGAAGTTTGCTTAAGACAATCAGGTAGTTCAGACCTGTTGTAGGATGTTAGCTCAGGACTTGGGAGTTTAGTCTTTTTCCTAGTATTCATGAACTATGTAAGAGAAGTTATCACTTCTGTCTGACGGAGATTGACGTGGGCCTCTCTTTTGATTCCTAGGGATCAACAATGGGCATTTAGAGTAGAGTTGCCAGATAAAATACATTCAGTATGTCCCATGCAATATTTGGGACATATTTATACTAGAAAGTTATTCATTGTTTATCTGGAATTCAAATTTAACTGGTTGTCTTGTGTTTTTATTTGCTAAATTTGCCAAGCCTAATTTAGAGAGAGGCTAGACAGTTGAATAGACACTATTTCCTAGTACATTCTCCCCATGGAGATAGATGTGTAGGGATAGACATGTAACTTGTTGTAATGGATATCAGGATTTTTTAGTTTCAGTAGCAAAAAGTCCAACTCAAATTGGTGTAACAAAGAGAATTTATGGGTTTGTGTAGTTGAAAAGTTGAAAGGGGATGAGGGAATAAACAGGGTTGTACTGTATAGCACAGGGAACTATATCCAATCTCCTGGGATAAACCATAATGGAAAAGAATATAAAAAAAGAATGTATATATGTGTATAACTGAGTCACTTTGCTGTACAGCAGAAATTAGCACAACATTGTAAATCAACTATACTTCAGTTAAAAAAAAAAAAAAAAGGGAATGGGGGTCCCTGGCTGGGTTTGATTAAGGCTGTCAGGCTTTGGCCCTGTTTTTCTGCATTTCTCTTGGCTCTCCCCTATATCAGTTTTTTTCTCAGGCTGGCTTCCCTGGTAGTACAAGATGATTGCCTGTGGCTCCTGGGAATACATGTTTCCTCAATTCTGGGTGGGAAAAAAGGATGCTTCCCACAAATATAACACAGAAATCCTGAGTTTGTCACTATTTAGACTATTCCTGTGTCTCAAAGGATCACTGTCTTAAAATCTGGATTCCTTGAACTATTAATTGTAGCTTTCTCTGTCTGGTAAACTTGAGAGTGCATCAGAACCACCTGGAGGACTTGTAAAAACACAGATCGCTAGGCCTTACCCCCAGAGTTTCTGATTCAGTAGGTTTGGGTTCTAAAAATTTGTATTTGTAACAAGTTTCCAGATGTTACTGATTTGGCTGGTCTGCAGACCACACTTTGAGAACTACTGCTGTGTGTAATCAGGGCCTACTCCTGGAGCTGGGGAAGGGGTCAGTCCCACATAAACTCCTTACCAGTGTGGGGAAGGAACAAGACAGGTTTTGAGGAGATAATTACAATGTCCACTAAAGAGAGGACTGCTGGCTGTTTTTTGCCTGTCCAGCTTCCTTTCCCTCTTTTTTTTTTCTTGTTTTTCCTTCCCTCTTATTTGGGTAACAGCTTCCTGATTTTTGTCTTGGAACCATTCCTCCCCTATTTGCAATCAGTGTGGCTTAGGTAGAATTGATCTAAGCCATTGGCTTTAAGGGTGGGCACATGACCCAGGCCTGGCCAATAAGATCACTGCATTTGCCTGGCCAGGGGAATTAGCCTAGGAGTTAACAGGGCAGTGATCTTTGTAATATAGTCAATGCACATTACTATACGTTACTATTTACTGTCCTGACTAGTGATATAAAGATGGCATAATCCTTGTCCTTAAGGAGCTCAGACTGTAATTAAGGAGTACCCACATGTAAACAAATGCATGTAGTACTTCTCTTTATAACTTCCTCCCTTTCTCATGTTTATCATCTAACATACATTTCCATTGTATACTGTATTACCCACTTTATAATCCTTAACCACAGTTATAATTAGTTGTTTAGCATCTTTAGTCCTTATTAGATTATCAGTTCCATCAGGATAAGGGCTGAGTCCTTAATTAACTGCTGGGTTTCCAGTACCTAGCACTGTCTCTGGCACATAGAGGTACTCAGTGAATATTGATTGAATGAATGTTTTACGTATAGTAATAGAAAAATGTATAAAAAGAAGAGGGAATGATTGGTTTACTGGTGGGGTAGTAGAGAGGTAGCAGCCTGAGTAAATGCACACAACTTGGTGTATTTGGGAACTGTAACTAATTCAGTTTTGTTGAAACAAGTGTGAGGTAGGAAGTGGTGGTAAATGAACCTGGAGAGATAGGTGAGGGCCAATTGATGAAAGGCCCTGAATGCTACACTTAGAGGCTGGATTTTTTCCTATGGGCAGTTGGGGAGCCACTGACTGATTGGTTTCAAGTAGGGAAAAGAATATATTGCTGCAAAGTGAAAAACAGATTGGAGGAAAGCCAGATTGAAGAAAGTAAACTCTCTAGGAGGCTATTTCAGTACAGATGAAAGATGTTATGAAAGCCTAAGGTAAATGGAAAAAAAAATAAGAATAATATGGAGGTTGGGGGGAGACCCTGTGCATAAGAACTCATGTGGACTCATGGAGATTTTTACTATAATTTAATTTTGTTTTAGCAACAGAGACTGCCTTAGCCAATCTTAACTACTGACACATAGTTCTACATACATACCCACTTTATATTTGTAACTAGAGATTATGTTTCTGTTTTATCTTCTAATCATTTAAAAAAAATAAGTGGAAATTACCTGTCCCCCACCCCCCCAAAAAAAACCCCTAAAGTAAGGTAGTAGCAGAGAGAATGAATATGAGAGTTATTTAAAAAGTAGAATTGATGGGACTTAGAGACTATTTTGAGAAAAATCAAAGACTCTAGAATGATTTTTAGTTTTCTGGCTTGGGAGATGGTGGTACCATAAACTAAGAGACACAATTTAAAGAGGAAGGACAGCTTTGGATCATATGGAGAGAAGTGTAAATGTGTATTTTATTCTAGGTACTCTTCTAATGGCTGGGAATATAGCAATGAACAAAACAAAGTGCTTGTTTATGCAGGAGGAGATAGGACAGTAAACAAATTAAGAAGTAAATACATAGTTATGTTAGGTGAAGACAAAGGCTATAGAGGAAAAAAAACTACTGGCTTAGGAATTCCCTGGTGGTCCAGTGGTTGTAACTACACACTGTCACTGTGGAGGGCTCGGGTTCAATCCCTGGTAGGGGAACTAAAATCCCACAAGCCATGTGACACATCCAAAAAAAAAGGAAAAAACAAAACAAAAAAAAGCTACTGGCTCAGGGAGATGGAAGTCAGAGAAGGAATTACTGTTTTATTTTGGGTAATCAGAGAAGGCCTCACTAATATGGTGATTTAACCTTATGTGACATAAAATACATATTAATAAGTATATAAAACATAAATGTACAGTTTACTGACTTCATATAAAGTGAACAACCTTGTAACCACCACTTAGTTAAGGATGTTGAAGATAGCTTCCCTGAAGCCAAAAGCATGCCCCTTTCCAATTAATATCCCCCTTCTCTTCTTCCCACCAGAGGTAACCATTGACCTGACTTTTTTTTTTTTTTTTTTTTTTTTTTTTTTTTTGTGTGGCTGGTTAACTGGGTCTTAGTTGCAGCAGGTGGGCTCCTTAGTTGTGACTGTAGGGCTCCTTAGTTGTGGCATGCATGTGGGATCTAGTTCCCTGACCAGGGATTGAACCCGGGCCCCCTGCATCGGGAGCATGGGGTCTTATCCACTGCGTCACCAGGGAAGTCCCCTGTTTTTTCTTTTTCTTAGATTTGTAGGAATTATAGATATGGGTGTCAGTCCTTGTTTATTATTGTACATGTATTGCAGATATTTTCTCTTAAGGTGACATTCTGAGCAGAGACCTAAAGGAAATGAATGAATGAGCCATGGGGTTAGCTGAATGAAGAGTATTACAGGTAGAGTGAGCAACAATAACATACAAAGACCTTGAGGCAGGAGTATTTTTGAAATGTAGGAGCAGCAAAGGATGCTTACCTGAGGTTGGAAGAGAGAGGGGTAGGAGGATCTCAGAAAAAAATGAAGCAAAATGAAAAGAAAAAAAAATTTCATGGGGCTTCCCTGGTGGCACAGTGGTTAAGAATCCATCTGCCAATGCAAGGGACACAGGTTCAAGCCCTGGCCCGGGAAGATCCCACATGCCGCGGAGCAACTAAGCCCATGCACTACAACTACTGAGCCTGAGCTCTGGAGCCCGCGATCCACAACTACTGAGCCCACAAGCCACAACTACTGAATCCCATATGTCTAGAGCCCGTGCTCCACAACAAGATAAGCCACTGCAGTGAGAAGCCTGTGCACCACAACAAAGAGTAGCCCCCGCTCGCCGCAACTAGAGAAAGCCCGCACACAGCAACAAAGACCCAACACAGCCAAAATAAATAAATAAATAAATTAAAACAAAAAACCAAAAAAACCCCCCAAAACTCATGGAGTGTTCCTAGTAAAAATGTAGACTATAAAATCCATTCCTTGCTATTACTACAAATATGTAAAAATGGAGTATGGTGAAGGAAGAGAACTAGAATACGATAGAATGAAAAGAATAATTTAATGATGGGATTGTGGATAATTTTTGTCCTAGATTTGTTATTATATATCAAAAACAATGTTAAAAGTACATTTAAAAAGAGAAAAGATATGCAAGTGGATACTACAGTTAAGTTAAAAAAATTAGTCTTCAGAAAGATAATCTCAGAGCTGCCTCTTACTCTCAGGCATTAATACATAGAAACTCTGTATTAGTTTCCTGTTGCTACCATAACCAGTTACCATAAACTTAGTGGCTTAAAATATTATTATCTTGCAGTTCCGGAAATCAAAAGTTCTAAAATCAAGGTGTTGGCAGGCTGTATTCCTTTTGGAGGCACTAGAGAAGGATTCATTTTCTTGCTTTTTCCACCTTCTAGAAGCTGCCTGCATTCCTTGACTCCTGGCCCCTTACTCTATTTCAAAGCCAGTAGCATTGCATCTTCAAAACTCTCTCTCTCTCTGACCTCTGCTTCTGTTGTCATATCGCCTTCTCTGACTGATATTCTTGCCTTCCTCTTATGAGGATGTTTGTGATTTCTTTAGCTCACTTGGATAATCCAAGATGATCTTCCCATCGCAATATTCTTAACAGAATCACATCTACAAAGTCCCTTTTGCCATGTAATGTAACATATTCACAGGTTCCAGGAACGTTCTAGGGATGTCTACATCCTTGGAGGGCTGTTATTCTATCTACTGCAGACTCTAAATTTGAGAATAAAACTTTCACTTAATCCTGTTTCTTAGGGTTTGATGAATGAGGAATTAGAAGTTTAGATAAAAGAGAGAGGGCCCTCATTAGCAGAGAAGGAGCTTGGTGAATGTCTTATCTTAATTTTGAATATTCTACAACACCTGCCATAGAGGGATAGCTTAGAGTTAGCCTTACGCATGATGTGAGGAGTACCTGAAAGATTGCTAGGAACTTTTAAGTCACATTTCATGTAGTTGATGCCTTGAGAGAAAGAGGATTGTGCTTTGTTAGAAGACTGGTTTGAATTTGGTCTGCTTAACAACTGTGTGACATTGAACGGTCTTCATCTGTGAAATGGGAGTAGTCGTACTTAATTCACAAAGATTTTTATGAGAATTATAATATATATATACAAACATACACAAATATACATATAATGAAATAATACTTAGCTTGGTATCTGGCATATAGCAGGTACTCACTTTTCTTGAAAGTCAGTGCTTTTGTGATATACTGATAGGGAAATATTAGAGAGGTTAAGGTGAGGGGCTTGTGCTGGAAGCTTTGCTAGAGGCAGCTGCACATCTCAGTTGCTAGAAGCTGCCTGACTCTAGCGTGTGCTTGGCTCTAAGGTCAGGATGGGTAAACTTTTGAGACAAGAGAAACAGTGGGTTAATATTTGTAGCAAGTGTCACTGATCATGATTCTTTTTTTATGGCTCATTTTACCTTTTTCTTTTTCTTTTTTTTCATTTTACCTTTTTCTATGGGAAATTTCAAAAATGTTTTTCTGTCTTCAGGCTGACCTTTTTTTCTTTTTCTGCCTGCAATAAAAGTCTACTGCTGTTTTTTCGGCATAATTATTCTTGGATCTTCTCTTTTTCTCTATGGTAAGCCTAAATGCTGATCATCTCATACATTAATTCAACAAATATTTATCAAGTGCCTTCTGTCAGTGAGACACTCAGCATTGGAGACACGAAGATAAATAAGAAAAGGTGTGTCCTGAAGGAGCTCCAGTTTCAGTACAAAGACAGGTAAATAGCTATACGATAATGGATAAGCTTTATATTAGAATGTTAGCAAAGCTCTATGGAATCAAAGAGGAGATAGTGCTTACCTAGGCCTAAAAATGTGAGGTAAGGTTTCATGGATAAAACTATGTATGACCTGAGTCTTAAAAAAATAAGTGGAGGGCTTCCCTGGTGGCGCAGAGGTTGAGGGTCCGCCTGCCGATACAGGGGGCGCGGGTTCGTGCCCCGGTCTGGGAAGATCCCGCATGCTGCGGAGCGGCTGGGCCCGTAAGCCATGGCTGCTGGGCCTGCGTGTCCGGAGCCTGTGCTCCGCAACGGGAGAGGCCGCAGCAGTGAGAGGCCCGTGTACCGCAAAAAAAAAAAAAAAAAGGAGGAAAGAAAGCAGGG
>NW_020173335.1:608415-652649 GCF_003031525.2 Neophocaena asiaeorientalis asiaeorientalis
AAAAAAAAAAAAAAAAAAAGGAGGAAAGTAAGCAGGGCCAGGCCCTGAAGGGCCTTATATTCCACACTGAAGAATTTGGACTTTATCTTACAGGTAGTACAGAACTCCTGAAGCATAGTATGCTAAAGCAATATGATTAGATTCAAGACTCAAAAGTAGCAGGGCAGGTAGGAAGAGAAGATTGGTCTCTGGGAAGCTCAGGGGCAGATTTTCAAGAAGGACAAAATGGCTTACAGGCACTTCCCTGGTGGCGCAGTGGTTGAGAATCCACCTGCCAGTGCAGGGGATACGGGTTCAAGTCCTGCTCCGGGAAGATCCCACATGCTGCGGAGCAACTAAGCCCCTGCACCACAACTACTAAGCCTGTGCTCTAGAGCCCACGACCCACAACTACCAAGCCTGCGTGCCACAACTACCGAAGCCTGCGCCCCTAGAGCCTGTGCTCTGCAACAAGAGAAGCCACCGCAATGAGAAGTCCGCGCACCGCTACGAGGAGTAGCCCCCACTCGCCGCAACTAGAGAAAGCCCGCACACAGCAATGAAGACCCAACACAGCCAAAAATAAATAAATAAAATTTAGAAATGGCTTACATTGTAAAACCTGAAGTGATTTTGTGAAATAAATATAGAAAAGTTTCTGCTGGACCTTGTTATTGAGAAGAAATCAAATTACAGTAAGTTGAAGAGTGGATGAGAGGTGAGAGTATAGACTATAAATATATAGACCACTCTTAGAAAACTTGCTGTGAAAGAAAAGTGAGAGGTAGCAAAAGAGAGACATAGACCTGAGAAACAGAATTTTTTTTTTCAAAGACAGAAAAATTGAACAACTTATATTTTGGTGGAGATAATAAAGCAGAGATAAGGTTGAATATATGGGTGGGGGGTGTGATTTGATGGAACAGGAAAGTGATGTGTTTGGAAGTGAGAGGAATTATTATCCCAGGGGAGGAGGAAAGATACCTTTGTCTAACACTTAGAAGGGGGGAGATGGATTTGAAGAACAATGTAGGTTGGAAAATTGGGTGAGGTCAGACTTCTTTTTTCTGGTAGAGGGCAATTGTGAAAGAAGAGGTGTGTAGAGTGATTGCTGTGTGGGATGGAAAGGGCCACAGATATATAAATGAATTACTAATAAGATAGTTAATGTCAGTGAAGATTAGAGACTTGCAAATTTGCAGTGGCACAAATTCCATGCTCGTTGTGCTTTTCTTCAGCAGCACTCAGCACTTGTGGTATGGAAACAGGAAGCAGGTGGTTGGAGAATTCCCCATGATTGAGAGATGTACTGGGCTGGTGTGGCAAAAGAACAACAAGGAGCTGGGTAGATATATCAATAAGAGAGTGGTTGATGCTCAACACTGAGGGCATAGTTAAGTGAATTATGACACATTCATATAAAAAACTCTTTTGCAGCTATTAAAATTTATGTTTATAAAATGCTTATTTTATAGTATTAAGGTAATAAGAGTGCTGTATGTTGTACAAAGGTTTAGTAATGATCAACTGTAATACTCTAGGGGTTGTCTTAGGCTTAATGATGAATAAATACTCTCAAAACCAAAAGAGTATTGGTTGTCCCTGTTCACACACAGACAATCATTTGACAGGGATTATTATGTCTACTTTACAGGTGAAGAAAATGAGATTTAGCAAAGGTGACTATTCAGAGTCATAGATTTGATGAATGGCAGAGTAATAACTATTATAGTACTTATTGGGTAGTTAAGCATTGTTCTACTTAAGTAGTCTTATTTAATATTTTCCTCACATATTGCTCTAATTTTCATTTCTCAGTTAAAGAAACAGACTCAGCAGAGAGTAATAATATGAGCAATAGATAACTATAAAAATGTGATACCAACAAGTGCTTTTAGAAATTCAAGAGAAGGGGGGGATTGCGGGCTAGAGTGGAAGGAAGGACTTTGGAAATGATGGTGTTTGAACTTGGACTATGAAGGATAGGTAGGGTAGTATTTTTTTTTGCAGTGGGTCTCTTTGATTTACATTTTCCACGTTAAAAAAAGGTTCTCTATAATAGTCTACTATATCATGTTTCTGGAGCCTTTTGCTCAGCTAAAAAAAAATATTATTCTTGCTTGTTTTTAATGAAGAGACCAAGGCTATCTATAGATGTCATAAGGGACTCAACATAATCTCCAGATCTTGAGTGCATCACATTTGAGACTCCTTTGGAAGGAATGGAAGAAATAATGGCTTCCAATCAGCTTTGCTAGTTGATTCATGAATTCCTTGGTAGGCCTTCTAGAATAGGTTTCAAATATAAATCAATCTATTTATCTGTATATTGATCTTAAGTTATTTTTCTCTTTACACAGTCATTTATATTTGGGTATTATTTTTACTATGGTTAACAGAAGAAAACACTTCATTTGAAACAACAATGAAAAGGCCACTGAAAATTAGTTCTTTCATGCTGAATTGAAACGGGCAAAAATAAGGACTCTTTAAGGATAGTAGTTTAAATTTCCTTTTTCCCCAGTCTTGACACTTTCCTCTGTGGTTTTAGTGGAAGAAACATTTGAATGTAGAATATTTTACCTTAAGGAATCTTCAAGAACATATCAGAAGGAGTTTAGGAAGTATGATCTCACATTACTCATAAAGTAGGGTTTGCTCTGTGTGGATTTGTTATCAGGTTTTATGTTTGGAGATGTCTATAATTGCCATCTGTAAATTTCTACAAGAAGTAGTCACCATTGTAATCTGTCTCATTTGTAGATCAAGTCCGTATGTAATAGATTATGGCTTCAAATGAGTACTTGATACGTTTTAATAGGGCTCATCTGGTAACTACAAAAAGTAAGGATAAAACAGACAATTTAATGAGCTGTGAAAATGTAGCTTCAATAGGGAAAGCACAGTTTAAAAACAACTAAGAATGACTTACCAATACTGACTTGAGAAGAAATTAAAAATCTTTATATAGTCTTTTAACCATAAAAGAAATTGAATTAGTGATTAAAAAAATCTACCTACCAAAACGATTCCAGGTTCATATAGTTTTAAAAATCATGATTTAAAAAAAATTTACCAGCTTAACCCTTTTTAAATGTGTAATTCAGTAGAGTTAAACATACTCACATTGTTATAGAACATATCTCCAGAACATTTTCATCTTGCAAATCTGAAATGCTGTACCAGTTAAACAACTCCCTTTTCCTCCTCCCCTTAGCACCCGGTGACCGCCATTCTACTTTGTGTTTCTATGAATTTGACTACTTTAGATACCTCATATAAGAAAAATCGTATAGTCTCTGTCTTTTTGTGACTGCTTATTTCACTTCATGTAATATCCTTAAGATTCATCTATATTGTAGCCTGTGACAGGTTTTCCTTCCTTTTTAAGGCTGAGTAATATTCCACTCTATGTATATGCCACATTTTGTTTATCCATTCATCTGTCAGGGGACATCTGGGTTGTTTTCACTGGTGGCTATTGTGAATAATGCTGCTGTGGACATAGGTATCCAGTGTCTCTTTGAGACCCTGCTTTCAATTCTTTTGGATATATGAGTATATATCCAAATTGGGATTGTTGGATCAAATGGTATTTCTTTTTTTTATTTTAATTTTTTTTGGCCACATTGTGCGTCATGCAGGATCTTAGTTCCCTAACCAGGGATCGAACCCGTGCCCCCTGCAGTGGAAGCACAGAATCTTAACCACTGGACTGCCAGGGAAGTCCCTCAAATGATATTTCTATTTTTAATTTTTTTCATAAATTTATTTATTTTATTATTTATTTATTTATTCATTTTGGCTGCGTTGGGTCTTTTGTTGCTGTGCACGGGCTTTCTGTAGTTGCGGTGAGTGGGGGCTACTCTTTGTTGCAGTGCGTGGGCTTCTCATTGCGATGGCTTCTCTTGTTGTGGAGCACGGGCTCTAGGCACGCGGGCTTCAGTAGTTGTGGCATGCGGGCTCAGTAGTTGTGGCTCACGGGCTCTAGAGCACAGGCTCAGTAGTTGCGCATGGGCTTAGTTGCTCCGCCGCATGTGGGATCTTCCCAGACCAGGGCTTGAACCCGTGTCTCCTGCATTGGCAGGGGGATTCTTAACTACTGCGCCACCAGGGAAGCGCTATTTTTAATTTTTTGAGGTACCTCCATACTGTTTTCCATAGTGGTTGGGCCATTTTACATTCCCCCAACAGTGCACTGGGGTTCCAAAATTGTGGTACTGGGTTGAAGGTAAGCCTTGAACTGAAACACATTATTCTTTCTGTGATTGGTCTCTATGTGTATGTATTTTTATACTTTCTTTGTTATGAGGTTACAAAACGTCTATTGAAAAAGTCTGATAAAAGTCTGTTTTAAATTGGAATTTTTTTTTTTTTTTTTTGGCGGTACGGGGGCCTCTCACCACTGCGGACTCTCACCGCTGCGGCCTCCCCCGTTGCAGAGCACAGACTCCGGACGCACAGGCCCAGCGGCCACGGCCCACGGGCCCAGCCGCTCCGCGGCACGCGGGACCCTCCCGGACCGGGGCACG
The DNA here is from genome assembly GCF_003031525.2 of Neophocaena asiaeorientalis asiaeorientalis. NCBI lineage: Eukaryota > Metazoa > Chordata > Mammalia > Artiodactyla > Phocoenidae > Neophocaena > Neophocaena asiaeorientalis. The sequence continues at coordinate 612,927 of NW_020173335.1, forward strand.
AACCCGCGTCCCCTGCACCGGCAGGCAGACCTCCAACCACTGCGCCACCAGGGAAGCCCCTAAATTGGAATTTTAAAAGTACCTTGGTTTGCCTTCTTTCTCTCTTTTATATTGAGATATAATTCACATGCTGTTATATTCATCCTTTTAAAACATACAATTCAGTGGTTTTTAGTATATTCATAAAGTTGTGCAGCCATCTAATTCCAGAACATTAAAAAATGTTGTAAACCTTGTAGCTGTTAGCAGTCACTCCCCATTCTGCTTAACCCAGCCCATGGCAACAACTAACCTACTCCCATCTCTATGGATTTGCCTGGTTAGGACATTTCATGTAAATGGAATGATACAGTTTATGGCCTTTTGTGTTTGGCTTCTTTCACGTAGCAAAATGTTTTCAAGGTTCATCTATTTATAGCATCTATCAGTATTTCTTCTTATGGCTGAATAATATTCCACTTTATGTATATACTACATTTGTTTATCCATTCATCAGTTGATAGATATTTGGGTTGTTTCTACTTTTCAGCTATTATGAAGAATGCTGCTATGAATATTCACGTGCAAATTTTTCAATTTTCATGGGTATATACCTTGGAGTGGAATTGCTGGGTCATATGATACCTTTATATTAAACTTTTTGAGAAACTGCCAAACTGTTTCCCACAGTGGCTGCTGCATGATTTTACATCCTTGCCAGCAGTGTATGAGGGTTCCACTTTTTCTACGTTCTCATCAGCACTTGTTATCTGTCATTTTTATTATAGGCATCCTAGCAGATGTGAAGTAGTATCTCATTATGGTTTTGATTTGTATTTCCTTAATGACTAATGAAGTTGAGCATTTTTCATGTGCTTATTGGACATTTGTATACTTTCTTTGCTGAAATGTATGTTCAATATTTTATTCTCTTCAGGGGCTATTGTAAGTAGAATTGTTTTCTTAATTTCATTTTTGATTGTGAATTGCTAGTGTATAGGAATTCAGTTGACTTTTTTTTAAGCAAAGGTTTATTAGCTAAATCGTTAATAGTGGGTTTTTTGGGGATATGATTATAGAGGCTTACAAGTTTTTTTTTTTTCTTTCTTTTTTGGCCGTACCATGCGGCATGTGGGATCTTAGTTCCCCGATGAGAGATCGAACCTGCTCCTTCTGCAGTGGAAGCACGGAGTCTTAACCACTGGACCACCAGGGAGGTCCCTCAATAGATTTTCTTAAAAAAATAAGTTTATTTATTTATTTATTTATGGCTGCATTAGGTCTTTTTTGCTGCACACGGGCTTTCTCTAGTTGCGGCTAGTGGGGGCTACTCTTTATTGCGGTGTGTGGGCTTCTCATTGCGGTGGCTTCTCGTTGCAGAGTGTGAGCTCTAGGCACATGGGCTTCAGTAGTTGTGGCACGCGGGCTCAGTAGTTGTGGCTCGTGGGCTCTAGAACGCAGGCTCAGTAGTTGTGGCACATGGGCTTAGTTGCTCCGCGGCATGTGGGATTTTCCTGGACCAGGGCTCGAACCTGTGTCCCTGCATTGGCAGGCGGATTCCTAACCACAGCACCACCAGGGAAGTCCCCTCAATTGATTTTTGTATGTTGATCTTGTGTCCTGCAATCTTGCTGAGCTTGTTTGTTAGCTCTAATAGTGTTTTTTTTGGTGTGTGTATTTCTTGTAATTTTCTGTATGCAAATAGACATAGTTTTACTTCTTCCTTTCCAATCTGGATGCCTTTTATATATTTTATTTCCCTAATTGCTCTGGTGAGAACCTCCAGTAGTATTACATAGAAATGGCAAGAAAAAACATCCTTGTATTGTTCCTGATTTAGGGGAAAGCATTCAGTCTTTCACCATTAAGTATCATGTTAGCTGTGCGTTTTTTCATAGATGCCCTTTATCAGGTTGAGGAAAATCCCATCTACTCCTAGTTTGTTGAGTGTTTTTATCTTGAAAGGGTGTTTGATATTGTCAAATGCTTTTTCTGCATCTACTGTGATGACCAAACCTTTATTCTTATTCTGTTAATGTGGTGTATTACATTGATTGATTTTTGTTTGTTGAACCAACCTTGCATTCCTGGAACTAATCTCACTTGGTCATGGTATATAATCCTTTTTATGTGTTGCTGGACTTGGTTTGCTAGTATTTAGTAGAGGATTTTTGATTCTGTATTCCTAAGGGATATTGTGTCTATAGTTTTCTTCTCTTGTGTTGTCTTTTTCTGGTATTGGTATCAGAGTTATACTGGCATCATACAATGAGTTGGAAGGAGTTCCCTCCTCTGTTTTGCTAATCCCTCTCTCCCCCTAAAGTCTAATCCTAGTTTTCTTCAGTTCCGTTGTTCACTTTAAAAAATATTAATGCTATTTTTTTGGTTCTGGTTGTTCTTTTTATGAACACCTAGAAATATAGTCTTCATAATTGCATTTAGCTTACCAGTTGGGAATATGACTCATGGTACACAGCAAACTTTAAATGAAATCTGCCTAAGATACTGTCTCTTTTGGATAGCCAAATATAAGGACAGGAGGAACTATTTAGACGTAATCAAACATTTTATAGATAAGAAGATGAGAGTTTAAGAGGATTGTTCAAAGTTACATTGCTGGATTATGGCCAAGTCTGGAGATTTTATTTTAGACCAGTAGTTTTCTGTGTGTTTGTGAGCAATACTAAGGAACAGTATTCTATTTATTTGAATGAAATATGTCTAAAACTTATCATATTGTAATTATCGTATTTTCCAGTTGGAGAAGTCTTTGAAAATATAATGAATTCATTGCTATCAGGAAGATGATATTATTATTATTAGAATCTTCAAAACAGTTAACTAACTGAAGAAACTGTTGTTTACCTAAATTATATCATGTGAGTGGACAAAAAAAGGCAGTGTCAAAATAAATTGAGGGACTTCCCTGGTGGTCCAGTGGTAAAGCATCTGCCTTCCAATGCAGGGGACGTGGGTTCGATCCCTGGTCAGGGAACTAAGATCCCACATGCCATGGGGCAACTAAGCCCACACACCACAACTGTTGAGCTCACGCCACAACTAGAGCCCGCGTGCCGCAAACTACATAGCCCACGTGCTCTGGAGCCCGCGCTACAACTAGAGGGAGAAAACCCACACGCCACAACTAGAGAGAAGCCCGCACGCCGCAATGAAAGATCCTGCATGCCACAACTAAGACCCAATGCAGCCTAAAATAAATAAATAAATAAATCTTAAAAAAAAATTGAAATCAGAAGGAACTCTGTCTCTAGCTTGGGGAAAGGCACAAAGGGAGGGGAAATCACATTACTATTTCAATCTAAGTGTTTTAACCTTGAATTATTAATTAAATGTTACTTCTATCAATTGTTAAAATCATTTTTTTGGTTGTGAGACAGTCTTTTAGAAACATATATTTTCAAAGAAAAAATCAGCAATATAATTTTAAGAAAATAACATATATGTTTCTAAAGATAAGATCATAGCTTCAGTTTTGCTGAGCCAAGAAGCTCAACTAAAAATACCTGCTGGAAATTGCAGTTTTCTGTCTCAATGTCAGTAACATACAAACCAAATTCTGTGTTGTGACTGGCTTATGTACTGTTTTCATTCGGAGATTAGTTTTGCCAGCAACATCTGATTTGGAATTGGGATTTAGCTCACAAAGCAGGTTGGTTATTGGGACATAGGAAAGGGTCAGTGTTACTAATGAGTATACTACAGAGAAATAATTTCAGTGGAGAAAAATAGCATTTGTCCATACGTGAGCAAAATTGTTCTGTAATTCATTGTTGTATGCCAAATAGTCTGTGAAGTCTGGATTTGAATGTGGCAACTCACTGGTGCTGGGGGCGAAATTTTGTTTTAATCCTTATCCTTGAAAAAGAGGTTGGTTAAAGGTGTCAGTTGTTTTTCTTTTAGAAGGATGAAATGTTGTTTTTGTTTCTTTCTCTCCTCATGTTCCCATAATTTTATTTTTAGGTTTTCAAAAAGCTGAAGATTTAATTTAAGTAAAAGTTTTCCTTCCCTCTGAATATAGTTGTTTTTTCCCTCTGGATAGCCTGATCAACCAGTCATTCTTTTCTAAGCATTTTTCTTTATCTAAGATTATATCAACATCCAGAGTAGTTCTAATTCTTTTTTAAAAATTTCTCTAAAATGAAATAGGTTCATGAGATTAGAACTGTATTTTAATAGAATTATTTCATTTTATAACTTTTGTATTTAAAACCTTGTATAATTTCAGATTATTCACAAATATATGTACTGGGAATTTTTCTCTTGTTCCCTGGTTCCTTAGCAGTGGTTAGTAACAGCTAGTTTGATGTTTCTAGAAATTCAGAGTACTTTTTTAATAAAATGGTCATTTAAAGTACCATGGATAACACTTTCTATTCAGGTAGTCAGAATTTATCATCTGATGAAATATTTCAGGTTTGTTATGTGTACTTGATAACATCATTTGCCTTTGACTACACTTAACAGGATAATTTCTTTATTTACTTAGTACTTAAACACAGTACCCTCAGTACCATACAGCAAAGATTTATATGAATGAAACACTTTTCTTAAACAGAATTTTTATGTCAAGGATATTTGTAGAAGATAAGATTTACTATTTAGAGGGTAAATATTAAGAATTAAAAAAAATGTAAGAGGTTGATACAGAAAGATTTTAAGAGAGCATTGCAAATTCCTTTTTTACTTTTAGTTGATTGATCAGAACCAGTATCTAAATATAGCTTAAATGAATTAACTGTAAAGAGTAAACATGAATTAGTAGTTTATTTTTTCTTTTTCTTTATGAAAATAAAAACAATTTCGTTTTTTTTTTTTTTTTTTGCGGTACACGGGCCTCTCACTGTTGTGGCCTCTCTCCCGTTGCGGAGCACAGGTTCCGGACGCGCAGGCTCAGAGGCCATGGCTCATGGGCCCAGCTGCTTCCACGGCATGTGGGATCTTCCTGGACCGGGGCACGAACCCGTGTCCCCTGCATCAGCAGGCGGACTCTCAACCACTGCGCCACCAGGGAAGCCCTAAAAACAATTTCTGATCTACTAGTTTGCCATCTCTAGTTATACTAAACTACCAGTAACAGCTGACTAAGCCAAAGGTGCTAAGGACTTTTTCCGTAGTACAGAGATGACTGCTTTTATGTTTGCCTTTTGGTTCTGCATATGTTACTTAGGTCTGGTTTAGTGATTACTGAAATATCCTGTGAATGCCTAATAAATATTTTTGGTGCCCACTATATCACCTCTGAGGGAGAAAAAACCCTTTTTCTCTACCCTCATAGGTTTAGTTACTGGGGATTGCTAATTAAATTGACAAATGCCGGATTAACAAAAGAAAAGGTTTACTCCTCATATATACACAGGAATGTCACAGAAAAGAAGTGAAAACCCAAAGAAGCAGTTAGGCTTGAGAGCTTGTATGCCATATTTTTTAAATTTTCTTTTCTTTTAAATTGGACTATAATTGATATATAACATTATATTAGTTTCAGGTGTACAACATAATGATTTGATATATGTATATATTGTGAAGTGATCACAAGTCTAGTTAACATCTATCATTACATATAGTTACAATTTTTTTTCTCATGATGGGAACTTTTAAGATATATTCTCTTAGCAACTTTCAAATATACAATATAGTATTATTAACTATGGTCACCATGCTGTACATTATATCCCTAGGACTTATTAATTTTATAACTGGAAATTTTTATCTTTTTGCCACCTTTACCTATTTCACCCATCTCTCATCCCTTTCCTCTGGCAATCACCAATCTGTTCTCTCTATGAGTTCTGTTTTTTTCATTCTTTTTCTTTTTTTTTCAGATTCTATGTATAAGTGAGATCATACAGTATTTGTCTTTCTCTGTCTTATTTCACTTAGCATAACGCCCTCAAGGTCCATCCATGTTGTCACAAATGGCAGGATTATCTTCTTTTTATGACTGAATAATATTCCATTGTATATATATTTTTTCTTTTTTTTTTTTGGCCGAGCCGCGTGGCTTGCCGGGATATTAATTTTCTGACCAGGGATTGAACCTGGGCCACAGCAGTGAAAGCCTGAAAGCACCGAGTCCTAACCACTGGACCTCCAGGGAATTCCCTCCATTGTATATATTTTCTTTATCCATTCATCCATCAGTGGACACTTAGGTTGTTTTCCATATCTTGGCTACTGTAAATAATGCTGCAGTGAACATGGGGGTGCATATATCTTTTTGAGTTAGTGTTTTCATTTTTTTGGGATAAATACCCAGAAGTGGAGTTGCTGGTTCGTACATTAATTCTATTTTTAATTTTTTGAGGAACATTCATACTGTTTTCCATAGTTGCTGTACCAATTTACATTCCCACTGACAATACACAAGGGTTTTCTTTTCTTCACATCCTTGCCAACACTTGTTATTTCTTGTCCTTTTTTTTTTTTTCTTGTCCTTTTAAAATTTTTAAATTTTTGACTGCGTTGGGTATTTGTTGCTGCGTGTGGGCTTTCCCTAGTTGTGGCAAGCGGGGTCTACTCCTCGTTGTGTTGTACGGGCTTCTCATTGTGGTGGCTTCTTGTGTGGAGCACGAGCTCTAGGTGTGCAGGCTTCAGTAGCTGTGGCACACGGGCTCAGTAGTTGTGGTGCATGGGCTGTAGAGCGAAGGCTCAGTAGTTGTGATGCACGGGCTTAGTTACTCTGAGACATGTGGCATCTTCCCGGACCAGGGCTCAAACCCATGTCCCCTGCATTGGCAGGTGGATTCTTAACCACTGCACCACCAGGGAAGCCCCTCTTGTCTTTCTTGTCTTTTTTTTTTCTTTCTTTCTTTCCTTTGCGGTACGCGGGCCTCTCACTTTTGTGGCCTCTCCCATTGCGGAGCACAGGCTCCGGACGCGCAGGCTCAGCAGCCATGGCTCACAGGCCCAGCCGCTCCGTGGCATGTGGGATCTTCCCGGACCAGGGCACGAACCCGTGTCCCCTGCATCGGCAGGCGGACTCTCAACCACTGCACCACCAGGGAAGCCTCCCTCTTGTCTTTGATAATAGCCATTGTAACAGATGTGACATGATATCTCGTAGTTTTGATTTGGATTTTCCTGATAATTAGTGATGTTGAGCACCTTTTCATGTAACAGTTGGCCATTGGGATGTCTTTTTGGAAAAATGGATATTCAGATCCTCTGCCCATTTTTTAAAATTAATTTATTTTTGGGCTACATTGGGCCTTCGTTGCTGTGCACGGGCTTCTCATTGCAGTGGCTTCTCTTGTCACAGAGCATGGGCCCTAGGTGCGCAGGCTTCAGTAGTTGTAGCACACGGGCTCAGTAGTTGCAGCACGTGGGCCCTAGAGCACACAGGCTTCAGTAGTTGTGGCGCCCGGGCTTAGTTGTTCCGCAGCATGTGGGATCTTCCTGGACCAGGGCTCGAACCCGTGTCCCCTGCATTGGTAGGCGGATTCTTAACCACTGTCCCACCAGGGAAGTCCCCTCTGCCCATTTTTTATCAGATTTTTTGCTATTGAGTTGCATAAGTTTTAAAATATATTTTATTTATTTTTTATTTTTAAATTTATTTATTTATTTATTTGGCTGTCCTGGGTCTTAGTTGCGGCACAAGGGATCTTTGTTGCCGTGTGTGGGATCTTCATTGCAGCATGAGGGATCTTTAGTTGTGGCACACGGGATCTTTAGTTGCGACATGCAGGATCTAGTTCTCTGACTGGGGGTTGAAACTGGGCCCCCTGCATTGGGAGTGCAGAGTCTTAACCACTGGACCACCAGGGAAGTCCCTAATATATTTTAGGTATTACTGTCTCATCAGATACATGATTTGCAAATATTTTCTCCCATTCTGTAGGTTGCTTTTACATTTTGTTGATGGCTTCCTTTGCTGTACAGAAGCTTTTTAGTTTGATGTAGTCCCACTTGTTGATTTTTGCTTTTGTTGCCTTTGGTTTTGGTGTCAAATCCAGGAAACCATCACCAAGACTAATGTCAAGGAGCTTACCTTCTGTTTTCTTCTAGGAATTGTATGGTTTCAGCTCTTATATTTGAGTGTTTAATCCATTTTGAGTTGATTTTTGTGTATGGTGTAAGATGGCGGTCCAGTTTCACTCTTTTGTATGTGGCTGTCCAGTTTTCTCCGCACCATTTATTGAAGAGGCTGCTCTTTCCCCTTTGTATATCCTTGGCTCTTTTGACATAAATTAACCTTGTGTGTGGGTTTATTTCTGGGCTATTTCATTCCATTGACGCATGTGTCTGTTTTCATGCTAAATACCATACTGTTTTGATTGCTTTAGCTTTGTAATATAGTTTGTGTTCAGGAAGTTTGAAGCCTCCTGCTTTGTTATTCCTTCTCAAGATTGCTTTGACTCTTTGGGGTCTTTTGTAGTTCCGTGCCAGTTTTAGGATTGTTTCTTCTATTCCTGTGAAAAATGCCATTGGAATTTGGATAGGGATTGCATTGAATCTGTAGATTGCTTTGGGTTGTGTGAACATTTTAACAGTTTTCTTCCAATCCATGAGTGTGGAATATCTTTCCATTTAGTTGTGTCTTCTTCAGTTTTTTTCATCAGTGCCTTATAGTTTTCAGTGTAGAGATCTTTTACCTCCTTGGTTAAATTTATTCTTAGGTATTTTATTCTTTTTGATCCAGTTGTAAATGGGATTGTTTTCTTAATTTCTCTTTCTTATGGCTCATTATTAGTATAGAAATGCAATTGGTTTTTATATATTGATTTTGTATCTTACAGCTATACTGAGTTTGTTTATTAGTTCTAACAGTTTTTTTGGTGGAGTCCTTAGGGTTTTCTATACGTAATATATTGTCATCTGCAAATAGAGACAATTTTACTTCTTCCTGTCCAATTTGGATGCCTTTTCTTTTTTTTTTCTTTTTGCCTAATTGCCCTGGCTAGGACTTTCAAAACTGTTTTGAATAAAAGTGGTGAATAAAAGTTGTCTTGTTGGGCTTCCCTGGTGGCACAGTGGTGCAGAACCCGCCTGCCAATGCAGGGGACATGAGTTCGAGTCCTGGTCCTGGAAGATCCCACATGCCACAGAGCAACTAAGCCCACGTGCCACAACTACTGAGCCTGCACTCTAGAGCCCGTGAGCCACAACTGCTGAGCCTGCATGCCGCAACTACTGAAGCCTGTGCGCCTAGAGCCTGTGCCCCACAACAAGAGAAGCCACCACAATGAGGAGACCGCACACCTCAACGAAGAGTAGCCCCTGCTCGCCGCAACTAGAGAAAGCCCGCACACAGCACAAGACCCAATGCAAACATAAATAAATAAGTCTTGTTCCTTAAAAAAGCTTTCAGCTTTTTATTATTGTATATGATGTTAGCTGTGGGCTTATCATATATGGTCTTTATTGTGTTGAGGTATGTTCCCTTTGTACCCACATTTTTTTAAAAAAATGCATTTATTTATTTGGCTGCCTCAGGTCTTAGTTGTGGCATGTGGGATCTTCATTGTGGCATGTGGGATCTTTAGTTGTGGCATTCAGGATTTTTAGTTGCGGCATTGAACATTTAGTTGCAGCATGTGGGATCTAGTTCCCTGACCAGGGATCAAACCTGGGGCCCCTGCATTGGGAGTGCAGAGTCTTAGCTACTGGACCATCAGGGAAGTCCCCACTCTGTACCCACCTTGTTGGGAGTTTTTATCATTAATAGATGTTCAGCTTTTTTTTTTTTTTTTTTTTTTTGGGAATATAACTTTTATCCTTCATTTTGTTCATGTGGTATATCACAACATGGTGCTTTATGGATGTTGAACCATCCTTGCATTCCTGGAATAAATCCCACTTGATCATGATGTATGATCCTGTTAATGTATTGTTGAATTCAGTTGGCTAATATTTTGGTGATGATTTTTGCATCTATGTTCATTGGAGATATTGGCCTTCCTCTTCTATTATTTGTAAGAGTTTGAGAAGGATTGGTATTCATTCTTTTTAAAATGTTTGGTGGAACTCACAAATGGAGCCATCTGGCCCTGGACTTCTGTTTGTTGGGGTGATTTTTGTTACTGATTCAATCTCCTTGCTAGTAACTGGTCTGTTCATGTTTTCTGTTTCTTCATGATTCAGTCTTAGTAGATTGTATGTTTCTAGGAATGTTTCCATATCTTCTGGGTTGTCCAGTTTTTTGACATGTAATTATTCATAGTAGTCTCTTATGATCCTTTGTATTTCTGTGGTATCAGTGCTAATGTCTTCCCTTTCATTTCTGATTTTATTTGAGTCCTCTCTCTTTTTTTCTTGGTAAGTCTAGCTAAATATTTGTCTATTTTTAAAATCTTTTTGAAAAACCAGTGAGAGCTTGTATACCATTTTAAGAAAGGGTGATAAATTGTGGAGAAGTGACTAGACAAAGTTAAAAGGATTTGGGATTCTAGGGGTAGTAAATTGTGGGAAGGTAAATATATGGGGAAATTAATGGAAGATAAGGGTCATTTTAGTAAGGTTTGTTTATGCAGACTCCAGTTGGTGCTGCCTCCTGTGATAAAAGTCATTTCTGGTGATTGAGTCATTCTCATCTTCCTGGTATGGGAGAGGGAGATGTCTTTGCAAATAGAAATATATGCCCTGCCTTTAGACAGAAAAGGGGAGGGCAGAGAGTTCCTCTTGTGTCTTCTGTTTCTTAATTGCCTTCAGCTCAAAATAATCCTCATGCCAAAGTGGCATATTTTGGGGTGGTATATTCTTTTTTTTTTTTTTGGCGGTACTCAGGCCTCTCACTGTTGTGGCCTCTCCCGTTGTGGAGCACAGGCTCCAGACGCACAGGCTCAGCGGCCATGGCTCACGGGCCTAGCCGCTCCACGGCACGTGGGATCTTCCTGGACCGGGGCATGAACCTGTGTCCCCTGCATCGGCAGGCGGACTCTCAACCACTGCGCCACCAGGGAAGCCCAATTTTAACCATTTTAAGTGTGTAATTCAGTGGCTTTAAGTAAATTCATAATGTTGTGCAACCAGTACCAATATGAATTTTCAGAATTTTTCATCATCGCTAACAGAAACTTAGTACCTATTAGACAATAATTCCTCCGTTCTCCCCACCCCACAGTTCCTGGTAACCTCTATTCTACTTTCTGTCTCTATTAATTTGCCTATTCTGGGTACTTCATATAAGTTGAGATAAATATACAGTATTTATCCTTTTTGTCTGGCTTATTTCAATTAGCATTATGCATTCAGGATTTATTCATGTTGTAACCTGTATCAGAATTTCATTCTTTTTTAAGGCTGAATAATATTCCTTTACATGTGTATACCACATTTTATTTGTCTGTTCTTCTATTGATGGACACTGGTTTGTTTCTGCCTTTGGCTATTGTGAATAATGCTGCTATGAACACTGGTGTACAAGTATCTGTTTGAGTCATTGCTTTTAATTCTTTTAGTATATACCTACAAGTGGAATTGCTGGATAATCTAGTAATTTTATGTTTAACTTTTTAAGGAACCACCAAATTGTTTTCACAGCATCTGTACCATTTTTACATTCCCAGCACCAATGCACCAGGGTTCCAATTTCTTCAGATGTTTGCCATCATTTGCTATTTTCTGTTATTTTGATAATAGCCATCCTAATGGGTATGAAGTGATAACTCATTGTGGTTTTGATTTGCAATTCTCTAATAACTAATAATAATCTTTTCATGTGCTTTTAGCCTTTCGTATATCTGCTTTGGAGCAATAATATTCGAGTCCTTTGCCCATTTTTTTTTAATAAGTTTATTTATTTATCTTTGGCTGTGTTAGGTCTTCATTGCTACATGCGGGCTTTCTCTAGTTGTGGCGAGCAGGGGCTTCTCTTGTTGTGGAGCACGGGCTCTAGGCATGCGAGCTTCAGTAGTTGTGGCACGTGGGCTCAGTAGTTGTGGCTTGCGGGCTCTAGAGCGCAGGCTCAGTAGTTGTGGTGCACAGGCTTAGTTGCTCCGTGGCATGTGGGATCTATCCCGGGCCAGAGCTCGAACCTGTGTCCCCTGCATTGGCAGGCAGATTCTTAACCACTGCGCCACCAGGGAAGCCCCCTTTGCCCATTTTTTAAATTCAGTTGTTTGTTTTTGGTTGATTTGTTCTTTATGTATTCTGGTTATTAAACCCTTGTAGATATATGATTTGCAAATACTTCCTCCCATTCTGTCAGTTGTCTTTTTCACTTTTTTGATGGTGTCCTTTGATGCACAAAGGTTAAAAAAATTTTTTTTAACTTTATTTTTGGGCCACACCTTGCAGTATGCGGAATCTAGTTCCCTAACCGGGGATCGAACCTGTGCCCCCTGCAGTGGGAGCGTGGACTCCTAACCATTGGACTGCCTGGGAGGTCCCTAAAAGTTTAAAATTTTGATGAATTCCAGTTTATTTTTTCCCTTTTGCCTGTGTTTTTGGTGTCAAATCCAAGAAATTATTACCAAATCTAATGTTGTGAAGATTTCCCTATATATTTTCTTCTCAGATATTTATAGTTTTGGCTCTTACATTTAGAACTTTATCCAGTTTGTATTAATTTTTTTTTTTTATAGCATGAGGTAGGAGTTTAACTGCATTATTTTGCATATGAATATACAGTTTCCCCAGCCCCATATGTTGTAAAGACTTTCCCAAAGATGGTCTTTGGACTCTTGTCCTAAATCAGTTTACCATATACATATGAGGGTTTATTTCTGATTTGTCAGTTCTGTTCCATTAGTCTGTGTGTCTGTCCTTCTGCCAGTATCATCCTGTTTTGATTACTGTAGCTTTATAGTAAGTTTTAAAACTGGTTAGTGTGAATCTTTTAACCTTGTTGTTCTTTTTCAAGATTATTTTGGTTATTCAGGGTCCCTTTTAATTCCATATGAATTTCATAGCTTTTTCTAGTCCTACAAAAAGCCTATGGCAATTTTGATAGGGATTACATTGGATCTGTAGATTGCTTTTGTCCATCTGTGAACCTAAGATGTGTTTCCACTTATTTATGGAATTGTTTTCTTAATTTTCTTTCAGATTGTTCATTGCTGGTTTATAGAAATATAACTGACTTTTATGTGTTGACCTTGGACCACTACAACTTTGCCAAACTTATTTATTAGCTCTAGTAGTTTTTTTTAAATTAATTTATTTTTGGCTGTGTTGGGTCTTTGTTGCTGTACACGGGCTTTCTCTAGTTGCGGCAAGCGGGGGCTATTCTTCATTGCAGTGTGTGGGTTTCTCATTGCAGTGGCTTCTCGTTGAGGAGTATGGGCTCTAGGTGCATGGGCTTCAGTAGTTGTGGCATGTGGGCTCAGTAGTTGTGGCTCGCGGGCTCTAGAGCACAGGCTCAGTAGTTGTAGTGCACAGGCTTAGCTGCTCTGCAGCACATGGGATCTTCCCAGACCAGGGCTTGAACCCATGTCTCCTGCATTGGCAGGCAGATTCTTAACCACTGTGCCACCAGGGAAGCCCAGTACATTTAACTTTGATACAATACTTTAATCTTCTATTTGTACATTATTTGTAGATTATGACCAAAGAAATAATTTTTTTACAGCATTGTAGCCCCTGAACACTTTCTTTAATTAAAAAAATCAAAGTGAATTTTTGAAAAAATTTTTTAAAAAGTCAGAAAACACAACAAATTAAAATGAAAAATTATTCATAACTATTTTTGGTTTTTTTTAAAACATACATAAATAAAGCATGCATATATAGGTAAAGTGCTCTCCTGTGTTGCTCCCAACATTCCTGTTGTATACACTATTAGCAGTTTGTGTATTCTTCCAGATGTTTTTATGCATGTATATACATACACACAAACATATATGTGTATATGTTTGTTCTTATGTCTACATATTAAAAACTGGATTTGAAACATCTTTATGTATGGCTAATATTTTAAAACTTGTAATATAATTTTTCAAAATGGGAAGAGAAGTACTGTTCATTGTCTACTAGATAGAAACAAAAGTGCTAGGTATTTTATGAATACTTATGTAGGAAGGTATTGGGTTGGCCAAAAGTTCTTTTGGGTTTTCCTGTAAGACCTTATGGAAAAACCTGAACAAATTTTTTGGCCAGCCCAGTATTTGCTCAGGTGCATTTAATTTATCACTCAGCACTGCAGTGCTTACTCAGTGCAAGAATCACTTTGTCAAGCGGTTGAAAGGTAATTAATGTACCCTAATTAGCTTCTCCCTTTATGTGTTCCACTTGACCTACTTAAAATGTATGTGATTTGTAATTTTTCCCTTTATTTATAATATCATAATCTGGAAGTGACATATAGATAAAAATATGCTTATATCCATGTAATAAGAAGGTTATGTAAGGTAAATTTTTACTTACTTTCGTCCAGTAAATTCTATAATTTACATGGAAGGGAGATCAACTGCTAGAGAAAGCAAAACATTTAGTTTGAAGACTCATGTTAGTTTAGTTGAACTAAACTTGAACATACTCATGATTTTAAGAATGATGAATTATCTTGAAGTTTATCCTTTTGGATTATAAAGTTCATAAGTATAAAGACTGTGTCTGTCTAGTTCATTGCTGTATTCCCAGCTTTTAGAACATAGAAGGTATTCAATAAATACTTGTTTAATTAGATGAGAATGTAGAAATAGGCCAGTATTTCATTCATTCTTAATTGTGTTCTTTTAGCAACTTTATGTAGGAACAGCTTTATAATCATTTCATTCTTCTTATATTTCTGCAGATGAGAAAAGCAGGTTTTAAGGAGGCTATGGGAGCCCTCTGTAATACATGTGACGTGGTCATTATCTGTTTGGTGGTGGTGGAGCTATCAGTAAACTGTCATTATCCATAAATAGCAGATTCCCCAAGCTGCTGGTCAACTCAGTTCAGTATAGAGCTCCCCCAGAGAAGGAATATAGACAGCAGCAAGTCTCTGTGGCTCCTTTTGGTGATTAGGTTGTAACCTACCTGCTGATTCAAGGAGGCGAATTGGTTCTTGTTGGGCCCTCCTGGTCATGGCATTCAGTTCAGTAAGGACTAGGTTTGAGAAGCCCAGTGTTTGAATTTGAAGTTTTCCCAGGAGGGGATCAGTTGTTCCTTTTGCTGGGTTTTCATTGCACCTTACTTTACTTTTATTATAGTTATTTACCTCATTCTGCTGAGAATTATGGTTAGGTGTTTCTAAGTGTCATTCCCTCTAGATTTGTTCTTTTGAGTGCCTTGTCTTTGTACCTTTCATAGTGATAGCAAAGTGCTTTTGTATAGCACACGTTTAAACTGTTAACCCTTATACGTAGAAGAATTTTAAATTCTAAAAAATTATAGTTCCAACTGTTGCTACTTTTATAAGCCACATCATTTTCAAAGAAGATAAGTATAAATAAGTAGCCAATTAGAAAAAAAAAGTATGGATTATAGCAAGCTCTCCCCCATCTAGTGATTTCAGAAGCCTGATTTTTTTTAAAAAAAACAGCTTTATTGAGATATAATTCACATACCATACAATTCATCCACTTAAAAAGTATATGATTCAGTAGTGTTTAATATATTCACAGAGTTGTGCAGCCATCACCACAAGCAATTTTGGAACATTTTCATTACCCCCCAAAGAAACCTGCATACATAACTGCATACATTAACTGTCATTCCCTTTTCCCCTTCAACTCAACCATTATTCTACTTTGTCTTCTATAGATTTTCATGTTCTGGACAATGGAATCATATAATATGTGGTCTTTCATGACTGTTTTTTCACTTGGTCTAATGTTTTCATGGTTTATCCATGTTACAGCATGTTTTATTCCTTTTAACTGCCTTTTAATTTATAATTAAATATTAAATATATTTAATTATATGTATATGTATTCACACACACACTACATTTTATTTATTCATTTGGGTTGTTTCCACTTTTTGGCTATTATAAATAATACAGCTATGAACATTTATATACAAGTTTTTGTATGGTTGTATGTTTCATTTCTCTTGAAATATACAGCTAGGATTGAATTGCTGGGTTATATGGTAACTGTATGTTTAACCTTTTGAGGAACTACTAGACTGTTTTCCAACCAGTTGCATCATTTTACATTTTCATCAGCAGTGTATGAAAGTTCCAATTTCTCTACATCCTCACCAACACTTGTTACTATCTGTCTCTTTGATTATAGTCATCCTAGTGGGTATGAATTGGTATCTCATTGCAGTTTGATTTTCATTTCTGTGATGCCTAATGGTATTGAATATCTTTTCATGTGCTTGTGGGACATTTGTATATCTTCTTTGGAGAGATATCTATTCAGATCCTTTGCCCATTTTTAATTTTAGTCACTTTTTTTTCTGTTAAGTAGCAAGGTTCTTTATGTGTTCTAGATACAATTTTTTGCCAGATATATCATTTGGCTCTTAACATTTAGGTCTTTGATCCATTTTGAGTTAATTTTTTCATATATGGTGTGAGATAGGGGACCAACTGCATTCTTACATTCACATTGTTCCCCTTTCCCCACAGTATTATCTATAACTTTTTTGTTAATTAAAAAAGAAGTTTTTTTGAAACAATCTAAAACTTAATGTTGCAAGTACAATACAAAGAACTTGATTTCTTGAACCATTCAGAGTAGGTTGCTGACATGATAGTCCATGATGACCATGTTTGTGTGTATTTCCCACCAATAAGAACATTCTCCAACGTAACCACAATACAACTATCAAAATCAGAAAATTAACATTGATGCATTACTACCATCTCATCCTCAGATCCCATTCAGGTGTTGCCATTGTCCCAGTAATGTCTTTTATAACAAAAGGAGCCAGTCCAGACTCACACATTGTATTTAATTGTCATGATTCTCTAGTCTTCTTCAATCTGGAACAGTCCCTCAGTCTTTCTTGACTTTCATGACCTTAACATTTTTGAAGATTCCAAGCCAGTTTTGTTTTTCTTTTTTTAGAGGGAATCTTTTTTTTAAAATAAATTTATTTATTTTATTTATTTTTGGCTGTGTTGGGTCTTCGTTGCTGCGTGTGGGCTTTCTCTAGTTGCAGCTAGCGGGGACTACTCTTTTTTTTTTTTTTTTTTTTTTTGGGGGTACGGAGGCCTCTCACTGTTGTGGCCTCTCCCATTGCGGAGCACGGGCTCTGGATGCGCAGGCTCAGCATGGTACGTGGGCCTCTCACTGCTGTGGCTTCTCCCATTGTGGAGCACAGGCTCCGGATGTGCAGGCTCAACGGCCATGGCTCACAGGCCCAGCCGCTCCACGGCATGTGGGATCTTCCCGGACCGGGGCACGAACCCGTGTCCCCTGCATCGGCAGGCAGACTCTCAACCACTGCGCCACCAGGGAAGCCCTCTAGTTGCAGCTAGCGGGGACTACTCTTCGTTGAGGTGCGTGGGCTTCTCATTGCGGTGGCTTCTCTTGTTGTGGAGCACAGGCTCTAGGTGTGTGGTGCACAGGCTTAGTTGCTCCAGGCATGTGGGATCTTCCTGGACCAGGGCTCGAACCATGTCCCCTGCATTGGCAGGCAGATTCTTAACCACCGCACCACCAGGGAAGCACCAAGCCAGTTATTTTGTAGAATGTCTTTCAGTTGTGGTTTGTCTGATGATTTGTCTGTGGTTTGTCTGATTTCCTCATGATTAGATTCAGCTTATGCATATATGGCAGGTATTTGGCAGAAGTGATGTTGTGTCCGTGATGTATCCTGTTGGGGGCCCATGATCTCACCATTACTGTTGGTAGTAACCTTGATTAAGGTATATTTGTCAGGTTTCTCCACTATTAGTCTTTTTCAATACTTTTGTGATTAATAAGCATTTGTGGGAAGGCCTTTGAAATTATGTCTTCCTCATTAATCTTTCAATTTTTTCATTTATTTATTTATATCTGTGTGGACACATAGATTCCTATTTTGTTTAATGGCTTATATTCCCTTACTATTGTTATTTGTATTGATGCTCCAGTTATCCCAGATTTGGTAGTGGGAGCCCCTTCAAGCTGGCTTCTTTGTTCTTTTGTCATGGCCCCTCATTCTTTGAGTACTTGGTTACTTTTTAGCACAACATAATGTTCCAGGTACATTTGGTACTTGCTCTGCCCAACCTCAGCCATTTCTCCAAAGAGCCCTGGTTCCTTTTAGTAGAGAATGGCATTAGAAACCAAGATCTGGGTGCTAGGTGTGCATATTAGGATTTTGCTGATCCCAGGACCTCTCAGGGGACAGAGCTAGGGAATAGTTGTATTTTCTATAAGTACAGACATTTATATCTATCTATCTATCTATCTGTTGAATTCCATGAGTTCATATCAATAGCTGCAATTGCAGTCCAAACCAGGGGGTTCATTCTATTTTTCTACCTTTCCATATCTGTAACTTCCTTTTTAGACTGTGAGAACCCCAGCTCCTATTATCTATAATAGTTCTACTTATTTGATCCATTTCTCTGTATTACCCAGTCTTTCATAGTTATTGCTACATTCTGTCTACCCCCTCCCATCCCCTGCCCAATTAGAAATTCTTTGCATCCTAATCTGGCTTTGCCCCACTGTGTTGGGATGCCCACCTCCTAGGACTGTGTCCTTGTTAGCTTGGTCTCCAACACTCTGTGCCACCCGGCTCCCAGGCCACTGCCCTTCTTCTTCACTCACCTTCAACACCCCACGCCAAGTTGCCCTCTTGAGGATTCCCTCTTCACCCTGCTGGAGCTCTGAGATCCTTGTTGTGTAGCTGCCCTCAAACATGGACATAGTCCTCCCTCACCTGCTTTGGGCTCTGACACCAGCTCTTGGCCATCATGATCAGCTCTCCCTTAATGGCTTTTGGACTGAATTGTTTGTGAAGGGGCTTCATGTTGTCTTTTGAGAGAGAAGTTTTTTGGACATCTGTTTAGAATTAAAAGTTTATTTTTTTTTAAATTTAGAACTATTTTATTTGAAGAGATTTTCTTCGGTAGTTCTAAACACGAAACGAATGCTGTTTGACTGCTTCAGAGGCATCATTGTATTTAAATGCATCATGTGATATATTTACATTTTAAGCCACGCTTGAAATTGAAGACTCAATACAAGCGTTTTAAAAAAATTTTTATTTATTTTTGGCTACATTGGGTCTTCGTTCCTGCGCGTGGGCTTTCTCTAGTTGCAGCGAGCAGGGGCTAGTCTTCATTGTGGTGCGCGGGTTTCTCATTGTGGTGGCTTCTCTTGTTGCGGGGCACAGGCTCTAGGTGTGCGGGCTTCAGTAGTTGTGGTGCATGGGCTTAGTTGCTCCACGGCATGTGGGATCTTCCCAGACCAGGGCTCAAACCCGTGTCCCCTGCATTGGCAGGCGGATTCTTAACCACTGCGCCACCAGGGAAGTCCCAATACAACCTTTTTATTATTTTTAAAATTACTTAATTTATTATGTGTGTGTGTGTACAAATACACATTTTTTTAGCCTTTATTTCTTTTGAATTTAATTTAATTTATTTTTTTATATAGCAGGTTCTTATTAGTTATCCATTTTATACATATTAGTGTGTATATGTCAATCCTGATCTCCCAATTCATCACACCACCAACACCCCACCACTTTCCCCTCTTGGTGTCCATACGTTTGTTCTCTACATCTGTGTCTCTATTTCTGCCCTGCAAACCGGTTCATCTGTACCATTTTTCTAGGTTCCACGTATATGCGTTAATATACGATATTTGTTTTTCTCTTTCTGACTCACTTCACTCTGTATGGCAGTCTCTAGATCCCTCCATGTCTCTACAAATGACCCAATTTCGTTCCTTTTTATGGCCAATACAACCTTTTTAACAAAGAAAGTATGTTATAACAAAACATAACTATTCATTCTACAGATTATCATTTTTCCTAATATGACCACTAAATATAGAGCCCCTATTAAGTTTTTTTTAGAAAAAATGACACAGTAATGCAAACTACATTTCCCTTCTCTTTACTAGTAATAAACTATGACATCCATTTGACAAAGCACTTCCCAACCCTACCAAAGTCATTTCTGCAACCTTTGCAACTCAAAATTGACCATCTTTTACACTTAATCTGTCTCCTGTAAGGAATGGATGTAAATGGTTATGTCAAGTGCAGAAGTCAGTCTGTGTCAGTTGGTGTGTATTTTATATTGTGTTCTTAAGTTAACACCAGAAAATGAAAAATAAGTACTCTTATGTGAATGAAACATACCCTTTGATAGTTATTACAAAGGCAGAATCAACTGATTTTTAGTCAGGACTAGTGTCTCAATGTCCATTTCTTTATTAATGCTTTTTATGGAAATATGTTAAAGGCATAGGTATAAACGTACATGTGAACAGCTTACTTCTCTCCCAATAACCACTTGCCTGGCCTTGCTCCTCTTTTTCATGGGATCAAGCTACTGAGCCCTCAGCTACAGAGGCTGTGGTGCCTAGTCAGTATTTTTAAATAAAGCAGATCTCATATCATCCTTTTCTGAAAAATGAAGTACAGAGAAGACTATGGAAAGTAGTGAGAAAGAGCATACTGTGAAAAACAAAAAACCAAAACCATAGGATGTGACGTTCAAATTTAGAGAAGAGCTGGTTCATGATAACTGTCAGTAAATCATAAAGTAGGGGGCAGATTGGGCCAGGACTGGAGAGGCAGGAAGGCCAGGGAGCCTCAGTGCGCCTGACAAAAGTGGGCATGCTCCAGATGGACAGTCTAATTACGACCATCATGGCAAACATTTTCACAAAGCTGTAAACTCTTCAAGGCCGGGGACGGTGGCTTACGCAAGTCTGTATCCCCACTTCTTAGTACTTTCTTGCACATGATAGACATTTAGTACGTATTTCTGGGAACCAGGGAACTGAGCTGAATCAGCTCACTGCTTTCGAAGCCATTTTGTGTGGTGTCTATTCATGCAATTCATTCACTCCTCTGCCTAAGGCAGGGATGACAAACAGACTTTATCTCACTCTGATGGACTGGTAATGGATGCCTGGAAGCATGAATGCCACAGATTTTGAGGGGACTTCCTTGGCAGTCTAGTGGTTAAGACTCCACGCTTCCACTGCAGGCGCACGGTTTCAATCACTGGTTGGGGAACTAAGATCCCCGCAGGCCGCGCGGTGGGGCAAAAAAAAAAACTGCATAAAGAAAAAACGACGTGGATTTTGAGACCAATTCCTGGCATGGAGGAAAGGAGTGCCGCTCATTCACCATGCCACCTTGAAAGAATGGTGGCACAGACATTCTCTTTTCCCCACCCCTGGTCTAGGAGAAGGGAATCCAACGAAAAGCTAGTACTTTATAAGAAGGAAGTAAACGCAAATAGCTCGAATATTTCAGTTTTTCAGGCAATTATTGGTAGAGTTCTAAAAGGACTCTTTCTTTGGCTAATGTTTAACATTTAATATAAAATAACTCTTAATTTGATTTATAATTATTTGAATCTTAATGTACATTGGTTAATGAGCTGTGTTTGACTGAGGAAATTAGAAAACAAATAATAATTTACATCTACAAAATAATAATATTCATTTCTCTTCTAGCTCTTCCACCAAAGCCACCTAAGCCAATGACTTCAGCCATTACAAATGGAATGAAGGACGGTTCTGTTTCTCTTCAGGATGCAGAATGGTACTGGGGGGATATTTCAAGGTAACTAGAAGGGTACTATAATTGAATGAAGTTAAAAAAAATAATTTTGAGATTATGAGTTAAAATAAAACATTTTTAATGCCCCACAAGTTGTCATTTAAAGATTACCATTTAAAAAATTGTTTAGGAGAACCTTTCAAATTTTCTAAACGCTTTTCTTCCCACAAAAAAAAGTGACAAGAAAATCTTTCAATTATGGCTGTGATTATTACTTTTAATACTGTATTGAGGATAGACTTCTGAATAAATGAAACATACATTTAGGATAGGTGCATGTGTTTTAGGATAAAAGATATTTATCTGTACTTAATTTTCCTTACTTTTCTGTTTCTAAGGCAATGGTTCCACAATCTTTGCATGCATAAGAATCATGGGGTAGGGTCCAGGAATCTGCATTTATAACCTCCCCAGGTGATTTTTATGCACCCTTCACACACCTCCTTTTGAGAAACAGGACTCTAGTATAGATTTGCTTTTTGGGTAAAATGTGGTTTTGGGAAGCTTTGAACTTACAGAAGGAAAAAATATATATGTATATATATTTTAAAATTTGAACATTGTATTTTCTTGTTTTTAAAAAGTCCTATCCATTTCTGCCAAGTCAGATTGCAGGTTGCTTCTATATTGCTCAATATGCTTGTCCTTCTCTTTCTCTTGTCTGTTCTCTCCCATTACAAAGTAGCACTCATTTCTCTTTTTTTCCTTATCATTTTAACCATCTTTAAATATACAGTTCAGTGGCATAAAGTACATTCACATTATTGTTCAACCATCACCACCATCCATCTCTGGAACTCTCATCTTCCCAAAGTGAAGCTCTATGCCAATTAAACACTAACTCCCCTTTCCTCCTGTTCTCCCCAGGCCCTGGCAAACACCATCCTGCCTTCTCTTTCTATGAATTTGACTATTCTAGGTACCTCATATAAGTGGAACCATATAACATTTGTCCTTTTGTGTTTGGCTTATTTCACTTAGCATAATGTCTTCAAGGTTCATCCATGTTGCAGCATGTGTCAGAATTTCCTTTTTAAGGCTGAATACTATTCCATTATATGTACATACCACATTTTTGTTTATTCATTCATCTGGACATTTGGCTTTGGTGAATATTCGGATTGTTTACAGCTTTGGGCTATTGTGAATAATGTTGCTGTGAACATTGGTGTATCAATGTTTGTTCAAGTTTCTGCTTTCAGTTCTTTGGGTGTATACCCAGAAGTGGAATTTCTGGGTCATATGGTAATTCCTTATTTAATTTTTTTTGTTGTTGTTGTACGCGGGCCTCTCACTGTTGTGGCCTCTCGCGCTGCGGAGCACAGGCTCCGGACGCACAGGCTCAGCAGCCATGGCTCACGGGCTCAGCCGCTCCGCGACATGTGGGATCTTCCCGGACTGGGGCACGAACCCATGTCCCCTGCATCGGCAGGCAGACTCTCAACCACTGCGCCACCAGGGAAGCCCCTCCTTATTTAATTTTTTAAGGAAGACTTAATATATTTCATATTCAAATTGATCAGAAAATTAAAATTTTAGCAGTGTACAATAAAAGGATCTGTTAAATTTAAATACTACTTAATTTATATTTTAAGACCATGTGGTTCTATAATTCAAGTTTCTTTTATGCTCTGCCATTTTCTTTGAGTCTTCTAGTGTTGTTCCTTAAAGGCCTAAACCAGCTCTGCAGAAGGAATTTGTTATCAGTATAAATTCAAATTGGAGAATATTATATTAAACGCTGTGAACTAAGTAAATTATCTCCACTCTGATCTGACCCAGCTGCCGCTGTTGCTTAAACTTAATCTTCTTTCTAAACAGCTGTTGTTTTTTTCTGAAACTCTACAAGTTCATACCTGCCTAAGGAAGCCCTAAAGGCTTAATGGAAACACTATTCCCTACAGACAGTTGAAACCTGGAAGAGTTTAAAAATCAAATACCCTTCCTTAGATTGCATAACACCAAAAATCAAAACAGAAAGAAATATCTACGGGGAGGAACTAAGTGACCTCTGGCAGCCCCCATGATTCAATAACCTTAGACGTACCTACCTCCCAACTAGTCTTAGTGATAATATGTGAAAAGAACAACCAACACTTACATTTTTTTCATTTTTCCTATAATTCTGTTCTTCAGGGAGGAGGTAAATGACAAATTACGGGACATGCCAGACGGTACCTTCTTGGTCAGAGATGCCTCAACAAAAATGCAGGGGGATTACACTTTGACTCTGCGGTGAGTATTTTTCAGCATTTTGGCTAGGGTTCTACTAGGATTATTTATTTCTGGGTATACAAAGATTCCCGTATTTTATTTAAATCTTTACATACAAATTTTTTCATATTTTTATTTAATTTAGATACATAATTTTTAGTTTGGCTAACCGTCCTTTTTCTACACATTTAAATATTTAAATATAATATTAAAAAGGCAACAGTTTTTATTTTTATGTAGCAATAAGACAAAAAGGCTTAAAATTCCTAAATGTAATAAGTAAGAAATATACTGTTGACCTTATGAGTGAAGGAGAGGTCATGGGCACAGCCTAAGGTTATTAATGATGTGCTGGGAATCCACCCCTCCAATAACAAACTTCAGAGAGTAAAACTCAACATAGTTTAGGCTGATGAGGATATGTAGAAGATAAAGCAATTCTCAGCCTATATCATGCCATCCATGTGGGCGTATTAGAATCTCATAACGTGGATGTATCATTCTTTATATTTACAAAGATGGGATGTATATATATTTATAAAAAAACTTTATATATATATATATATATATTTTTTTTTTTTTTTTAGCGCAGGCTCAGCGGCCATGGCTCACGGGCCCAGCCGCCCCGCGGCATGCGGGATCCTCCCGGACCGGGACACGAACCCGCGTCCCCTGCATCGGCAGGCAGACTCTCAACTACTGCGCCACCAGGGAAGCCCTATAGATATATTTTTAATTAATTAATTTTTGGCTGTGTTGGATCTTTGTTGCTGTGCACGGACTTTCTCTAGTTGTGGTGAGTGGGGGCTACTCTTCGTTGCGGTGCGCAGGCTTCTCATTGCGGTGGCTTCTCTTGTTATGGAGCATGGGCTCTAGGCACACGGGCTTTAGTAGTTGTGGCTCGCAGCCTCTAGAGCGCAGTCTTAGTAGTTGTGATGCATGGGCTTTTTTGCTCTGTGGCATGTGGGATCTTCCCAGACCAGAGCTTGAGCCTGTGTCTCCTGCATTGGCAGGCGGATTCTTAACCACTGTGCCACCAGGGAAGCCCAGATGGGATATATATTTAAATAGGTTGGGAATACTGTATTAGATATTTCCACATTCAGTTTTAACAATTAACATAGCCTAAGGGCAATAAAGTCTTGTGATTTTTTTTTAAAGGAATATCTAAAGAAAAGAATAATGATAACAATAGTGACAATAACAACTTCCTTGTACTAAGCATTTTACACTCAATATCTATTTATTTATCAAAACAACCTTATGAGGTAGGTATTATTAATATTTCCATTTTATAGATGAAGTAACTGAAGCTTAACTTTGTTAAGAAACTTGTCCTAAAGACACTTAGCTTATAAGTGGCAGAGGATGAGTTCAAATCCAGACTTATCTATCTCTTTGTTGCCTTTCCAGCCTAGTATCTTTAGGAAAAATAATCCCATATTTTATGCTAGAAATTTGGGGTTTATATCAGTTTCTAGTAAAGACATTAATACCTTAGGACTTCAGTTGTGCTGAGGAATAATTAGTGTTCTACAGTGATTCATTCAGCTTAATTTTTTCCCATTCCAGTCAGGCTTCTGTCTCTACTACTCTACACGGACAGCTAAACCAATGGCCACTTCTCTCTTACCTTACCTGACCTCTTAGCAGCATTAGTCATAGACACTTCTTAGAAACAGTTTATTGTCTTGGCTGTTGTGACATCACCCTCTCCTAGTTTCCTTCCTAACTCCTTTGCTCAATATCCCAGGGCTCAGAATTGGGCCTCCTTTTCTCCATTCTCCCAAGGTGAGCTTGTCCTCTCCCATGGCTTTAATATACAGCTTCATGGTGATGATTCATAAACCTTATCTCCAGCTCTGACCTCCTGAATTCCAGATGCATATATCCAGTTGCTACTTAGATAACTAGAGGACATACTAATTTTAATATAATCAAAGCAGAATTCTTGATTTCTAATGCATCTCCTCTACCCAGACTGTTTCTCTTCTAGTCTTTCCTTTTTTCAGAAGCAGAACCACGATCTCTACAGTTACTAGAACCACAAATCTTTTTTTTTCCTCCCTTTCCCTCAGCCTCACATCCAATCCATCATTAAACGAGCCCTGCCAACTCTACCTCCAAATCTACATCCATAATCTCTTAACACTTCTCTACCATCCAAATCTAAGCCACCATCTTCTTGCTTATATTTCATAGTTACCTCCTAACAGATTTGGATATGTAGAAAGTTGGGAGAGAAGATTTGCAGGATTAGGTAACAATAGGAACAAAGATATGAAGGTGAGGAACTAGAGTCCTGTTCTGTGAGATGCAATCCCATTTGCCTAGAGGGTAACATTTGAAAAGAGGAAAAAGCAGTAGGGGATAGAAGGTTGGAAAAGGGTCATGTTGAAGAGGGCTTTGAATTCTAAAATTTGGAGTTTGTGTTTATTATCATAGGGAGGAGGGGGAACCATTTCATTTTTTTAAAAAATTTATTTATTTTTGGCTGTGTTGGGTCTTCGTTGTTGCACGTGGGCTTTCTCCAGCTGCAGCCAGCAGGGCCATTCTTAGCTGCGGTGAGCAGGCTTCTCATTACAGTGGCTTCTCTTTGTTGCGGAGCATGGGCTCTAGGCACGTGGGCTTCAGTAGGTGTGGCACGTGGGGTCAGTAGTTGTGGCTTGCGGGCTCTACAGCACAGGGTCAGCAGTTGTGGCGCACGGGCTTAGATGCTTCGCAGCATGTGGGATCTTCCCAGACCAGGGCTTGAACCCCTGTCCCCTGCATCGGCAGGTGGGTTTTTAACCACTGTGCCACCAGGGAAGTCCCCCATTTCATTTTTTAAATAGGGAAGTTATATGATCAGACCATATTTGAATAGAAAAAAATAAAAGAGGATAGAGACTAGTAAAGAGTTAAAAGGCTATTATTAATTGAGAGGGAATGATCATCCAGAATTAGATTTATTCTTTAATCATTTAATATTATTGAGTGCCCACATTGTTCTAGGAAAAGGAAATGATGGACAAGTCAGACATGGTCTCTTGTCTATAGTGTTTATATTTGGGAAGGGGTATTAGTGGGGGAGAGGGAGACAAAATAAACACATAAAAAAGAAATGAGGGAGTTCCCTGGCAGTCCAGTGGTTAGGACTTGGCATGGCCCTGGGTTCAATCCCTGGTTGGGGAACTAAGATCCTGCAAGCTGCGAGGTACAGCCAAAAAAGAAATGAGACTGAATCACTTTGTTGTACACCTGAAACTAACACAATATTGTAAATCAACTTAGTTCAATAAAAAAAAAAAGAAAAGATAATTTCACAGTGTATGAAGTGCTATATAGGGAATACATAAGGTTATCTGATAACAGAATATGAGGAAAGGGAATTTCACATAGTTTTCATGAGGGCCTCTCTGAGGATATGACTTTGGAAAACTGAAGGATTAGAAAGAGCCAGCCAGAAAAGTGTTCCAGGGAGAGGGAACAGAAAATGCAAAGACACTGATTTTGGAAAGATTTGGTGGATCCAATGAATGCAGAGACTGCTGTGCCTGGCTTCCAGTGTGAACCAGAGTGGTAGGAGATGAAGTTGAAAGTGGGGAAGAGCCCAATGCAGAGAGCCTGATGAGCCATGGTAGGGAATTTGAACTTTATTTCTGAGTGCAAAAAAAATTAATAAAAGGTTTTAAGCAGGAAAATGACATGATTGAAAGATTAAATGAACTATTACGTAGGATGGTGGCTCTAGGAATGGAGTTGAGGAATCAAAGTAAGAGGCAATGTGGAGCTAAGAGCTAAAAGAATTTGATAATAGAAAAGGTATGAGGTTGAGGAGGAGTTAAAAGTGACTGGTTTGACCCCTGCGGGGCTTAGAATGAATGTGCCATTTATAGAAATAGGAGAGCCAGGAGCAGTTGATTTTTAGCTGCTTCAGAACTTCCAGGTTAAAAAATATCTAGAATATGGCTAGAAATTTAGGTTTAATGCTTAGGAGAGAGTATAGGACCAGAAAAAGATTCAGGTACCATCTATATAGAATAATTGGAATTTTAAAGAAAGAGTTTATTTTAGAAAAAATGGGTAGAGGCTGAAGGCAAATTTTTTAAGGGAACAACTGTGTTTAGCAGTCTAAGAGGTTGAGAGAAAAGAGTAATGTCCTAGAGGTCATGGGAGTATGAAATATTAAGAAGGAAGTGGGGATGGAGGGAAGGAAGGGAGTAGGGAAATTTCAGTCACTGCAAAGAATCTGAGCCTGGGATAGAGGAAGTGAGCAGAGTCTGAATTTGGTGACCCTCAAATGAGAGGAATGAGAGTGAAGTCAGACTGCAGAGAGTAGGTGATGAGAAGGTAGTGGTTTTTCAATTCAGTAACCATTTAAAAAATCAGCAAATAGTATTTATTATAGAAAATCTGGATAGTTAACAAATCTTTAGGAATCTGATATATGCCAGGCATTGGGCCAGGTGCTAGGATATAAGAAGGAATAGCATGATTCTTCTGTTCAAGAAGATTACAGTGAGGGAGAGGCATAATTAAAAATCCACCACCAAAATTCCTTCATGTCTTTACTTCCCTCCTTCTCTGTTTAGGGTCCATGGTCCACTATTAAAGTTACCCTTGTGAATATATCCTCTCTCCAAACTTGCTCCTCTCTCCCTTCATAGTAGTCGTCTAACTATATACCAACACTTGTTAAATTCAACTCTCCATCTATTTTTTGCTTATACCTGGGCAGCTGAATGTGGAGAAAAATACATCATGCTGATTGGTCTCACATTAACTTTGTGACTGCTAATCTTAAGTGGGCATTTAGTACTGCCCAGCTAAATTTGCATTTCCGCAATCCATTTGCTCTCTCACTTTTCCTAGATGATAATTTCACATATACTTTATTTTCTCTTCAGATCAACAACCCACCTCCTTCCCGTTTAACAAGCTGCTTCCTGTTTCTCTGAGGACATGGAAGCAGTTAGAAGCCATAATTCCATCATGCTCCTGTTGCTATAGCTGTCAACATGAATGTAAATACTCTGCCTTTTTCCTGTTCCATTCATGTCCTTGTCCAAGATCCTGTTGTGGACTGGATCCCATCCCATCCCTCTAACCTACTCAAGGACATCACCCTAGGAATTATCTTGTCCTTTCTTTTGTATCAACAGTTTTTGTCTCTCTACTGAGCCGTTCCCATCGGTATATAAATATGCTATACTGTCTCTCACTTAGGAATAGTAAATAAAGAATACTCCCTTGACCCTCTTTCTCTTTTCAGCTATTTCCTTATTTCTCTGCTCCCATTTACAGCAGTATTCCTCAAGACAGTTCTCTATAGGCATTTCTTCTATCTCTTCTTTCATTCTCTTTAATCCATTCCAGTCAGGCTTCCATCCTTACCATTCCACTGAAACCATTTTGTCAAGATCACTTAGTGATTCTCTACTTTGCCAAGCCCCAAGATCATTTACCCAGTTGATTATTTCCTCTTTGTTGAAATGCTTTTTTTTTTTAATCGCTTTTTTTGGATACCATTTACTTATTAATTCCCCTCTCTTGGTTTCCTTTGTCATCTCCCTGACCACTAAACATTGGTGTACCCCAGGACTTAGACCTCGGACCTTTTCTCTTATTCAACTATGTTCATCTTCAAATAACATCTATAGGCTGACAATTCCTGATTTAATACATCTAGCCCAGAACTTTCTCCTGAACTTTAGATTCTTCACATAGGCTGCAGGATCCTCTGCTCTTGGATGTTCACTAGGCATCTCAAATGTAACATGTCTAAAACAAAAATGTTTTTTCCTCTTTAAACATGTTATTTTATATATCCTTCTTCACTCCAATAAATGACAATTCCGTTCTGGCTACTTAAGATAAAAACCTTGAAATCATCTTTACCTTGTCTCTTTCTCTCATATCCATATCCAGGCCACAGCATATCCTGTCAGCTCTCTCTTCAACATATATTCAGAATCCCACCATTTCTCAGTGTCTCCACTGCTACTACCCTTGTCCAGGACACCATCATGTCTTGCCTAGATTATCTTTCCACTCTACCCCTTCCCACTTTGAATGGTCTCACCTCAACCTAGCAGCTAGAATGAGCCTTTTAAAACACGAAATAGATGATATCATTCTGCTCAGACCCTCTTGTGTTTCCCTGTCTTACTCAGCAAAATCCAAAGCCATTACGATGACCCATAGGCTATTAAATGATCTAAGCTCGTTTTATATCTTTTACTTTGTCTCCCACTACTCTCCTTTTTGCTCATTCAGCCCCAGCATCACTGGCCTCATTGCTGTGCCTGGAATATGCCAAGCTTGCTTCTACCTCAGGGGCTTTGCACTTGCCGTTCCCTCTGTCTGGAAAACTTCTTCCCCAGATATCTGCTGTGCTAGCTCCCTCAATTCATTTAGGACTCTGCTAAATGTCACCTGAACAGAGTGGTTTTCCTTGTTTAACATGTATAAAATAGCAATCTCTCCACCCCCAGAATGATCTCTTCCCTTTACTCTGCTTTATTTTTTTTCCAAAGGACTTAATACCAGTTGATATATCTAGTTGTATATTTTATATGTTCTATCTTAATGAAAAATTCTTTATCCTCTTTATAAATATGGAGATACATTCCTCATGCTGCTGAACTGGAAGTTCTGTGAGAGCATGTACTATATCTGGCCTGCTTATCATTATGTCCACTGTGCCTCATACAGTTCCTGGCACATAGTAGATGTTCAATAAGTTTTTTTTTGAATGAATGAGTGCTTTTTAGCTTTTCTCTAGCAGAAAGACCAGCTTGCATTTATTGTGGGTATATGTGTGGGTATATACACCTATAGAAACTGCATATGATTAGGTGGTCCTTCTAATGTACATTTTACAGGAATAGTTCTTCATCCATCTAAACACTGACCTTCTGAGCATTAAATTTAAATCAATCCATAGATTCAAACCAATTGTGTTTGACCTTTCACAAATCCCAGTGGTTCATTTATCATGTGTAATGGCATGGCATAAAGAGATACAGAAGCATATTTTTTCCCCATTAAGTCTGCATTCTGCTATAAGAACAGTTGAGTGGGAATGGTGCAGTATTTTGCTATGATACAATGAATACATCTGCTCTGGTTTTAGATTATACCTTATGGGACTTGTAAAACATTGCCATTTTAAGCTTTGGTTATAAATTATCTTTTAAGGGACCATTGGATATGACTCAGTAAGCAAAAGTGGTCTAAACTATTCAAGCATCAGATTACATCCATCTAATATAAATGACTCTTCAAAAGCTGTACTTTGTAAAACAGTTGAATGACAGTTGAATCATTTACATATTGTGATAGCCTAAATAAATAGTCATTTCCAAGAATTATAAGCAAATATAAAAGAAAAAATAAAGTAAGGTGCTAGATTAATTGCTCAGTTATAAATCATTCAAGGAGCTTAATTATGTTTGTGCATTAACAATAAAACCTTGAGTGCTGTGTTGGTGTATGTGTGACAAATGGTTATCATCCCCCTTCATGTAGAGATTGCTTCTGCTTCCCTCCACAGACACACAACCACGTATCTTTAGATCCCAAAGAGATTGTCCCTGTTCTTCCTGATATAGAATTTAAATTTAAAAATTCATTCAGAAAATAAACAAAAGGTACAATTTACTTGTGTTTTGATTTTTTTTAGTGATTATTTTTGCTAAATTTGTTGATACTGGAAGCTGTGTGAGTATGCTGACCTTTAGTAACCAAGATATTTTATAGACAAAAGAAATAGTTGTAAAAAAATATGATATTATGTATACTTCTACACACATAACATGTGCCTTTTTACCCATTCCAGTTTCATTAACATAGTAAAAACTTGTTTATAATGTAATACCAAGCTTTCATATCTCCATGTGAAAGTAGTACTTCAATAGAATTTTTTGGGAAAAAAATCTACAGTTGTTGTCTTGTTCACAGGAAGGGAGGCAATAATAAGCTAATAAAGATCTATCATCGAGATGGTAAATATGGCTTTTCTGATCCTCTGACATTTAATTCTGTGGTGGAGCTCATTAGCCACTATCATCATGAATCTCTTGCTCAGTACAATCCCAAACTTGATGTGAAGCTGATGTACCCAGTGTCCAGATACCAACAGGTATGAGTACACAATTTTTTTTTGGCTGTGCTGTGCAGCATGCAAGATCTTAGTCCCCCCACCAGGGATCGAACCTGTGCCCCCTTCAGTGGAAGTGTGAAGTCTTAACCACTGGACCGCCAGGGAAGTCCCATGATTACACAAGCTCTTGATAGCTAATTGGCAAGTCATTATTTAACAACATCATTTGATTCTGACTTACCAGGCTTATCAGTTAGAAAAAAGAAGAAATTTAGACGTTTAAAATTTCATACTTAAGATTTAAGATATTTTTAGAACTTATTTTGTGGCTACTACTCCTTAATAGCTTGTTGTATGTGTTTATTAACTTTATATAAAAATACTTCTGTTTATGTTTCCTATTCTTTATTTCTTTTGTTTACCTGTATAGGATCAGTTGGTAAAAGAAGATAACATTGATGCAGTAGGTAAAAAACTGCAAGAGTATCACTCTCAGTATCAGGAAAAGAGTAAAGAGTATGACAGGCTATATGAAGAATATACCAGAACATCCCAGGTTAGTATATTTTTGTTGTTTAGGCCAATAAGTATGCAATAAGTATTATAGTTATATCGGATTTTCTATAATTTTTAAATTTTCTATAATTCACCTGACAATCTTTAGCTGTCTTAATATCTTTTTTAATTTAAAAAGTTTTTAAATTTATTTTTTATTGATGTATAGTTGATTTACATATATAAATTCTTATATATATTTATATATAAAAATTATTTTTCAGATTCTTTTCCATTATAGGTTATTACAAGATATTGAATATAGTTCCCTGTGCTATACAGTAGGACCTTGTTGTTTAAGCTGTCTTAATATCTTTTTGTTTTTAATTGAAGTATCCTTGATTTACAATGTTGTGTTAGTTTCTGGTGTATAGCAAAGTGATTCAGTTCTACATATGTATACGTATTCTTTTTCATATTAATATCTTTTAATATCAAATAAACTGGTTTGAATAATACCAACTTATTATTGAATAAGTTTTCAATAGGGTATAAACACCGTGCTCCTATACATCTTTATTCCTCCCCCTTTATATTGTTACTACCACTGATTACATTTTTATACATTGCCAGTTAGCATAGATTTATAATTATTGTTTTATGCATTTGTCCTTTAAATCATATAGGCTTTTATATTTACTTATCCAGTTACCTTTACCAGTATTCTTTATTTCTTCATGTAGCTTTTTTTTTTTTTTTAATATTTATTTGGCTGCACCAGGTCTTAGTTGTGGCACGCGGGATCTTCGTTGCCTCATGTGGGATCTTAGTTGCAGCACATGGGATCTAGTTCCCTGACCAGGGATCAAACCCGGGCTCCCTGCACTGGGAACTTGGAGTCTTAGCCACTGGACCATCAGGGAAGTCCCTCTTCATGTAGCTTTGAGTTACTGTCTAGTGTCCTTTCATTTCACCCTGAAGGAGTCTCTTGAGCATTTCTTGTAGGGCAGGTCTAGTGGTAACAAACTCCTTCAACTTTTGTTTATCTGGGCATATCTTAATTTCTCCTCCTTCATTCTTGAAGGACAGTACTGCTGGTTATAGAATTTTTGGTTGATGGTTTTTTTTTTCTTTCAGGGCTTTAAATATGCCTACCCACTGCCTTCTGGCTTCTATGTTTCAGATGAGAAATCAATTATTAATTTTATTGGGGGTCATTTGTATATGACAGGTTGCTTCTCTCTTGCTGCTTTCAAAATTCTCTCTTTGTGTTTTGACAATTGGACTATAATGTGAAATACTTGTTTTTTTAATATGTCTATAGTTTATAATTGTTAACTGTGAAGGGTATTCCAGTATTACTGTGCTTCATGGTACCTTGTTTTGACCCTAGAATTAATGTTCTTGATTTCTCAGCCCCAAAGCCCTTGATCTTATTTCTAAGCTAGTGTCTGTGGTGGGCAGTGTAAAGGTAGAGACTGCACCAGGAACCTCAGGACTGGAGGAGTTTATTAGGGAATATTGGCCTGTGAGGATTATAGGTTAGGTATGAGATATAGTGCTGGCTGGGGAAAGGTGTGGGATTACAGTGGCCAGAATTGCCGTAATGGTCCATTTTTCTATGTGAGATGTTTGATTTCATTTTATTTTCAGGTTTTCTTTTATTAGTTAATTAGTTATTCAGAATGATTTTAATAACTTTTTTTCCCTTTTCTGATACTTGTGTCTGTGGTGTGCCTGTGTGTGTATGCTTTTTTTTACACTGCAAATTTCAGCTTTTCTGTATTCCTTTACCTCTTCTAGGTGCATTATCTGTGATGAGGTTGGTGTTTGAGTTAGAATGGGGAAAAAGTTACTGAGGAATCAACATATGTGGTCAACATTAGGGATGGTGAAATTATCATACATATAATAGAAGGTTATACAGCTATTAGAATAGTTTTCAGAAATTATTTTAAAACTTCTTGATTTTTAAAAAGTGAAAAAGTTATGTAAATATGTATGTTAAATTCAATATAAATGTTGCTGAATTCTATGAATTATATCACACAATGTAAAAGTCCCCATTCCCCAGAGGCAACTGCTGTTATTAAGTGCTTCTTAGGAATTCCTGATGACCTGAGAAATGCTAATGATGTAGTTTCAGGTAAAGGAGACAGCATTTAGAATTGTGTGTACATGATTTCAGCTGTGGGTGTACCTACTCGCCTGAAGGGAGAAGACTTTATAAAAATATTCTGGGATGTTTTGGGGATAGAATTAGAGAGATTTGGGGAAAATACAGTTAAAATAGAAAGAAGGAAATAATAAAAAATAATATGCATGTATTATTCTGTAACAAAAATGGCATTTCTTCTTTTTAAAACAAAATGAACACTACCAAACGTAAAATAGAAAGCTAGTGGGAAGCAGCCGCATAGCACAGGGAGATCAGCTCGGTGCTTTGTGACCACCTAGAGGGGTGAGATTGGGAGGGAGGGAGATGCAAGAGGGAAGAGATATGGGGACATATGTATATGTATAACTGATTCACTTTGTTATAAAGCAGAAACTAACACACCATTGTAAAGCAATTATACTCCAATAAAGATGTTAAAAAAAACAAAAAAATGAAATGAAATTATTCTTTAACCATCAAAAAGAATAAGGCAGTCTACATTTACTGATTTTTAGTGGTTTCTAAGACATATTAAGTAAAAAAAAAAAAAGTGAGGTACAGAAAAATATATGTGGTAGAGAGAAGCCTGTGTGCTGCAACAGAAGATCCCACATGCTGCAATGAAAATTCCGCTGGCAACTAAGACCCGATGCAGCCAAATAGATAAATAAATAAATAATTTAAAAAAAGAAAAATATATGTGGTATACTGTCATTTATGGTTAAAAAAGAATTTGGAAGGTGTTATATATTTATATGTACTCAGAATATCTCTGGTCAAAAACTGACATACTCTCTGGGGAAGGTAATTAAGGCAGTGAGGGTGCAGGAGTAGGGAACTTAATCTTTACTATTCTTTTGTATTGTTTGATTTATTTTTTTCTCTGTGCATGTATTACCTTTTTAAAAAATATAAAATGGACTGAATTGGAATTTAGGAGATTTATTTTCTAATCCTGGTTATGTTAAAAACTAGTGATGTCCCATGAGAGACATTGTCCATGCTTCAAGTTCCCATCTATAAGATGCAGATACTGGCAACTACAGCTATATTTGAGTGTGAATGTGTGTTTGTGAGAGAGAGAGAGACAGAGAGAGAGAGAATCAGGTATAAAAGGTTAGCACAACCATCCAAAAACATTTATTGAATGCCTAGTCTAGGTATGAAACTATATTTGACTCTAGAAATACAGAGGGAGAGATGAGGCCCTATTTTGTAAAAGTGCAAAGTGCTCTGACAATATTTGTTAAATATAATGTGCATTAGTCAAAATAGCATACTTTAATCCCTTTCCTCTGCATCAAATAAAACTATGATGGGTTACTATAATTGTGTGTGTATATTTATTTAAAGGGCAACGTATAACACTATGTTTAATCTCACAAAAACATTGAGTAAAAGATTCAAAAGAATATATATATAATATGAGTGTATTCTATAAGGTACAAAACCAAGCAAATGTTAACTTTTTAATTTTGGCTGTGAGCATAAAGTGGTAAAACCATAAAGAATAACAAGGAAATGATCATCATAAAGGGCAGGATAATGTTATCACCAAGGCAGGGAAGGTAGAGTGGGAAAAGGCAGGGAGTTGTGATCCAGAAAGCATACACAGGGAATTTCTGGGGTGCTGGTAGTGGATGTTCATTTTATAATAACTTGTTAAGCTGTGTATTTTTTATGTACTTTACTGTTATGTTATATCTCGTGCTAAAAAATGATAAACATTAAAAGCCCATGGCTGTATGCAAAAACAATGTGAATATTTCTATAGATCAGAGGTGGAAGAGAAACCCATAATAAATAATCATAAATGGAACTTTTGGATCTGGAAATAAGCAGAGACAGCTGAGAGCTTGACCTCCGTGGTAGTTCCTTCTCAGTCTTCTTTGCTGATTTCTCCTCTTTGACCATTGTTCTGTTCTCCTTTCTGGATAGTCATTCACTCTCTGGTGTGATCTCAAAGAGTCTCATGGCCTTTACATACCACCTATATGTCAGTAACTCCCAAAATCCTATCTCTGGTTCTTCTGCCTTCTTTTAACTCTAGACTCATATATTCAACTGCCTATTCAACAGCCCCACTTGGATGTTTAAGTAGATATCTCAAGCTTAACATATCCAAAATTGAACTCTGATATTCCACGTCAAGGCTGTTCTACCCTTTGCTTTCCCCATCTCAGTTGAGAATTATAATATTCTTCTTACTCAGGTCAAACGCCCTGAAGTCTCTTTCTTTTACATGTTGCGTCCAGTCCATCAGGCATTCCTGTTGACTTTACCTTTAGAATATACCCAGAATCCTACTCCTTCTCACCACATCCATTGCTAATACCTTGATCTAAGCCACTGTCAGTCATTTATCACAGAAACCTCCGAACTGGTCTTCTTGCCCTTATCTATACTCCCCTTGCCCTGGTCAGTTCTCAACATAGCAGCTAGGTGATACTTGTAAAACATAGGTAAGATCATAGCACTCCTTTGTTTGAGACCCACCTCTGGTTCCACGTTTTACATAGAGTGAAAGCCAGCGTTCTCTCTACAATGCCAGTATGATCTGTGTCCCTCTTTCTCTCTGACCTCATTTCTTTTTTTTTTTTTTTTTTTTTTTTTTTTTTTGTTTGTTTGTTTTTGGCAGTACGCGGGCCTCTCACTGTTGTGGCCGCTCCCATTGCGGAGCACAGGCTCAGCGGCTCACGGGCCCAGCCGCTCCGCGGTATGTGGGATCTTCCTGGACTGGGGCGCGAACCCGTGTCCCCTGCATTGGCAGGCAGACTCTCAACCACTGCGCCACCAGGGAAGCCCCTGACCTCATTTCTTATAAGTCTCTTCCCCACTATACTCCAGCCACACTAGCCTCCTTGTGGCTCTGCGAATATACTAGACCTGCTGCCTATCTTTGAGTCTTTGCACCAGCCATTTCCTTGCCTGAAACACTTTCCCCGAGATAGGCACCTGGCCAACCACCTCACCTCCTTCAAGGCTTTGCTCAAATGTGGTCATCTCAGCGAGGCTCACTTGACAACTTTATTCGAAATTCCAGCTCACATTTCACTTCTCCTTTCCCACTCTACTTTTCTTTTTCCGTAATACTTCTTACCTTCTAAAAAACTATGTAATTTATTTACTTGTTCTATTATTTATTGTCTGTATAACCCCCTAAACTATAAGTTCCAGGAGGGCAGAAATCTTTAAGTTTGTTTACTTACATATCCCAAATGCTTCAAATAATGCCTGGCGTATAGTTAGTGTTCAATTATTTGTTGAATGAATTTATGCAAGATAATGAACCAAAGCACTCCACCCTTGTCAAGGGTGTGAAGTCAGACTCATGGTATGGACTGGAATCTTGGGGAGGGCTAACCCTCCTGTGAATGGAGGCAAGAAAAAATGGCCACTATTGCATATGGCTTTGGTTTGTGTAGAGCTGCATTTCTGCTTTCTTGTCATGACTGGAGAAAGCAGAGAAAGCTCCACGTGCTGCACACATGCCCAGTAATATGGGGGCTTTAACAGCAGAATATGAGTTCTGAGCAGCTAAGAGACTGGGTTCTGGAATTGGAATCCCTGGTTGGGGAGCTGGGAATGGGGGTGGATGGGAGCAACCAAAAAAGCCACGAGGTCAAAGCTAGAAGAGGGCTAATTCCTCCGTGTGAGAATTGACAGCAAGACCTGAGATGGGGCTGAGCAGAGAAGAGCCTTGGAGGCTTAATGCTTTGGGAGGTAGAGGAAGAGAGGGCGGGATCCAAAGGGATCCAATGATTAGCAGTTTAGGAGATGTGCTGGGACAATGAGTGTTAAAGGGAGATTAAAGAATTGACCTCTGTTTGTGTCATAGTGTTTCTAAGTGTTATAGACCTTCCCTGTTTTTTCTGTGAAATCTTAGATACAATCTAGATTGCTTTAATGTAATCAAATTCTTCCCAGAGAATGGGAAGAGATGGTGTATCCTGAATCAGAGTTGGCACAGGGTGAGAATAGGCTGTATGTGGGGATATTTGGCATCCGGATTACATATAATTAGGAGGCAAAGTGATAGGATTTAGCGATGGTTTGGGATTAGAGACAGGAATTCAGCAATGAGATCATTGGTGACCTTGGAAAGAGCAGTCTCTGTGGAATGGTGAGTACAGAAGCCAGAATAGGGCGAGTTGCAGTATGAATGAGAGATGAGGAAAAAGAGAGAACCCATATAAACAACTTTTTTAAGAAGCTTAACTGTGACTGGAAGAGAAATTAAGGTTAAGGAACTTTTTTTTTTCAAAGTGGTGTTACTAGAACTTGTGTGTATGCCGATGAGAAGGAACCTTAAACTGGGGGAGTGAATGCTGTAAGAGGGGCTAGTTGATGTGATGAGATGAAGTGCCTGAGAAAGGAAAAGGAGGTGAGACCCAGAGCACATGTAGGTAAAAGAGAAGAGAAGGAGAGCAGGTATAAATAAAGGTAGGGTTACAGTTTCGGTGGTAGGTATAATGGCGTTGTTTGTGGGGGAGCTGCTGCTTTGGCAGCAGCACCAAATACTTTTTCCTTTGCTGCCCTACCTACCAACACACACAACAGTGTCAGTAAAGTCAAATTTTTGGTGTTTCCTTTGAAGATACAGGGCCAGAACTTTTAATAGGTAATTTCTAACCTTGCAAGGGAGCCAAGACTATAATTTGAGAGTTGTAGAATTTGAGAGTTGTAGAATTTATAGCTAGATATTTAGATATGGGCATTACAATAAGTTTACAATACTACTTGAGATATGTATGATATAACCTCAGCTGTGTGAAACATCACAAGGTTCTAGTGTCCCATATCTGCTAATCCCCTTATGTTCAAGCCCTACCGAGCAATTGCTGATCCCTAACATCCACTATTATTTCATGTATATGTCATGCCATGCCTTCTACGTGCAATGCTGAATTTTCTTCTCAGTTAAAACCTAGCTCAGATGTTGCCTCGTCCATGAAGTCTCTGTAAAGCAGTAAGTAACTTTATTGCCCCACTTTATTGCCTCTATCATGACATGAAACAAAACCTTATAAAAGTTCAGAAATCTATTTTGCCTGTATATTCTGAATCCTGCAGGGCAGGCCCCATGTTTTATGAATCTCTTTTTTTTTTTTTTTTTTTTTTTTTTATGGTATTTGGACCTCTCACTGTTGTGGCCTCTCCCATTGCAGAACACAGGCTCTGGATGCACAGGCTCAGCGGCCATGGCTCA
>NW_020173335.1:652666-672707 GCF_003031525.2 Neophocaena asiaeorientalis asiaeorientalis
AACCCCGGGGGGGGGGCCCCTTTTTTTTTAAATTTTTTTTTTTTTTTTTTTTTTTTTTATGAATCTCTTTAACACCAGGTGGTACTTTCTAAACAGTGGATTCTCAATAATCATTTGTTGAAATTAATCAGTGCTAAATAGTTGAATTATCCCATAAGCACCAGAACTTTTAAAATTGTAAACATTCAGGATTGCAATCTTTCTAGACCTTTACACATATTTCTTGATTTTCTAAAGTAAATTGAACAAAATTTAACCCTCTTTGAAGACTTTAGGAGAATCATGATTCAGAAGCTAAAGTGTACAAATATATTCAGAGCTCATTGGAATGCGGAGGACCACTTACCCTATATGGTGAACAATGTGAACGGCTTAGTCTCCTGGGCTTCTGTTAGCCTCCTGGGCTTTTGTTTTGTGGAGTTTTTAGTTTTTCATATTATTCTCCATCTCGTTTTAGCAGCTATTCTTCCCCTTTGCATTTTCTGCTTCTAATTAGATTAATCTACTAATGAATCTGTTTAGAAAACGCCATGCTTTAGAAATGAAAGTAAGTATAAGTAGACTCTATAGGGCTCTTCTGGAAATAAGGCTTTGCATGTTGGTGCATGAACTCCTCTGCTCTGTCTCTTCACTCGTTCAGCACCCTTTGGGGGTCAGCACTACATTAGTTACAAAGGCAGAACTTTATCCTTGTCTTCAAGGTGTTCAGGGTTAATCTCTCTTAGCAACTCAGAGGCCTTTCTGTGTTTCTCAGCTATATTTCAGGTAATAGTTATTTTTCTTTTATTTTAGGGTTTGAATGATGTATTTTATATACAAGTAATATGGGTAGAAGGGTTTGTTTTGGTCCCCTTAATTTGATATTATATGGAATCGTAACAAGAATTGTAAGATTTGTTTTAAGCCTAAGGTTACAAAAAATACAAAGATAATGAAGTGTGTGTTTTCTTTTTTTATAGGAAATACAGATGAAGAGGACTGCAATTGAAGCTTTTAATGAAACAATTAAAATATTTGAAGAGCAGTGTCATACACAAGAACAACATAGCAAAGAATATATTGAGCGATTTCGGAAAGAGGGGAATGAAAAGGAAATTGAACGGTAAATCTACCTAATACTTACAAGTGCATCAGTGACCCGAGACGTCTTTTCTTCTCCAATAATCTCTGACATGTTTGCTTTTACGCCCTCAAACTTGACAGTCCTGCCATATGGAATTACTTGCTGTTCCCACTAATGGCACCAAGCTGAACTTTGTCTCTTCTGCATTCTTTCTCCGTCCTCCAAAATTGTTGACCCCGACTCATCCTTTAGGACTCGGTTTAGATACAACTTACTGGAAAATTTTCCCTGATTCCCTAGACTGGTTTAGGGGCTTTTTATCCCTGCCCCTGCAGCATCTATCCTGATCCCTAGTGTAACATTTACTGAAAGTCACACTCACTGAATTTTGAGCTTGTTGAGAGTAAGGGTGGTAGCTTATTTTCCCTGATAGCTCCAGCAGGTTTTATGGTGCCTGAGAGTACATAGTGGTGCCCATGGAATATTTGTTGAACTGAAAACCAACGGCAGCAGTCTGACAATTAGTTGAAGGCAGAGCAAGACCATTGGCAGGAAGACCAGCCTGCATGTTGCAGGTGACTGATTGCGTCTTTGTGGTCATCAGGTTAAAAGATGGTGAAGGCCTGAACCAGAGCAATGGCACGAAAGGAGGGGTAGTTAATAGAAATGCTAAGGACTTGGTGCCTGACCAGATCTGGCAGGTGTGGGAGAAGCCAAAGATAATTCCTAGATTTCTGATATTAGTGACTAAGGGATGTATAATTCACCAAAATGGGAAGTACATCAGGGGAGTTCAGGGTTGGAACCAATGAGTTTTGAAGTTCCTGTGAAAACCCAAATGGAGTTGTCTGAGGGGCTGGTTATCTGGATTTGGAACTCACAGTACAGAAAGCATTTGGGAGGCCAAGGTGTTGTAGGTGATGGTAGCTGCTAAGGATGAGATTACACAGAGAGTGAGAAGCATAAGTATTGGATCTGGCAACTAAAAGAATACTGGGAACCTTTATCAAAGCAAATTTAGTGGAGTATTAGAAAATGAGCCAAATAACATGGGGTTGAGGCGTGAAAAAGTGGATCATAAAGAAAAATGAGTCACATGCAAGGGAAAAGCAAAATTATTTCTCATATTAGCACCAAAGTGTTAGTGAACTTCTGTGTGCCTAAGAATAGTATTAAGTGCTGTGAGGCAGTATAGCTTAATGAATAAAACTGTGGGCTTAAATGCTATATCAACCATTTACTAGCTGTGTGACCTTGAGTGAGTTACTTAACTCTCTGAGCCTGTTTCTTCCTCCATAAAACTGTGGATAAAACCTTGTTGAAATGCTATGAGGACTAAGTGATACACACACACACATTTATGGTAGAGAAAGGTAGGGGTGTGTGTGTGTGTGTGTGTGTATCTTGACATATGGTATCAGTAAGTGACAGTTTTTACTAATAATGAAGAAATAGAAAAGAACTTGTAGTTTAGTTGCAAAGGGAGTTAAAGTATCATGATGATGTTTTAATAGTAATATAAAACTACATATTATTGAGTGACAAGTGAGTAATGTGGACAGTTGTTGCCTTAGGATTCAGAGCACAGCAAAACTTTGTGTGCTGGAAGAGCTTAGGGCCGTCATCTACTGAGTACTTACCAAGATGTCCCAGGCACAGTTTAGTCCTTTTACATGTATTACCACAATTAATTCACACAGTAACCCAGCTTTACTTGTTCAGTCATGGCTGGATCCAGGGCCCAAACAAGTTCATCAGGATTCCCCTCATGCTGTGTCTTTTGGCTCAGTTTTTCTCTGTGTTGGCTTCATCCTCAGGCAGGCTTTCCCTACGAGGTAGCAATATTAGCTGCTGGGAGTCATAGAATCACATGTTCACAACTTAGTCCCAGTGGAAAGAGAGAATCTCTGTTTACAATATTTCTAGTAAGAGTCCTAGATTTGACTCTCATTGGGTCAGTTTGGGTATTATTCCCATTTCTGAACAAGTCATTGTGGCCTGAGGCAGGGATAGGATGGAATGGAACACTCTTTTTTTTCTTTTTTAATTAATTAATTAATTTATTTTTGGCTGCGTTGGGTCTTCATTGCTGCGCATGGGCTTTCTCTAGTTTGGGTGAGCAGGGTCTACTCTTCATTGTGGTGTGCGGGCTTCTCATTGCCGTGGCTTCTCTTGTTGAGCACAGGCTCGAGGGCGCGCAGGCTTCAGTAGTTGTGGCATGCAGGATTCCGTAGTTGTGGCACATAGGCTTAGTTGCTCCAGGGCATGTGGGATCTTCCTGGACCAGGGCTCAAACCCA
Source organism: Neophocaena asiaeorientalis asiaeorientalis (assembly GCF_003031525.2). Lineage (NCBI taxonomy): Eukaryota > Metazoa > Chordata > Mammalia > Artiodactyla > Phocoenidae > Neophocaena > Neophocaena asiaeorientalis. The sequence continues at coordinate 656,029 of NW_020173335.1, forward strand.
TGTCCTCTGCATTGGCAGGCGGATTCTTAATCACTGCGCCACCAGGAATGGAACACTCTTATTGGCCAGGCTGGGTGGTATGGATGTTCACCTGTGAATCTGAGAAGGGGGCAGGGAACATGAGGGTGCTGTTTCCAGAAGAGTAGGAATGGATATGTGCTAGGCAAAAACAGCAGATGTCCACCACACTTCAGGTGTTAGGACTGTGTTCATACTGTGGAAAGCTCCTGCTTGGTTCATGTTTTAGCCTTAATATGTCAAATATTTTCACAGAATTATGATGAACTATGACAAATTAAAATCACGTCTGGGTGAGATTCATGATAGCAAAATGCGTCTAGAGCAGGATTTGAAGAAACAAGCTTTGGACAACCGGGAAATAGATAAAAAAATGAACAGTATCAAACCTGACCTGATCCAGCTGCGCAAGATCCGAGATCAGCACCTTGTGTGAGTATTCTGGGACTATGTGGGAGGGATCCACCACCACCTGATTCCTACTGTGCTAGAGACCTTAGAGGTAGAAGAAGAGATTTGTCATTGAGAACTGGCCAGTGAGATTGTAAGAAGTTAGGAAAGCAGTCCTGTTAGTAGTCGCGGTATCAGAGTCTACCTGAAGTCAAGCGTGTGGGGCCAGTCAGAAGGTAAGACTGTAATCCATACAAATGAGCAAAATGGTTGAGTTTTAAAGGTACAGATTCCTTAATGTGTGCCTAAAACACAAAACCCAGAATCTTCGGCTACATAGAAGAACCACAGAAACAGAAATTACCCCTCAAAGGCAAGGGCACTAATAGTGGGGGCCTACAAAGAAGTATACAGAATAGTCTATTAAAGGGTTTTTATATTTAAGAAATAAGATTCTATATTTAAGTAATAGAAATATTACTGTTGATAGCAGGTATGAAAAATGGCACACCTGAGGAGTGATGGAAAACTGTGATTTAGCTAGATATAGGGATATTATCTAAATATAGATTGAAAGATATATTATCAGAACAAGATGTGTGGATTAAGAGGTTTAGGCCAGATGACTGCTTCATAGAAGGAGAAAATCCATGAGAAAGGAAAATATATTAGGTTTAGTTCTAGGTAATAATAGACTGTTATGTAATATGTTTATGGGTGACTTTCATGCATGTAACACACTCAGTTCAAACTCTTGGCAGGAGGAGACAGAGTAAAGACCTCTGAGGGTTTCTTTGTGTCAGAAAGAGGGAGGGGATAAAATACAAGCTTAGAGGTTGGAACATTGGCTGTTGAGTTTCAGTAGAGGAAAATTTAAGGTGATTGTTTTGGGAGCAAACAATTATAACTATACTATACTGAGTAATTTTTAGTAGCACTCCTCTCTAGAGATCTTTCAGTTTGCTATTGTGGCCAAAAAAATCAAGGAAGTACACATAGCATACAGAAGAGCTTTGGAAGCAAGGCAGGGATGTGCCTTTGTGTAAAAGCAGGATGTGTCTGCTCTTGGAATGCTTATATGGTTTGGGTCATATAATGAAGCTGAAGAAAGTCCCAAGAAGGCTGTGCCATGGACCAAAGGAATGAATGGAAGCACTTCTTTGCCCTGGAAAGTGATGAGATATTAAGAAACCTACCATTCCTAGGTGCATGACTAAGGGTGGCAAACTAGACCTTGAAAGTTCCTTTAACAAGTTATGTAAGCTAAATATAAGAGAATTTAGCTCTATATTTAGAATTTATCATGGATGATAAGCCATGACCTGCTTGTATCCTGCTAGGATATTTAGGGAGACACAGAAAACCATTGCCTCTTTTGGAAGTGTTGCTTCCACTGTCCCATAGTCCATGCTTTGATGTTTCTAACAAAGACAATACTAGGATTGGTAGGCTTGATCTGCTCTAATGCTGAAATTGTACAGTCAGTCCTGAAAGAGACTGGTTGTATTGCTGCATGATACTGAATATGATCTGTCTTTGGTCCTGTGTTGAAGTTGGAATAGGTTGGAATTCTGCAGCACCCAACGAGAGACTGTCATTAGTTTATCAGGTCCCTTTTGCGTGTGGACATTTCCCTGACTTCCCGCTGTATAGCCCATAAGGATTTTTTGAGATTTTCTGCTGAGATTCCAATGTACTGTTTCTAGAATATTCTTGAATGCCTAAATGCAGATTTTCATTTCTTAAATATAGAATAAAATATTTCTTAAATATAAAATCCTTTATTTATTTTTACTTTATTTTTAGTTTTTGGCCATGCCATGTGGCTTGCGGGATCTTAGTTCTCCAGTCAGGCCCCACGGCAGTGAGAGCTCGAGTCCTAACCACAGGACCGCCAGGGAATTCCCTAAAAGCCTTTAAAATTCCTTTTCAAAAAAAGGAGTTCATTTGCAATTCTTTTTCATCAGGAGCTAGTTTTCATGATTACCATTTACTTTTCTTGGTATTCATAAACCTGAATGCAAAATAAAGAATAATTTGCCATAACACAACTTAGTCTTCCTGACTAATAAACTATGACTTATTGCCACCCTAAAGTAGGCTCTGTGTAGTGTGTGTCAGTCCATCCACAGCTACGCCCAAAGTAACATTATTATCAGTGATTGGATCGTCATTAGCAGCTGATCATATTTTAAAAAGCTGGGATAAGTACCTGATCAGATAGATGATAAAATATCAGGCTCCAGAAAGATCTCAGGAGACTGAAACTATGATCCAAATTGAATATCATAGAACTTAATTTGAATAAATGTCATCTTACACATAGCTGCAAAAAGTCAACTTCCTGAAAGTAAAATTGGAGAGGCAAGATGGGGCAGCTGTGTGTATGAGGAATTCTGAAGGATATTATTACTGTGTCAGTAATTGTTCGGTAAAGGTACACATTGTGACTACAAAAGTTAGTTTAATCTTACATTAAAATGTATCCTAAATAAGCCATTAAAAGTCCCATTCTCTTATGCTGGGTAAACACTCCTTGAGTACAGGAAGCCATCTCTTTATCTGAGGATAATAGGTCCTGGAAAAAAAAGTCCACTTAAAGTTAATCCATTTCAAAAAAAAACACCGCTAATCCATTTCAAAGGGTGTGCTGGAATTTTCCATTTGCCCTCTCAGTTTCTACTCTTCATCTTTCTCTACCCTGCTCTGTGCCTAAGAAAACGGATCTATTTGCCCTCTGGCTTCTAATTAGTTTTGGCCATTTGGAGGCACTGGCAGATGAGAGGGCAGGAGGAGAGTGAAGTAAGAATATTTATTTTCTGGCTTCCTCTCTGTGTGATCACAGTGAGTTGGCTCATTCTCTACCAAAGGTGGCACTCTCCATAGGATACTCTCTGGGTTCAAGTCACTGCTGTCTCCAACTGATTCTTCAGTTCTAGGAGAGGTTATGTCTTCCCACTACTGCTAGCCCCGGGGAGTTTCTCTAAAACATCTCAAGACCTTTGTAAATAGTAAACTCTCCTCAACTACCAGTTTGACTGTGCCTTCTGCTTCTAGCCAAGGCCCTAACTGATACAAATTAGGCGAAATGTCATAGTATGAAATGTCATAGTACACAGTAAACAAAATGATAGTTTGATGAGGGATTTTATGTTGAAGATAAAATTGAACATAAAGAAAATAAGTTCATCCTATGTGAACTGAATTTATGTTGTAACTTCAACTTCATATCTTTTTTAGAATAAACAAAGAAAAAAACCACACAGTTAGTGACAGAATGAGAATTGGATGTTAGGTCTTTGATGCTTTGTTCAGGTTTTTCCCCTAGAATGTACTGTTTTATATGTGGCATTACTCAATAACAGTAAGTTAAATATGAATTAACATGCTAAATTTACTTGAGCTTTTTAAAAATCATTTTTAGAAGCTAGTCAGTTCCTGGCATTGTTATTAGATGTTTAAGGAGTCAGAACTATATAGTAGTATTTGAAATGGACTTTTGGGAGATTAGAAAAGTTGCCTGTGTCAGAAGGCAGAGACCATCATAGATGGAGCGTGAACCAAAATATTCTTCTCTTTCGCCTGGATTTTCCTGGGTGTCTTAACATTCCTTGTGGCAGAAAGGGAAGCTCAGTTTACAGAGGTTGGTGGTTTACAAGAAAATGGGGACTCAAGAGAAAATGTGGTGCAGTTTGTTCATTTTAAGCCTTTTACCCAGTGTGCTTGTCTCTTTATTTAACAAAGGAAAGATCAGTTCTTCAAGGATAGAAAACTTTGGATGTTAAGAGTGCTTAGAGGAGGGTATCTGGATATTTTGCTAAGAGAAGTGATAGTGTAGGATGGGGTTTGTTACTAAATAAATTCTATAAAGATCATATGTTAGTTGTTTTCCAGTTTCACTAAGCATACAAAATGAAATCCAGGTTAACTGAAGAACATGTCTTATTGAGAAAGGCTGTGTAATCTGTCTTAAAATAACTTTAAAATTAGGTGCGATGCCAAGTTATCTAGTGTACTTGGGGTCAGAGGGAGATACAAGATGACCTTGGAGTTGACCCTGAAGACTTTGTTAAAAGTGGCCCATCTACAGATATTTACTGACTATTTATTGAATATCTACCATGTGCTGGCACTGTTTTCAGCATTTGGAATAGCCATGAGCAGGACAGATCCCTTTCTTTAAAGCAGCTTACATTTTAGCTGGGGAGACAAACATAACCAAGTGAAAATAATGAATTTCAGGGAGTTCCCTGGTGGTCCAGTGGTTAGGACTCAGCGCTTTCACTACTGTGTCCCGGGTTCAATCCCTGGTTGGGGATTAAGATCCCACAAGCCGCGCAGCGTGGCCAAAAAACCAAAAAAAACCCATTAAAAAAAATGAATTGCAGGCAAGTACTATGAAGATGATAAAATAAAGAAAAGTGTAGAGTGACTGGTGGACTGCCTTAGATTAGGACTCAGCGCTTTCACTACTGTGGCCCGGGTTCAATCCCTGGTTGGGGATTAAGATCCCACAAGCCGCGCAGCGTGGCCAAAAAACCAAAAAAAACCCATTAAAAAAAATGAATTGCAGGCAAGTACTATGAAGATGATAAAATAAAGAAAAGTGTAGAGTGACTGGTGGACTGCCTTAGTTGGGACAATTTAGGGTAGTCTTCCCTGAGATGTTTATGATGACACCTGAATGATCGGGGGCCTGGTTGGAGGATGGTGATGAATGAGTTTTTATACTCCACTGAAGTTTCAGGCTATCATCCATCTCAGTGGAATGAGATGAAATGGTTTATTTCATTTTACGTCTAAAATGTTGGTATATTTTGAAATACTGTGATTTACCTGGTGACGAAGTAGATTTGTATTAATTACTCAGATTGCCACCCGGAATTTCTTGTGGCTTGCTTAGGTGCAAAAATAGACCTTGAAATTCTGTTTTAGAATTTAACTCAATGTAGTAGGCCAGTGAGGGATTGCATACTCTGGTTTAGTGGAGATTGCAAATGTGACACCATGCTTACCTAACTAATGATTTCAGAAACAAGTGTCCCATTGTGTTTGAGTGCAAGTATATGTGTGCTTGTGGTTATATAACCTTCTAGAAAAGGAAAGTGAAAAGTGAGAGAAGTGCCTAATTTCAAGTAGCTTTCTGTGTTTCTGCCTTTTTGCAAAAAGTTGAAGGAAAAGTAATGGAGAAACAAGTTTAGGGAAATCTCTGGCCATTCTTAGTAGGACTGGGGAAAATAAGTTCCTGGACCCTGGAAGTTTGGTTGGCTTGGACGTGTCTACTTTGTCCAGGCAGAGTTTGCATAGACACTGACACTGGTGTCTTCCCTCTGGCAGGTGGCTCAATCACAAAGGAGTAAGACAGAAGCGCCTAAATGCCTGGCTGGGAATCAAGAATGAGGATGCTGCTGAGTAAGTTCTCTCTGTACCTTTCTGTCAGAGGGCTTTGTTTCCAGGATAAGACATGGGACTTCTTAATACATACTGAGTGCTGGTTCTCTTTGTTACTTGAGGACATTTGAATCAAGAACTTTGCACCTCTTTAAATTGAATTGCCTCAAGAATACCTTATAGGCACTTGAGTTCAAAGACCTGATGAACCATATGAAACCTGGATGCTTAAGCATTGCTCATTCAGACATTCATGTGTCAGGTTATTGGATGAAACATGTGAATTCTGTGCTTTCTGCATAATAGCAAATAATAAAGCTGTTAAAAAAATCCAACTAATTGCAATTCCACTTTGTCATTTTGTGGTTTAAGATTTAGAAGAGAGTGTTATTCGTGAATTTGCTTTTAGATATAAGTAAACTGATCGTTAGAATAATATTTTAACATTTAATTTTTAGGACCTATTTTATCAATGAGGAAGATGAAAACCTGCCCCATTATGATGAGAAAACCTGGTTTGTTGAGGATATCAATCGAGTACAAGCAGAGGACTTGCTTTATGGGAAACCTGATGGTGCATTCTTAATTCGTGAGAGTAGCAAGAAAGGATGTTATGCTTGCTCTGTGGTGTAAGTCTTCTCTGGGGGTATAACCTTTTGAAAACTTCCTCATTGATTAATAGAAAATCAACCCCTCCTAAAGTTCAGATCAAATTAGTTGAAGTACAATAAAATGAGGAACCATGGCTTAGACCATTAATATTAGTACAAAGAAAACAGTTAGTTGCTTTAAGAGAAATACCATCTGAAATTATTTCGGGGATTTTAATTTAAATGGTAAGCAGACTAGGCCCTGCATTGTTGCTATTGGACTTTAGGTGTCTATGAAAAGTAATTTGAGGTTTTCAATTGAAAAGATCACTTAATTCTTTAGTAGTCTCCTGCTTGCCTAACTTGGCCTTCATTGTCATATTAAGGAAGGCTTGATTAAACAACTGTTTTTACTTCAGAAGAAAAACGATCTAAAATTTGTACTTAAATAGTATTCTGTTGAGGTTGTGATAGAAAATGTTGGATGTGTTCTGTAAGATGATCTTATGACTTTGTTTGGAAAAGCCTATTTTCCTTTTAATGGAAAGTGAAGTTCTGGGGACAATTAATCATGCCTCAGTGAGATTTTGCCAAAGTGTTGTATATATATTCCTTAAAAAGGCAACTGTTTTCATTGACAAAGACCATACCTAGAGTGGAGGTACAGTATGATGGTCATGAGAGCAAGCTTTGGGGCCAGATATACAGGATTCAGATCCTGACTCTACCACTTACTAGATATGTGACCTAGGGTAAGTTACTTAAACTTTCTTTGCCTAGTTTCCTTATTTGTAAAATAAGGATAATAATAATATCTACTTAAGGGTTTTTAAAGTATTACTCGAGTTAATATGTGTGATTTAATATACTTTGATCAGTGCTGGAACACACTAAATAAATGTTATCTACTAATATTATTACGATAATGATGCTGCTGATGGACATGCCAGAAGGCAAAGATGACAAAATGATTTTGCCCTCAAAGAGGACAAAGTGATGACGACAGACAAAAGACACTCATATTAACAGAATGCTTGGTGCTTTACATGATCATCTTGTCCTTAGTGGTCTGTCTCTGTCATGCAGTCAGAGTTTGAATCCAACTTTACCTGGTTTCAAAGCCCGCATTTTTCTTTTGCACCACACTTTCTCATTTCACAGTTAAATATCCAAGATAAATAAAATCACTGTGACATAGGTATCACTAGTAGGCTGTGTGCATGAAGAACTAATTCTGACGGAGAAAGAGGGTTGGGAGATTTTGTGGAAGAGGTGGCGTTTGAACTGGACTTTGAAAGGATATTGAATAGTGGGACATCTATGGGCAAAAAGTAAGGCAGGAATTGGATTAGTATTATCCAAAGATAGAGCTACTTGAAACGTTTCATTTCTCTCTGACCTGGGCTCAGATACTCAAGTTTATTTGAGTGGAAATGGCAGGAGAAGATGGCTCTTGCAGGATCTGAGATCTTTTAAGAACAATAAAAAGAAGGAAGACAATAAGCCCAGTGCATTAGTAGTCCCTCACTCTTATCTAGGTCGTTGGGTGGCAGCATGTGGGTTAAAGACTTGGCTGGTGGAAAATGCTCCTCAGCAGCTCAGCTAATTCCTGGGAGACCAAGGAGCAGCTTGACTATCTTGGGGAGCTGTATTCTTTTTCTCCTTCTCCTTCCTTTAGCCACAGACTTAATCAGACTCAAGTCCACAGCAGTGTGGATTTCTGTTGCCTATGAAAACCAACTGCAGTAATATATCATATTGGGGTTCACTTTTGGAGAGATTGGAAGCAAAAGAGTCTGGCATCACAGACTTCCACTTGTTTGTTGGCCACTCCAGCTACAGAAAGCCTGCTTACAGTGGTTTCTCAGTTTACTCAGGACATTTGCTGAAGTTAGGGATGTGAATAAGTTCAGTTTTTAAGGAGACTCATAGCAAAATTAAAATGATCATGTAGGGGCTCCCCTGATGGCGCAGTGGTTGAGGGTCCGCCTGCCGATGCAGGGGACACGGGTTCGTGCCCCGGTCCGGTAAGATTCCCACATGCCGCGGAGCTGCTGGGCCCGTGAGCCATGGCTGCTGAGCCTGCTCTGCAACGGGAGAGGCCACAGCAGTGAGAGGCCCACGTACAGCAAAAAAAAAAAAAAAAAATGATCATGTAGTAGGAAGTCAAGGCATAAAACTCACTTGTTTTTCCATTTTAATTTCTGTAAATGACATTATAAAGAAGCCTAAGAAGAAATTGCTTAACTCTACAGCCTTCTCAGGCTAGAGCCAACAATATATGTGTTTCACTAGGTTAAGGAGTTAGGTAGTGAGCACTTGTGATCCTTACTGTTATTGCCATTTGGGGTAAGAAATTTGATTAGGGATAGAACAATTAGATCAACAAGGAAACAGAAGACTTGAACAACACTATAAAACAACTAGACCTAACAGCCATCTCTAGAACACTCCATCTAACAACAGCAGAATACACATTCTTCTCAAGTGCACATGAAACATTGTACAGGCTGGACTCTAGGTTAGGCCACAAGTCTCAATAAATAGGGTTGAAATCATACAAAATATGTTGTCTATACCACAATGGAAAGAAATTAGAAAATAAAAATAAGGAAATTTGGGAAATTCACAAATGTGGACAATAAATAACACACTCCTAAATAATCAGTAGATCAAAAAAGGAAAACAAGGGAAATTAGAAAATACTTTGAGTTAAAAAGAGAAACACAAAATTCAAAACTTACGGAATGCAGCTAAAGCAGTGCTAAGAGGGAAATTTATAACTGTAAGCATTTATATTAAAAAAGCTCTCAAATCAATAACCTACCTTTCTTTCACCTTAAGAAACTAACAAAAGAAGAACAAACTAAACCCAAGCAAGCAAAAGGAAGGGAATAATAAAGATTAGAACTGAATTAAATAAAATAGAGAATAGAAAACAATTGAGGAGGGCTTCCCTGGTGGCACAGTGGTTAAGAATCCGCCTGCCAATGCAGGGGACATGGGTTCAAGCCCTGGTCTGGGAAGATCCCACGTGCTGCAGAGCAACTAAGCCCGTGCGCCACAGCTACTGAGGCTGCGCTCTAGAGCCCATGACCCACAACTGCTGAAGCCCGCACGCCTAGAACCCATGCTCCACAACAAGAGAAGCCACCGCAATGAGAAGCCGACGCACCACAACAAAGAGTAGCCCCCACTCACCGCAACTAGAGAAAGCCCGCACACAGCAACGAAGACCCAACACAGCCAAAAATAAATACATAAAATAAATAAAATTTTTTTTAAAAAAGGAAACAATTGAGGAAATCAGTGAAACCAGAAATTGGGATGAACAAATAGTTAAAGTCTCGCACACACACACAAACACACACGGGAGAGAGAGAAGACACAAATTACTAAAATCAGGATGAGAGAGGGGATGCTACTTGTAGTCCTTACAGAAATTTAAAAAAAATGATGGAATACTATGAATAATTATATGCTAACAAATTAAACAACCTAGATGGACAAATTCCTGGAAGCACACAAACTACCAAAAATGACTTAAGAGGAAGTAGAAATTCTGAATAGAACTATAACAAGTAAAGAAATTGGCTTCACTGGTGAATTCTACCAAATATTGTAAAAGGAATTAACACAAGTCCTTCACAAACTCTTCCAAAAAATAGGAGAGAACACTTCCTAATTCATTTTATGAAGGCATATTCCTTATGAATATAGACATAAAAATCTTTAACAAAACACTAGCAAAGTAACTCCAGCAGCATATAAAAAGGATTATAAACCATGACTAAGTAGAATTCATCTTAGGAATGCCAAGAGGTTCAACATTAAAAAATCAATGTAATAAACCATATTAATAGAATTAAGGACAAAAATCAACTGACAATAATCTACTGATTATTTCAGTAGACTCAGAAAAAGCATTTGACACTCTTACATGTTAAAAAACACTGAATAAACTAGGAACAGGAGGGCACTTCCTCAGCCTGATAAAGGGTATGAAAAACCCACAGCTAATATCGTACTTAGTGGTAAAAGACTGAATGCTTAAGATCAGGAAGAAGACAAGGATGTCTGCTCTCACCACTTCTAATCATTGTACAGAAGGTTCTAGCTAGGCATTTAGGCAAGGAAAAGAAATAAAAGGTATCCAGGTTGGAAAAGAAGAAGTAAACTATTAGAGCTAGTAAATGAGTTCAGCAAGGTTGCAGGTTAAAAGATTAGGATACCAAAAATCAGTTGTTTCTATATACTAGCAGTGAACAATCTGAAAATGAAATGAAGACATTCTATTTATAATGGCATAAAAAATGCTAAAATGCCTAGGCTTAAAAAAATGCAAAAGCTATACAGTGAAAACTATGAAACATCATTGAAAGAACTTAAAGAAAACCTAAATAAGTGGAAAAACATCCGTGTTCATGGATGGCAGTGCTTCCCAAATTGATCTATGTGTTCAGTGTAATCCCTATAAACAGTACCAGCTGGCCTTTTACAGAAATGTCAAGACGATCTTAAAATTCATATGAAAATGCAAGGGATCCAGAACAGCTAAAATAACCTGAAAGAATAGAAAAGAGTTGAAGTACACCTCCCAATTTGACAACTTACAACAAAGCTGTAGTAATCAAAATTGTGAGGTACTAACATAAGATTAAACATGTAGATCAATGAATAGAAATGAGAGCCAGGAAATAAACCCTTACAATTATGTTCAGTTAGTTTTCAACAAGTGTCTCAAGACCATTCAAAGGGGAAAAAATAGTCATTTCAACACATGGTGCTGGGACAACTGGTGAGCCACATGCAGAAGAATGAGGTTGGACCCCTACCTCACACCATATACAAAAATTAACTCAAAGTGTATCTTAGGGACTTCCCTGGTGGTCCAGTGGTTAAGAATCTACCTTCCAATGCAGGGGACGTGGGTTCGATCCCTGGTCGGGGAACTAAGATCCCACATGCAGCAGGGCAACTAAGCCCGTGCACCACAGCTAGAGTCTGCGTGCTGCAATTAGAGAGAAGCCCATGCACTGCAACGAAAAGATCCCGTGTGCTGCAACTAAGACCCGACCAGCCAAAAATAAATAAATAAATATTTTTTAAAAAAACCAAAATGTATCATAGAACTAAATGTAAGAGCTAAAAGATAAAACACTTAGGAGAAAAGATTAGGTATAAATCTTTGTGACTCTGGATTAGGCAGTGGTCTCTTACACATCAAAAACACAGACGACAAAAGAAAAAGATAAATTGGACTTCACCGTAATTAAAGACTTTGTGCATCAAAGGACACTATCAAGAAAGTAAAAAAGACAACCCACAGAATGGAAGGAAATATTTGCAAATCATATATCTAAGCAACTAGTGTCTAATATATAAAGAACTCTTAACAATAAAAAGACAAGTGCCTCAATTAAAAATGGGCAAAGGATTCAAGTAGACACTTCTTTAAAGAAGATATATAAATGGTCAATAAGCATATGAAAAGATGCTCAATGTCATTAGTCATTAGGGAACTGTAAATCAAAACCACCATGAGATACTACAAGGATGACGGTAATCAAAGAGATGGACAATAACAAATGTTGACAGGGATGTGGAGAAATTAGAACCCTCATACACTGCTGGCAGGAATTTAAAATAGTGCAACCACTTCAGAAAACAGTTTGGCAGTTTCTCAAGTTTAACTTTCTTTTTGGCAGGGTTGGGGGGTGCCATGCCACGCAGCTTGTGGGATCTTAGTTCGCCGACCAGGGATTGAACCCAGGGCCACGGTGGTGAAAGCACTGAGTCCTAACCACTGGACCTCTGGGGAATTCCCAAGAAGTTTAACTTATGACTCAACAGTTCCCCTCATAGGTATATATCCAAGAGAACTGAAAACCCATGTCCATACAAAAACTTGTACATGACTATTCACTAAAGCCAAAAAGTGTTAACAATCCAGGTGTCCCATCAATTGATGAATGGACAACCAAATTGTGGCATATCCATACAATAGAATATTACTCAGCCATGAGGAGAAATGAAGTATCAATACATGCTACCACACAGAACTTTGAAAATGGTGTATTAAGTGAACGTAGCCAGACCAAAAAGATTGAGTGATACTGTATGATTCCATTTATATGAAATGTCCAGAATAGGTAAATCCATAGTGACAGTAGGTTAGTGGTTGCCTGGGTCTAGGGGGAGGGAGGAATACAGAGTGACTACTAATGGATACATGGTTTCTTTTTAGGGCGATGAAAATATTCTGGAGTGAGATAGTGGTGATTGTTGCACAACCTTATGAATATTCTAAAAACCACTGATTTGCACACTTAATTTTTTTTTTTGGTTTGTTTTGCCCCCTGCAGTGCATTCTTGCCTAATGGAGGTCCAGAGCTGAGTGATTAAATGCAGCCATCCATTTTAGCTACCAGGTCTTGGGAAATGAAGGGTATCTCTGTGACAAGTCTGTAGGGGTGGGGGGACACATGGGTGTGATATCATACAAGCTTTGATTGACAAAAAGCTTCTACCTCTCCTTTGCAGAACAACTGCTCTCAGACTTCTGTTCATTTAGGGTCCCTTTATCTGTTGCTATCTGCCTTAATTCCCTGTGGTGTTTGTGTGTTGTATCGTTGCAGTGCTGATGGGGAAGTGAAGCACTGCGTGATCTACAGCACTGCTCGGGGCTATGGCTTTGCAGAGCCCTACAACCTGTACAGCTCACTGAAGGAGCTGGTGCTCCATTACCAGCAGACATCCCTCGTCCAGCACAATGACTCCCTCAACGTCAGGCTTGCCTACCCTGTCCACGCACAGATGCCCTCGCTCTGCAGATAAAGAGGGAGTGGGAAGAGTGGTGGCTCTCTAGCGATTTTTATACAGTTTTTATTAGACTATGAGGGCATTCTTTCTACGTAGACTGCTTGTTTTGCACAAGAAGTGATTCTGTGAATGTGAAGTGGAGAGGCCGAGCAGCAGCCGGCCAGAATGGGGGCATACAGGGCCTGGGGTTCTCTGTGACTCACCGCTGCACTGACATAGGAAGCTGGGAGCGGATGCTGTTTTTTGGAAAGTCTGTTTCATTGGGGTTTTTATTTAGCCAGGCACCCTCAACAGAACACATTAGGCCTGATGGGGGTGAGGGTTATATCTGGAAGCCTCTGAGGAGCCCATGTCCTCTTCTGAGAGGCCATGTTGCTCTGAGAGTGTGGTGGGGCATGGCCCCTCTTTCTTCCTCCCAACAAGGCGGTGGTTTTGGTTTGATGGTAGAATGGCATTTGGTGAAAAAGACAACCAAAGGAAAATGGGGAGGCTTGGGATTTCATTTAAAGAATCTTAATCCATGGGTAAAAAACTTTCAACCGAAGGTACTTAACCAACATTGTTTAGGCGTCAGCATCTCAGTAGCTCCTCCCTTTAAAGAAGCATTATGTTTAGAAACCAAATTGATCCCAGCAAAACGATTGTTGCCAGACTAAGGTCTGATGGAAGAAGGCGGCACTAGTATCTGAATGCACACTTCTGTACCAAAACTTGAAAGTAAAACTAGAGACTTTGTTAGTTTTAGCAAACACTAAAATTGGTCAGTGTAACTCCTTTTGCCCTGCCCTTGTTTCTCTGAGGTGAGGAATAGTGTTCTTTTCGTGGGCTGGTGAGCTTTGAATCATAAAATGAAGTTGGTACTTGTGTGGTGTTTCCTTAGCCTAAAGAATGATCTGTTGTTTGAAACCTTTGTAACTTGTGTGTATGAGTAAAGAAAAGGTGCAATCCAGTGCTTTTAGATGGCTTGATATACCAAATAATGATGTAGAACAACATTCTTATATGTGCTTCCCCAAGTTTAAATGCCCAGCAGAAATAGTCAACATGGTTTAATTTCCCGTCATCTCCTGTCGTTTGCTGGGTAGGGCCCAGGGGAACCATAGGTGGCTAAGGCTGTAGCTGGAAGGGAGCCAGACTGCGGTCAGGGACTTCAGTAAATCACAGGCCCAAGGGCTCTGGTTTCCAGGGCGAGGGTCATACCACATTACCCATGTGCTTCCATACAGTGGTTTCTGAAACTTTTGCAAGGAGAGGAAGGGATGGCTTGGAGTTTAGACTGTTAGCCGAAGCCATCTGGAAGCTTTTTTCTTTGCCTTCTTTGTGATCCTGCCATTAAGATGATGTGCACAGACCGTCCTCATGCTCCAGTGGCCCTGATTTTAGGCCAGGAATCTTCTGCTTCATGTGATTTAAGCCTTCCAGCTGAGTGAAGCTGGGCAAATGGAGCTGGAGGCAGCCTCTACTCCTACCTCCATTATGCCCCACCCTCCTCAGTCAACACTCCTTTGACAAATAGAGTCCAGCTGCCTCTGAGCCAATCCTAGAGCCATAATAGGCTCGAATGAGTCAGCTGTTTGAGCCCAAAGCTGTGCAGTCAGGCATCCTGGCTGAGCTACAGAAGTCAATATCTGAGTCTTGGTGAATAAATAAGGTTTACACCTAGGGAAACTCTAGCTTTGGGGATGAAAGAAACAAATTTTGCTTTCCCTGAGCACCTATCTTGGTGGCAGGATCTAGAATGGACCATGACATAGAAATAGATTAAAAATTTGGGGGAGAACCTCCAGAGTTACTGACAGTGAAGATAGAAAGAAAAGGGGCATATCTTTGGCTTTTCCTTGGTTATGTTGCAGTTTCAGGATTGAGTGAGGCAGACAGATGAAACCCCCTCCAGTGTCACTGTTCTGACCTAAGCCCTTAACTAGTTGATAGCCAGCTGAAATCCCTTCCCCATATTGCCAGATTGTTGAACCTGCCTAAGCAGCTAGATGCTCAAGATTGGGTGCAAGGAATCCCTTCTTTCTGGTACTAAAATTTAGTGTGTCCTGGATATCTCTTAAACGAAAAGGAGAATGAGGATGAACCATGTGTTGCTCCTTATCAGGCAGCATTAAGGGTGTGCAGGGAGAGCGCAAGCGCCATCTACCGTTTACACTTGGGCTGGCTTGTGGAGAAGGGCTACTCATTTTTAAGTCATACATTCCTTCACTTTTTTCTTTCCTGTTTTTCATTACTGAATTTGTTGCTTTGTGGGAACTAAGACCTAGGGATCATTTGAGAAGTTGGAAAGTATCTTTTCTGAGTAGTTGCCATGTGATTTGCTTGATCTTGACCAGTGGAAATGGCATAGGGACCAGTCTGCTAACCACTCAGAGGGGTAGTATGCAGCTCTTTTACTCCATGGTCTTGGCAGCAGGTCTTGGCCTCCTTCCTCAGAACCTAGCTGTGTGTGTTATCCCATGATCTGGGCCCTGGGATTCTCTCTCCGCATCTTAACTGCAGCCTCAGTGAGGCAGAGGGTAAAGAGACAGACCAAGACCAGAGGGGCTCCTTGTTTTCCTGGCTAGAGAAGCTGGCCACCAACACGGAAGCAGCTTGGGGCTGGCTGGACACTGGTCAGAGGCCTATCTTTTCCAGGTCGAGCTTTCATCACAGAACAATGCTCTGTCTCCATCTGGCCATAGATGCTAACTAAGCCTTGGCCATGCCTCAGGCCTGTATAGGCTAGTGGTGTCCTTACCACTGATTTGGTCAAGGTTGAGGACTTCTGATTACCGCCCCTACCCTGTCTCCAGGCCTCGATGGAATCCCCGCTTATTTTGGACCCTCAAGTGCTTTGCAGAAGCTCTGAGAGCCAATGTGGTGTCTTCCACCGGTCTCCTCTTGCAGCAAGGAACCAGCCTCATGGGTCCTCTTGGGCCAAGAATTGCATCTGGGCAATTACTGGTTTTTCAAGTTGGTCTCTTGCCAGTTAAGACTCCTTAGTAGATCTGTTTGAGGCTTCAATGGCCTCAAAGCAGAGGGTCCAGATGGGGGCCTGGCTGGGCCCTCTGCTGTCACCTGCTCAGCCTTGCTCTAACTCCAGCCACTTGTGACAGACAACCTTGTTTCCTTACAAACTCCAGCATGTGACTTTGGTGCCCTGTTGTTACTCGTGAAAAACCTATTCTTCTGTTGTCTTTGGTGTAGTCAAAAAAATTCATGTAGTTACGTAAAAATATCGGATTTACAAGGAAGCCAACTGTATGTCTTGTGTTGGGACAATTCATAATGTAGTTCCTAGACCACTTTTGCAAATTGTTCTTGTCACCAGGTGTGTTCAGACATTGCTGTGCAGTTGTGGGGGAGGGTGGGGGGAAGGTGAGGGGAGATACTTTTTGGTCTTTTTGTTTTTTACCTTCCCCAAGTGGGGACAGTCTGGCCAACTTGCTCCAGTAATACAATAAAGACATTGCAATAAAGCACCTT
>NW_020173335.1:672755-685412 GCF_003031525.2 Neophocaena asiaeorientalis asiaeorientalis
AAAAACCCCGAAGCTCCCAAACCTTCTCCACCGTGGCACCAAAAAATCAAGATCAGTCCTGGGGTTGAATTGGGGTTACCAGAGGCTCTCTTCTTACCCTGAAGAGGAAGTCAAGCCTGTCAGGCATGATGCCAGAATCCTGTCCACCAACACAGCACACAGGGAGACTCAGAAACTAACCCTGATAAAGTTAAACGTGAGAGCCCTTTTGTCCTCACCCCATTCTTATTAGAAAGGCCACTTAATTGATTCTTAATACCTGTCTCTGCCCAGCAGTGTGTTTGCATGCTCTTTTGTGGGGGCAGGGGTGTGGGCTGTCTTAGTCTGCCTGTCCCCTTGTTGCCCCCGGCCATCACCCTCTTTGTTGAGGTTCCTACATGTTGGGAACATAATCAGCAAACATGTGACCAGCACTGTGGGCAAAGGGCACCGCAGTTCTCATCCTTGTCACTCAGGCCCCACTCACCTGTGTACTGAATTACAAATCAGACTGAAGGACAATAATCTATTGTTCTAAATGACCTTGCCAACGTCCTTCCTCCCCACTGCACTTAGCTACGTAGCACCCTCAAGGCCACTGCTAGGAACCACAGATGATTTCCCCTAATTCCGAGACTTTTTCCCACTCAGCATGGGATGCTCAAACTCCTATCTATCTCCAGCCCAGTCTTCTCTTCTGAACTCCACCTGCTGGCTGGATATCTCAGATGGGGCCTTGGGTGTCCCACAGGACTGCAAACTTTTTGTCTACTTAATGAGTAAACATATGCTTGGCTATGAATTCCCTTACCTTCCTACCACCAAACCTATAACTGGTCTGCATCCACGTAACTCCTCTCCCTCTCACCTGTCAAATTACAAAAGGTAGCCTTCCTCCAACTATAAGCTAGTCTCTCCACGTGTATTTTGGATCCTATTTTCTCCCATCTTCTCAGGAATCTCCTGTGAGTTCTCTGTTGTTTCCTCTCAACTGGATGATCCATTTAAACGTGGTTGGCTGTCTCTCACTCCACTTGCTCAGTCTCTACTCAATCCTTTATCTCTTCAGAGCCTAACCTTTTTAAAAAGACATCTAAGTTTGTCTTTATTTCTTCACCTCCTCAAGCTTTTCAGTACGGGTCCCACCACTACCTGAAATTGCTCTCCTTGATGTCTTAAGTAACCAGCATTGTGAATACTCTGTGAAAAACTCTGCCATTGACTCCATGATCATCTCGTTTTCCTCCTGCATCTCTGACTGTTCCTTTTAATTCTCCTGGACTCTAAGTCTCCTGGGCTCCTCCGGCCACCTCACTTATACCTTCTTCCCTGGCAGTTTTATCCACATCCATGAATTCACCTACCATCTCTAGGCCAATTATACCCATCGTTGTTTCTCCTGCCCAGACCTATGTTGTGAGGTATCTCACATGCAACATACTGAATGCAGGGTCACCACGTAGCCCTGGTTCTTTCATTATTTCATATTTCAGTGAATGGAAATACATAATTCATCTGGTTATATAGGTCAGGAATGTAGTCATCTTTGATACCTTTGCTTTGTGTCTACATAAAACCCACCACCAACCCATTATCAATTTTACTTTCTAAATAGCAAAGATACCCAACTTTTCTCTCCAACTTCACTGTTTCACTATCTCTAACAATACTGGAAGGCCTCTCTTTTATCATTCTTGCCCCCTCAAATTCATTTTCATTATAGCAATCAGAGTCATCGTTTCAAAATAGAAATCTGGGGAATTCCCTGGTGGTCCAGTGGTTAGGACTCGGACTTGCGCTGCCAGGGCCCAGGTTCAGTCCTTGGTCAGGGAACTAAAAACAACAAAAAAAACTAAACTCAAAACAAAACAAACAAACACCAAAAAGGGCCTTCCCCGTGGCACAGTGGTTAAGAATCTGCCTGCCAATGCAGGGGACACGGGTTCGATCCCTGGTCCGGGAAGATTCCACACGCCACGGAGCAACTACGCCCATGCGCCACAACTACTGAGCCTGCACTCTACAGCCCGCGAGCCACAACTACTGAGCCCGTGTGCTACAACTACTGAAGCCACGTGCCTAGAGCCCATGCTCCGCAACAAGAGAAGCCACAGCAATAAGGAGCCTGTGCACCACAATGAAGAGTAGGCTGCTCGCCGCAACTAGAGAAAGCCCACACAGCAACAAAGACCCAACACAGCCAAAAAATTAAAAACACCCAAATTTGAACTTGCGTAAAACCATTAAATAATTTTCAATTGCTCTTATGGTAAGTCACAAAATTCTTAAAATCATCTGGCTTCTCCGTTCAGGATCTCATCCCCTACTTCAGTTACTCTTCATTTGGCTCCCTCCACTCAGCTAACCCCAATGGCTTGGACCTTTTCCTTTTTCCTTCTGCACATGTCCTCTGTACAATCCCTATCTTCTCCTATGGCTTTAATTACCACCTATTGGCTGATGGCTGCCAGATCTATGCGTCCAGCTCCCTACACTTTCCCTCCTTCTGGGGACACCTCCTCATTGTTGCCATCCTAGTTTAGACCACCACAAGGGGTCACTACATCCTTTTCTCTCTGGTCGGCTTACTCCACTTGAGCCTCTCTACACTGCGGCCAGTGATCTTCCTAAAACCTAAATCTGATTATACCACTCCCAGAATGACCTTCCAGAAGCTCCTCACTCCTCAGGCTAATCTGGCAGTGTTTCTCAAGGGGAGCACCACTGGCACTTGGGGCAGCTGCCCTAAGCATTACAGGATGCTTAGCATCTCTGTGCCTACTCTTCGCAAACCCCTTCCTTCCCATTTCCAACCCCCCAGGGGGGCAGTTCCTCCCTCCCAGGAACTGCTGCAAGATGTGCCCGCACCTCTCCCTTTACCTATGGTATGGTGCTTCTAACCAGATCCTGACCTACATGGGGGGCTGCCCCAGGCAACTAGTTACCTGTGTTCCCAGTGTCCCGGAAAGGCTGTCCAAGGATCTGCCGTCAGTGAATGACTGAAGGAAGGAGGAAGGGAGGTTCAAGAGGGGCCTGGAAGGCTGAGGGGCCAGACATCTGCCACCACAGGCAGGGTGCGCCCTCTGGCGGCCACAGCCTTCCCGACGCAGGGTGACGAGGAGCTGCAGGATGCATGTCGCGCCCAGCCAGTACCCAGAGGCATTTTCCTGTCTCTAGGCCTCTTGATGCCTCTCCTTCTGACCTAGGCACTGGATTACAGAACAGTCAGTGCAAGACAGCAGTTTGGCGAGTCCTGCATCACCATGGAGGCCCTCTACCACAGCCCTACCTCCTGTCCCTGGGATACCATCTCCCGACTCCTCCAACAATGGTCCCACAGCTGTCCTCCCCCTTCCTTCCCCACCACCCACCCACTCACCAACTGCAGTCCTACCTACTGGGGGCTGCTCACGTCAGCAATGTCCATATCCAGTGCTACGGCCTACCTGAGAACAGCCCAAGAAGGGCTGACTGGCTACAGACATTAAGGGTTTATGACTAAATACGGAAGGCAGTTTCTCTATTTCACCTGGCCGCTCAGCATTTCACTAAGTAAGCTCTCCTTCCATTTAAAATCTCTTTACTTTTGGATTTTATGACTCTACCTTGATGTCTTCTTTCTTTGCCTTAAATGCTAGTGTATTACTACTGATACATTGATGGCTCTCAGATTTCTAATTTCAGTCTAGATTTCCCTACTGAGTTCCAGACCTATGCACCCAAACTTCTGGATGTCCCACAAGTACCTCAAATTAAATATATCCCAAGTTCAACTCTTCACCTCCCTCTACCTCTTTTTCTCATTTACTGACTAAGAGCACTCCTAATTAGGAGATAAATGTGGGTTCTAGAGTCAAGAGAGTCTAGATTCTAATCCTAGCCCTGCCCAGAGCTGTATGATCTTGCTCACGTTAAACGTCTGAAAACCTGAGTTCCCTTCTCTATAAAGCAGGAATATTACTTGCTACATGGCCTTCTCTGGTTCCCCATCTCCTACAGAAAGTCTAAACTCCTAGAAGACTCTTAGATATGGCCCTTGCCTAACTCACTAGACCCATTTCCAGTTTGAATTACTTTCAGCTCTTTGAGTATGCCAGGTGTATGCCAAGTGCCGTACTCTTTGTCTGGACATTCTTTCTCACACTAATCCCCACTCTTCTAACCTAGCAAACTACTACCTATCATCTGTCCTCCAGGTTTGAGCCCAGATGCCCTAGTCTCTGGGAAGCCTAGCTGGCTTAGGCACCCTCCCACAACAGTGTCTCATTCATCACTACATTCTCAGCAGCAACACAGGACCTTAAGTTACGTTTGTATTGACTGGAGGAAAGAAGAAAGCCAAAGACATAAAGATAGTTTCCAAGAGCGTGTATTACACAGGACTGAGTGCAAGAAATGGCAAACAACCTCTATGTTTGCTTTAAAAGCTCATTGGGTGCCAATGCCAAGTCCTGATGCTTCTGAGGGTCCCCTGGGTCTCGGCCCTTCTGGAGCAGGCTGGGCCCAGGCTCCTGGGTGAGGGGGCAGCTTTTGCATGGAATGTCCTGCCTCCTGTCACCTGAGGCATCAGGCACTTTGGTGATACCCGGGGCTGGCTCCTCTTCCTCTCTTTGTGTACACTCAGGCTCCCATAGCCAGCTCTGGCTGGGAACCTCACAAGGTAGATGGGCCAGCCCAGGGGCACTGGGTGGCCATGACTTCCCCTCCTGTCTGGGAGACAAGTTTGCAGGGTGGACTGGAGTTGTAGTTTCCAAATCCTGGGAACTGGCCAGCCCATCTTCCATTGTTGCCTTTCTGGTTGGGGATGCCCTGTCAGGGTCTTCAGCAATGAATTTCCAGGACCACAGGCCCAGCTCTCTGGAGGTGGAGGCAGTGGAGCAACTGGCGGGGATGAGTCCTGAAGAGCTCGGACAAAGTGCTGTTAGTGCCTGGGTGTGGAGGTGCTGGGCCTTCCAGCAGCCTTCAGGGGGGATGGGGTCTGTGGGTCCAGCCCTACCCAGGTTGGGAGCTGATGACGAGGAGCTGGCAGCCTCTTCAAAGGCTTGTAGGATCCCAAGCCTCTTCTGGGGGACACTAGGGCCTTCCGTTCTGGGAGATCCCAGTGTGACCCCTGTCAATAGGCCTGGGACCACTGGGCCCTGGCTCCTGGGATCCCTGGGCAAGAAGGCGTCCTCTTCCTCACCCTCTCCTGCTCCTGCTCCTGTGAGGAGTGGATCCTGGCCCACTTCTGGGTTAGGTACCAAGCTTGGCTCCTGTACACCTTGGCTGTTCTCAGGCCCCTCATCAGTGTCATCTTCTGAAGAGTCAACCTCCCGGATGGCTTCCTGCTTCTGCAGTGACTCTCGCCGTTCAGCCCGGTCCTGGCGGAGGGTTCCTAGGGCCCGTGAGGGAGCAGCCTGCAGCACCCCCTTCCCTGGCAGCGCCCCCTTACCAGACAGCACACTCCTGGTCCCGACTACCTCCAGAGGGCTGACTTCCCTGGGTGGCAATTCCTTCTTTAGCTCAGGGTAGGGTAGGTCAAGACTATGTTTTCGAGAAGTGGCTAGCTTCTTCTCGGAAGCAGCAAGTGCAGCCGTCAGTTTCTCAGCTGACTGCACCCTCTTAAGTAGTGGCGAGCGGGGTGACTCCGCACTCCTGGGCCGTGAGAGTTGCCGGCCTAGGGGAGGCGACACGTGAAGCTTGGTAGGGAAGGCCTGGGCTCCGTGGCCGGACAGGGGTGATGGGGAACGCTGGGGTGAAGCTGCTGGTGGCGGAGAAGGGGTGTGGGCCAGTGGTGACAGTGGGATGCTGCCTGCTGACTTGCGCCGTGGAGAGCGGTACTGGCGTTGGAGCTTGGGTGCCAAACCGTGGAGGGAGCTGGGCCGTGTGTGCCCAGAGCCGGCTGGAGAACTGGGCACGCTGGAGCTGGGGGAGCTGCTCTGTGATGAATTTCCCCCCACTTTACACAGACAGACAGACAAACAGAGACACACACACACAAAGGCAGAGCAGTTAGCTCTTGGAAGTGACTGAGGGGCAAAACAGGGCTTAGGCCTGGAATGTCCCAGGATCATCAAGGTTACTCCACCAGTGAACCAGAGCCCAGGCTACAGAAATGAAGTCACCCTCCACCTCTGTCACCTCCTCCCCAAGACTGCCAGATCTTAAGGGGGTGGGTTGGATGAGAGCTTCAGAGTGGGATGAGTGGGAAGCACAGAGGGCCCAGGACTCTGCTACCTCCCAGGGGCTGTCTCTGCAAGCAGCCCTTCATACCTGAATGCACAGCTTCAGGGGTCACCCTGTAGCCCTGAGTGGGAGATCGGGGAGAAAGGCTGTGGCTGTGTGTGGGAGAGCCTGGCCCACTCTCCCCTGATGACAAAGAGCGGTTAAGGGAAGAAAGGCTGCGGCTGGTGTGGAGTAGGGATGCCTGCTTCGTGATCTTCCGGAACAGGGAGCTCCTTTTTCTGCTGCAGAGACAGGGGTCAGAGGCTGTCTGAGTTGGTGCCCAGGGAACAGCACACACTGGGCCAAGGGCCAGGGTCCCCAGCACACACTAGCACCTAGGTGGCTGAGAGCAGATCCCCTGGGCTAAGTCTGGCTCACCTTTCTTGCCCGTCCTTGCCCCGGCTCCGCTTGCTCCTTCGGGCCATCTTGGCCTTGTAGCTGTCCTTCCGAGCTGGCCCCACTTTAATGGATGTGTTCTCCAGGGGAGTTGTTGAAATAGACACCTTGTTTCCACTCTGGGGATCAGAGCATGAGCCTAGGCTAAGGCCGTGGCTGTGTTCCTGCCCCTGCCCCTGCCCCTCCCGCTGGGTACGGCTGTCCCACAGCTTGAGCTTCTGCCCCTGCATCACCATGTTCTGAGCCAGGGACCACCTTCCTTCTTCACAGATTAGGAAATGGCTCCACTGGAGCCCAAGTGGTTTGGGGTGGGGAAGATAGAGAAGAGGCTCACATGCCCTGTCCTCCAGTCCTACCCACAGCTCAGCCGGATCCCTGCCTTGGTCAATGAGCATGTCGCCTTCCAGTGAAAACCCTTTGCTACGTCCACACCCAAGTTCCGTGTGTATGTGCATCTGTCCTCAGTGTCAGGTATGTGTGCGCCCAACTCTCCCACTCCCCCATGGCCAGTCACAGACTCATAAGGCTGGACTCATTCAGGGACCGCAGCAGGCGGCACACCCAGCACTGACCTTCAGGATCAGCTCCACCACCTCTGTATGCACCAGCCCGTGCACAGGCTCCCCGTTGACGTGTGTGATGAGGTCCCCCTGACGGAGCCCCGCCTCACTGGCTGGACCTCCGTCCTCCACGTGCTGTCCCGGGGAGAGAACAGTCCTCAGCCTGGAGCCTGAGCATGAAGGGTGGGGCCTAGCTCTGCTCATGGAGCTGTGACCCCTACTCCCCACTCTTTGACCCCTGAGGGTAATGTGGGCGTGGACAGAAGCAGGGACAGACAGGCCCTAGTAAGGGGAAGGAAGAAGAGTGATGAAGTTGGGAGACAACAGGTCTGGATGGTCAGACATACCCACACCATGTGATGCACAGTGTAGACGTCTGAGTCACCGATGTAGACACGGATGGCCCGCAGGGTGAAGCCATACTTCTTGCCGGCTCGGTGGATGATGATGGGGGGCCTTGAGCTGCTGAGGGCTGGCAGGAAGTCCCTGCTTGGAGAAGAGTCCCTGGATGATGGGTTGGATGACTGGGAATGCGGGGACATGGGGCTGGCCAGTGGAGAGCAGGTGTGGTGCTCTGGAGAAGGAGAAGCCGGGACTTAGTGCGTCCATGCTCAAGCCCGGCCCCTGTCTGGGCTGTTGATCCCACACAGCTCTAGTCACAGAGCCTGCCCCCAGCCAGGTATGTCTTCCCCGCAACCTCTGAGCAGCAAAGCGCCTTCGTGTGCCCAGACCCTCGCAGACCCCAGGAGGTGACGGGCTCGCATTTACTGAGTGCTTACTTATATGCATTAGGGACCATAGAAGCTCTTCTTACATACTTGAACGTCACAATTACCCTATGAGTTACCATCATTAATATCCACATTTTTTGATGAGGAACTTGAGGCTCAGAGGGATTAAGCACCTTCTTCAAGATCAAGAGCCCTTCAGTGATGGAACCAGGATCTGAATGAGCCTCTGCCTCAGAGCCTGCGCTCATTACACGGTGCTATCTGCCTTCTGGAACACGCACACACACCCCCAGACCAACGCACACCTCCAGAGACCCCTGCTCTCTTAACAAAGGGGCCGCAGTGACACACAGCCTCTCGGATCCCTGCTCCTCGACACACAGAACACAGACACACCTGCTGTGTGCACACCCCAGCCACGGGCCCACAGAGGGGTTCCAAGGCCCTTCCTATGAGTTTTATCTTCACTCCCCGGGGGCCTCACCCGCAGGAATGAGGAGGGACAGGGCTGTGGCTGAGGCGGACTTGATCACTTTGTTGATGGGGCGAGCAGTGCGCTTTTCTATAGAGTCCCCAGAGAGCAGCCGGTGGCGGGCCCTGCGCACCGCCAGGTCGCTGATGGCCTTGGCTGTGGCTCCCTCAGCCAGCTGTGGGGTCCCACGGCCTCCTCGAGTCTCCATGGCTGTGGACCAAGTGACCAGTGAGACCTGCAGTGCAGCAGAGCCTCCCCTCCTGGCCCCCTGCAGCATCCCCAGCCTAGGCCCTCTGGCCACCCGCTGGGCCACACCTGGACTGGAAGCGCTGCTCTGGCCAAGAGGCTCCTCATCCAGCTTCAGCCGCCGTTCCACTGGCCGTTCAGGGGAAGGCCCGGATACCCCCTCTCCAGACGGGGGTGTCAGAAGCCAAGCACCCTCCTGCTGCTGCCTCCTAGGGGGGCCGCCAGCCTCCTCAGTGCCCTCAGGGAAGCGAGGCACGTCCAGGAGGCCCGAGCAGTGGCGGCGCACTGTGAGGGGAGGGCTGGAGTCGCTCTCCGTGTGGGATGACTCAGACACTGACAGCCGCTTCCGTAATCTGTGAGACACAAGGCCTAGGGTGAGGTGGCCCCGGCGGCCTCCCTCCTCCAGCCCAGGCTTCCTCTGGGGCTCATGTCACAGAACCTCTCTCCAGGAGCCATCCTCTCGAAGGCCCCTCACCACACCACATGCCTCCCCACCATCCATGACCACCAGCGATGGCTGTGCCGCCCACCCCTGGGCGAGCTCTGGGTGCTCACATCTCAGGGGAGCCGATCACCCAGCTCCGCTCTCGGCCCCTCAGCCCCGCCAGGCTGTCCGAGCGGTCCTCCTTCTCCTCGCTCAGGCTGCGCTTGGTGGGGGGAGGCATCCGGCGCTCCTCGAGCAGCGAGAGCCTCTCCATGCTGCTGTACACCTGTGGGCACAGGAGACCTGCCGGGACGCCCAACGACCACACCTCCCAAGGAGCGAAAAGGATCCTCAGTGCCTGAAGCCCAGGAATTCGAGCCGGTTCTCCTCTTCCTTCCCCCATATATACCAGATGAGTATTTGAGGAAACAGCTATTCCACTGGTCTGACCTGGCCGCACCCTGGCATCTCATATGTCAGGGCCCTGAGTAGATCTAGAGGCATCTGTCACATGCAGGCCCAGGCCTGGCCCGCTCTTTTCCCAGAGATAGCCCATCCCCCTCCTCCCCAGGCGTGCCCCAGGGATGTCCCTCAATAGGTCCTCTTCTCCCAGTTCTCCAGTCTGGGCCCACCACAGTCGCACCTTGCTGAACCTTGGAGAGCAGGAAGAGAACTGGCGAATCTCAAGGTAGCCATCCTCACTCACTTCCTCCTCGTCCTCTGAGTCTATGTGGTGGTATCGCTCTGAGCGGGCTGGGACACACAGAACAGTGCCTTTCAGAGGCCACGGTGGTGGCCTCCTTTAACCCTATCAGACCTCAGGAGGGCCTGGAGAAGTTGCTCCTGATACCAAGTTCACGGTGCACAGGTGTTTCTGGGCACACAGGTAGGATCCCTGCTCCTCCCCGTCCCACCAGTGGCCTTACTGTCAAAGTAGCTGGTATCATCCTCTGACTCCAGCTGAGGAATAAATTCAGCCTTCTGACGAAGAAGTCCTGTCCAGTCCAGACCGATAAAGAACGGGTGCTGCTTCACCTCATAGGCACTGCCTGCGGACAGGGATGGCGTGGGCAAGGGGCTGGGGTGAGCTGTGTGGAGTCCAGGTCAGCACGTCCAGTGAGAACCTAGGCCTCGAAAGGCTGGGCCTGGAGGCCTCAGCTCCAGCACCTTCCTCTTCCGCCCACAGGGAGCAGGGCAGAGGTTCAGGATCCAGGGGCACCGCCCACACCTGAAGCCTGAACCTCCCAGTTATATGGAATCAGCCCTACTCCTCCAAGTGCTGAGAAAGGTTAGTGGGGCCTGTCCCACCTGTACCCAGTCTCTCCAGAGGGTTCTGGTGGAGCAGTTTTGAGGTGAGATCCTGGGCGTCCGGTGGCAGCGCATCATCCCCCTCGGGCCACACAATCTCATCTGAAGAGTCATTGGGTGTGAAAGGAAAGGAGTGGGTTAGAGAAGTCTCAGAAGTTGTGGGCAGAGTGGGGAGATGGAGAAGAGGGTCCTGTGATAGGATACGTGTGGGGAGACATAAAGGGCCCAGCCCAGAGCCCTGAAAGTCTTGCCTGGGACCCACTTCCTTTAAGTTGTACAGGTTCCTGTCCTTCTAGGGGAGCCTCCCACATCCTAGACCATGGCTTGTTCTTTGGTCCAGGGTGGCCACTGCAAAGCAGTGGTCTGATCGCCAGCTCGCCCTGCCTTTACACTCCAGACACATGTACACTCACACACACACAGAACTCACACTCACGGGGTATGCACAGACACAACACAGGTACACCCATGCACTCATGTGGGACCAGGCACACAATCAGAACAAGCGCTAGGTGACACACAGAGTCTGCATGTGCACCTATCTGAGGCAAGCATACCAAACACACACACATGAACACAGAACAAGAACTCGTAAGCCTCGCAGATGCATGCGTAAGTCATATCTGTGGATCCAGATTCTGTCCCCTTGGTGGGCCAGGGGGATGGTACCTACCACTGATCACTTGCCCAAAGAGCTCCTCTGGAGTGTCTCCGAAGAAAGGGACGCAGCCCACCAGGAACTCATACAGGATTATGCCCATGGCCCACCAGTCCACTGGTTTCCCATAGCCCTGACGCAGGATCACCTCAGGGGCAATGTATTCTGGGGTCCCGCATACCTGGGCACAAAGAAGCCAGGCTGGCTCAGCATCCAGAGACAGTGCCTTGGCATGGCGGCTGGAGGGGTTGGGGTGCTCCCACTTCTGGAGCAGCAAGTCTCTGAATGAAGACTCAGCTCACTCTGGTTAATGAGCAGGAGTAATGGGAGCCCCAGCGTACCAGGGGTGGAGCTGTTGGTGGGGTGAGTTTATGCATTTTCCTAATTCACCGAAACATCTAGTTCTAGCCTGGAACCACCACTCCGTTTTGGCATGTGGTACCCACAACTGGTCTCTGCCCTCCAGCCTCCAAAGAACAGACACTACAGTCATATGACTCCTACAGGGACTTGTGAACAGTCACAACCTGTAATGTCAAATCAGGAAACGCCCCGTGGCTACTCTCAGGATGCAGCCCAGTGGAAACCTGGAGCTGTGTTCCAAGGACACAGGCGCCAGGAGAGCTTTGCTCTTTACTGAGGCTGGAAGTCTCAGGACTGACCTCTTATCAGTCTCTGAGAGTGTCAATGGTTATGTGACCTATCTTCTTCAAACCCTGAGGCGGAAGATGATTTTGGATTTTACATCCATGTGATTCTCATGGGCCACCTTATTTTCCAAATGTGCTGCCTATCTCAATGGCTCCCTGGAACCAAAAGGTGGAAAAGACAGGAGCTCTCAGTCTCAACATCTAGCTGCAAGGTAAGCATGCGGCCTCCAGTCCTTACTCTGAGGCCTGGATTCAACCCCCAAGGTCTCACCATCCTTCTTATTACCTGCTTGTCCAGGAACTCCCGAGTATCCTTTTCAATGTGGCCCTCGTACAAGTTTGTGGTCAGACTCATGAGGCCAATTTTAGAAAGGCCAAAGTCAGTGAGCTTGATGTGCCCCATGGATGTGATCAGCAGGCTGGGAAACCAGAGAAACAAAAGTTTGAAGTTACTTCCTGGTCCTCCAAGATTGCTGGTTTTAGTACATGCCCAATTTTCCCGCTCAGGCATCTACTGTGGGACATAAGCAGGGTAGCTTCATCAGGGAGACAGGCAGCTGTGAAAGAATAAATAGCTCTGGTTGTGTGAGCACTGTAGTCTGCACAAGCAACTAGCAAATAGCCTTCTGCCCATTCCCCCGGTTCACTTTTGTTTACTGCCCTCAGCCGTATTCTACGCTGAGGGCAAGTATCAGCCAGCTGAGAAACAGACTTTCTTCCACCAGCAACCAGCCTCATCCTAAGGCTCCAGCCATTCCCAGTCTCCTCTCCTGACCTAAGTGGCTCACAATACCCCGAGCCAGGGAGAGGGCAAAGGGGCACAACGATCTCGTTCCACATCCACGGCTAGTTTTAGGAGGGCTGGTTGGGAGGAACTAGAAGGAAGATCTCACAGAGAACTGTCTCTTCCTCTTCACGTACTCTGCCTGAGCCATTCTGTGCCAAAGGCTTCACCCCACTACCCCTTTATTCCCAAATCTGTATCTCTGGCCCTGACTTTTTTTTTTTTTTTTTTTTTTTCCCCGGCTT